>NC_135898.1:65368308-65968308 GCF_964194155.1 Cetorhinus maximus | reverse complement strand
ACTGCTACTGCAATTGGCAGTCAGACGAACCTCTATTCCAGTCCATTTTTGGTGAATGATGTAGGAAAAATGTATAGGAGAAAGCTGTGTAAAAAAATCAAGATTAGACTGAATGAGGGTTACACATGGTTCAATATGTCCTTGAGATGTTCTGAGGAATAGCTGCTCACTGGCAAGGAGGCAGACATCATGAAGAAAGATCATTCATGGCTGTGTGCAATTCATACCTACACAAGCAAATATGTTAAGCCTTTTGAAATTGGACATACTGGCAATGAAACATCCATTACTAGCATAAATTACTACAGCAATTAAAATATAAAAACACAAAATATCCACTTTTACATACTAACTTGCAGTCATAACACAAAGCCATCATATTATACTGTGTCAGATTAAAGATACAGATTATATAAAGTCACCCTGCTCTCCCTACTTTTCTATATTTTGTACATAAAACCTTTAAAAGAATGTTTGCATTAATATAAAGCAAGGCAGCTTTACTTGTGACTTAAGTACAGCATAAAACGACCAGTTCTTCAAAGAATCTCAAATATGGTATAATGTCTGCGATAGACATCTTTGAGATACTTCAAAGAAATGACCTTTGCGTGTGTCACTGTAACTGAATTCAAAACTGAAATGATTGCTAAGCATCAAGACAGTATTATGTTGCTTCCTGAAACACTGTCAAAACTTTATAAAGCGGATGCCTATATTTACCAAGCAACTGGCTATTGTTTATTCAATACTTCTCATGCCAGACAGCTGCATTCATGTTTTTATTTCTTCCATGAATTAGTGTTTTTCTGTTACTCATGCTCTCCTGAAAGTGCTGGTTCTTGCCAAGACACAGATCCAGAGGGTCTAACATTCATCTGGGGTCTCACTGCACCCAAGGGTTTTAAACAAAGTAGCTGCAGAGCTAGTGGATACATTGGTTTTGTCCCCATGGATTGGAAGGTAGCAAGTGTAACTTCAATATTCCAGAAGTAAAAAGAAAGAAAATGGGGAACCAAAGGCCAGCTGGCCAGACATCAGTAGTGGGGAAAATGTTAGAACCTATTATTAGGGACGCGGTAACAGTTGTTGTCATCCTTCCACCTACTCAGGATGACAGACATGTAGCAAGCCAAATCCATTGGGGATGGGGTAGTATCATATGGTATACTTTTGCTGATGGCTGAAGAGACCAATTCGTGAGAAGCAGGTTCTGCCACAAGTGCTACATGTGAAGTGATTATCTGGTGTCAGTGCCTGTTGCCAAGCCGCTCCAGCCACTAAAACTGGCACGTGCCGCCCCACAGGTGATGTCGCCATTTTCCTCTGTTATCAGCTGGTGTCTTGTAGATGCAAAAATTGATGTTTAAGGCCTTCATGTCATGCTTGCAAGCATGACATGACTCCGGCTACCATTCAGAAAATCTTTAGGGATGCAGCTGTCTTCCATCCAGTGAATGTGCCACAACCAGCGAAGTTGTCTCTGCTTGATGAGTGTCAACATACTTGGGAGAGCTGCCTTTGAGAGCACTGCCACTTTTGTGACTTTGTCCTTCCATTAGATGCCCAGAATGCACTGCAAACAGCGAAGATGAAAGTTGTTGAGCTTCCTTTCTTGATAGCTGTAAGTTATCCATGTTTCACAGCCATACCATAAGGTTCTGAGAACACAGGGGATTCTAACAGTGTACTTAGAAAATTATAACACAAATTTATGGAAGGGAAATCGTGTTTGATAAATCTGTTGGGTTTTTTAAGGTTACAACTAGCAGGGTAGCTGAGGGAGGACCAGTGGATGTAGTTTCTTTGGATTTTCAAAAAGCATTCGATAATGCACCACACAGGTTTAGGACTCATGGGGTTGGGTATTATATTAACATGGATTGAGGATTGGTTAACAAAGAGACAAGATGATTAGGAATAAATGGGTCACTTTCAAGTTGGCAAGGTGTCACAAAGATCAGTGCTTGGGCCTCAGCTATTTATAATCTATATCAATGATTTAGATTAGGGAACTGCTTATAATGTATCCGAGATTGCTGAAGATACAAAATTAGATGGGAACATAAGCTTTGAGGAAGACATAAAGTATAGGCAGTAAAGGGATACAGATAGGTTAAGTGAGTGAGCAAGAACATGGAGATGTAATATAATGTAGGAATGTGTGAAGTTACCCACTTTGGAAGCAAGATAAAAAAGATTTTTTTTTTAAATGGTGAGAGACTGGAAAATGCTCATATTCAGAGAGATCTTGGTGTCATTATACATGAATCACAGAAGTTAACATGCAGGCACAGCAAGCAATTAGGAAAGCAAATAGTATGTTAGCCTTTATTATAAAGGGATGAAATATAAGAATAAAGAAGTCTTACTACAATTATAGAGGGCCTTGGTGAGATAACACCTGTAGTACAGAATACAGTTTTGGTCTCTTCACCGAAGGAAGGATATGCTTGCCTTAGAGAAGTGGTTGCCAACCTTTACTTATTTTTTACCCTCTTACAGAAATATAGTTTCCCACGGAGGCCTAACAACAAACTGGTTTAATATTTTAACCTCGTTAATGTTGAAACATTGTACAAAATGTACAAATTATAATACACATATATAACTTAAACAATGGATTTCCATTAATATGGCTGATGAGATTGTTTTCTTGAGTATAGCTGCATAATGTTTAGAGTGATAGCTGATAGTTGTAATTGCTTTCTACACATTAGCTTCACTTTTCCCCTAAGCTCCTCTGCATGTCCACCAGTCACTGCTCCTTTAAATGCATTCTCAAAATCTTGGCCAGATTTTGGTCACCACCAACTAATCTCTCCCTCCATGACTGGCATTCTTATCCTGCCAACTTCCATTTGTGAAGTCACTTTGGAAATGTTTTTCTTTATGTTAAAGGCACTATAGGAATGCAAACTCTTTATATGAATTTGGTATTCAGATTATTGTGTTATACCCGCGCACAAATCAATTGAAGCTTTTTCATCAAGACATGCTCCTTTAAAAGTTGGTGACATAATGCACACATTTATATAAAATGTAAATAATACATTTCATTAATGAGTGTTAAATGATATTTAGATTTTCTGATTCTGTGATAGAGAATTAGATATTTTTTAAAAAATGAAAACTCTTAATTTCCCACCTATATCGATGAAGTTTTAAGCAGAGTCTCACTCCACATCTCAGTACCAGGAACTATCCAGCCTTCCTGACTCCTTTGTGCCAATCAGGGTTGGGTTCCCAGGGTAACCAGTCTTCTCTTGGGTGTAGGAACACGCTGCAGCGGGGGTGGACAATGATTTCTAGCTTCCTCAGAGGAGTCAGCCTAGAGCCAAGGGTACCTCCCAAGGTTTATGGTTGGTGGTTGAGTCCTGTGGTCTGGTGCAATTGACCCCCGTCCTTCCAGACCCTGCAAGTCCATCTCCAGCTGTGAGTTTCACACTTTCAGGAAAGCGTTAGTGATTGATGGCTCGTCTCAGTCCTCCAGGCAAAAAAAAAGAAAATTTACAGGTATGTGCATGTGATTTTTTCCCCCTTCCAGATGGTGCATTGCTCCAGGTGATCCTGCCGGCTCCAAGTAGTTTGGGAGAGGATGAGTCCTCCGTAGAGACTTCCGGTCCATGCTGGGAAGCTCAAAGAGTGTGCTGAGGGGTCACTGACGGCTAATAGCACTGAGACCTGTCCCATTGCGACAAACCTGCCTGGTCATTCCTGGGCCACGAATGACAGAACAAACATCCACCAGGAAGTCTCCTAACTTTTTATTTCTATATACATACACAACACAAGAAAATGAATTAAAAAAAGAGGATAAAATGGTTCATTGTTTACATTATACATTAAACCTACTATCAGACAATTCTCTCTTGTACTCCCCAGAGAGTCTCCTGTAGCCCCAGCTGCACACGTACCAGACTTTGGGAACCCTGCCTTGGAGAAAGTGAAATGAAGGTTCACTAGACTGATTGCTGGAATGAGGGGATTGTCTTATTAGGAAGGATGGAGTAGACTACGCCGATATTAGATAGAGTTCAGAAGAATGACAGGTGATCTCAGTGAAATATATAAAATTTTTGAGGGGCTTGACAGGTAAAATGCTGGGAGGATGTTTCCCCTGGCTGGGGAGTCTAGAACAAGGGATCAGTGTTGGAGTAAGGAGTTGGCCTTTAAAATTAGCACTAGAATGTCAGTACATGCTTGAACGGGGGAAAAACAATTCAGCCTGAATTGTTCTCATCTGATCTCCACTTTTAGTAGATGGTGGGAACCTGTCAGATTTTCCTCTTCTTATCCTAGCAACCTTTTGGGGGCATGAAATTCAACTTCAACAAATTGAATTTGGTGTACAAATCTTGTTTTACTACAGTAAAAAAAAATGAAGAAATTGTGAGGTATAACTTCAGCTGTATTTCTCACATGGGGAAGCAACTGGATTAAAGATATGCAGTTACCCCATTAATACACAGTATATAATATATTTTGACAGTTAAGCTGACTGGGCCTCTTTTACTTAATAGGAAAAAAGGATTTAAGATGTAACACGATTTAATCAAAAGACACAAAGTTCAGCAGATTTATATAGCAATTGATTTGGCTGGACAGGAAACTATGGAAGTTGATTTAATAGATTTCATGTCTGTTGACCTAATTTTTTTGTATATATGTTGACAGCTGTCTTCTTAGGCTATTTTTGTTCTGCGATGAACCATTGTACTCTTCATTCATGCTGGCACACAGATGATGTCTCATTAAGCTTGGAAGAATATCTGTTTTCCTTGTCTGACAACTTCTAATAGATTAAAAATGGATTTTGTTACAGTACAAATCCACAGAGCATTAACCCTTTTCAGCTGCCATCTTTAATGTCTATGAAAGTATTGTGCCACCAAGGCTGACTGAGTTCTACCTGATAACTATCTGATGTCTCATTACAAAAACATTAACTTTATCCCTCAAATTACCATAATTCAACCCTCAAAATTTGTCTTCCAGACCGGTTGGCAGCAGGTACTGTACAGAGGTTGAAATTCTCAGGTTTTCTGCTGTTTTTATTTGTAAATGAAGTTATTGTAGGAAAGTTGTTTTCAATAAAAGCTAATCTTTTCCAGGAGTTCGAATATAATGACATTAATGCGCAGTCTCAACTCAGCTGATTTGTCAATGTGTTAATGTTTTGGGTACTAGGTGTCCTTTCTGGTAAGTGAAATAGATAAAAATGAGGAGTATTTGTTATTATTTTGCAGAACTTTTAAACTAATTTTTAAATCATGTTGTAGTGGTGGATATAAGGTTTAAAACATCCGACACAAAACACACACTTGAGCTTTCCCATGGCCTAGGAGGTAAAGGCACCATGCCTTTAAATATAAACATATATAAATATAAAGCCCTATGTGCCAGAAGGTCCCAGATTTGGTTTCTGGCTCATTGAACGCAGAATAAAGTGGATGGAGGAAAGGATTTCTGGAGCAGGCCTGGAAAGGAATTGAGTAAAACTGCAGCAAGAAGCACTACAGGGTGCTGAAGGCTGGGGCTTCAGTGGGAAGTTATTTGGAAAAGCTGCTGCTGTACTTACGACAGATGAAGCATAGTTTTACTATTTAGCCCAAATGATATCACAGTTTGAAAATGCAGACTGTTGCATTCGAAAATTGTTGATTATTGCAATTGTGGGACATTGTCATTTGAGCAAAGTTTTTTTTATTTCTTCATTCATGGGATGTGGGTATTGACAAGGCCAATATTTATTGCCCATCCTCAATTTGAGAAGGTGGTGCTGAGCATCATCTTGAACTGCTGCAATACCTGTGGTGTAGGTACACGCACAGTATGGTTAGATAGGGAGTTCTAGGATTTTGATTTAATAATGAACAGCATTATATCTCCAAGTCAGGATGTTATGTGACTTGCAGGAGAACTTGCAGGTGGTGGTGACACTCTGCACCTGTTGCCCTTGTTGTTCTAAGTGGTAGAGATCACGGGTACTTTGAGAGGTGCTGTCAATGAACCACAGTCAAGTTGCTGCAGTACACTTTGCAGATGGTACACAATGCAGCCATGCTGCACCAGTGAAGATTTATGTGGTGGATGGAGTTCTGATCAAGTGGCTTTATTTTTCCAGAACTGTATTAAGTTTCTCAAGTATTGGAGCTACACACATCCAGTCAAATGGAGAATATTCCATCACACTCCTGACTTGTGCCCTGAAGATATTGGGAAGGCTTTGGGGATTCAGGTGGTGAATCATTGCTGCAGAATACCCAGACTCTAACCTATTCTTGTAGCCACAGTATGTGGCAGGTCCAATTATGTTTCTGGTCAATGACAACTCAAATAATGTTGATGGTGAGGGATTTGATGATACTAATGCAATTGAATGTCAAAGGGGTGTGATTAGATTCTCTTTCTTGTTAGAGATGGTCATTGCCTGGCACTTGTGTGATGCAAATGTTACTCGCCACTTATCAGCCCAAATTAGGAAGTTGTCCAGGTCTTGCTGCATATGGGCTCAGGATTGCTTCAGTATCTGAGGAATTGCAAATGGAACTGAACACTGTGCAATCATCAACGACTGTACCCACTTCTGATTTCATGGTGGAGGGAACATCATTGATGCAGCAGCTAAAGATGGTTGGATCTAGGACACTGCCTGAAGAATTCCTGCAGCAATGTGTAGGAGGTTGAGATGACTGGTCTCCAACAACCCCAACCATCTTCCTCTGTGCTAGGTATGAGCCAGCCAGTGGAGCATTTTCCCTGATGTCAATTAATTCAATTTTACTAAGAATCCTTGAAGCCACGCTTGGTCAAATGCTGCTTTGATATCTGCAGCAGTCACTCTCACCATATTCTCTGGAATGCAGCTCTTTTGTCCATGTTTGAACCAACGCTGGAATGAGGTCTGGGGCTGCATGGTCCTGGTGGGACCCAAACTAAGTATTGGCTAGCAGGTCATTTGTTACTAAGTGCTGGTTGATAGATGACACCCTTCCATTACTTTGCTCAGGTCAAGAGTAGGCTGATGGGGTAGTAATTGGCTGGGTTGGATTTGTTCTACATTTTATGGAAAGGAAATGCCTGGGCAGTTTTGGACTTTGTCAGGTAGATGCCAGTGTTGTACATGTCCTGGTACAGCTTTTCTAGCAGTGTGACTACTTCTGGAGCACAAATGTTTAGCACTACAGCTGGGATGTTAGTATGGTCCATAGCATTTGCTGTATCCAAAGCACTCAGCCATTTCTTGATATTATTGGGAGTGAATCAAATCAGCTGAAGACTGGCATCTGTGAACACAGGGACCTCAGGAGGAGGCTGAGATGCATCACCCAATCGGCACCCCGATTGAAGATGGTTACGAATGCTTTCACCTGTCTTTTGCACTCCACCATTGTTAAGAATGGGAATGTTCATTGGCAACTCATCCTCCTCTTGTTAATTGTCCATCAATATTTACGATTAGAAGTAAAGGATTGCAAAGCTTTGATCTGATACATTGTTGTAATGAAAACTACTTACCTCGTTGGGGAGCGGGAGATCAGGAACACCAAATCCTGACAGACCTCGGCATGCGCAGACTGGGACTGTGCCCAAAGGGAGAGGGAACAGGGAGAGGTCCCAGTTAAGTGAAAAAGTAGGAAAACGGCTGCAGCTCAGTGGAAGCCTTGGCAATCGAAGAGGGCTCAGGAAAAGCCCTGAAAATCCGAGAAGGCTGCGGAAGGTTTGTGAATCTGTGCTGGGGGCTATTGGGGTGAAAGTAGTAGCGTTCTGCTCAGCACATCCGAAAAGCTGAAATTGTGCATGTGAGTTGGTGCTTGAGTTCATACTCAGGAATCCAGGGGAACAGAATCTTAGGGGGTGAGATTGAAAGCCTGCGAGTGAGACGTTGTTGAAGCCATCCGAGTTGGAGCGACTTTTGGAGAGGATTCCCAGGCTAAAACTTCAAAGGTGAAGACTAGAATTCCTAGTAAGAGAGAGAGATTCCATGAGATTGGTTGAATTACAGTGTTTACTGATGTCTGGGTGGGTTTTTGAGAAATCCATGGACTCTCCGTCTTGGTCGCGTCTGCCATTTTTTGTGTCATGTGGTAAGCTCGACCACAGTTTGCCTGTTAATTCACATGTATCTCATATTTACCTGAATGTTAAAATATAGATAAATATTGTAAATTGCTTCATCTTTCTGACCTTGAGAGAGTGGGTGGGTGAAAGAGTGAGGGGCTGGGTGGGTGAATGACCTCGAACCAGTAAAGTTCATTTTTGTTCTAAACCCGTGGAATTTCGTGGCTTTATTCAATTAGCAAGTGTCTTGACTCTCAAACTTTTGTCTGCTTTAAACAAAACGTTATTGGTCCCTAACTGGATCTTAACAATAACTTGATGGTCTGGTCCAGGATCATAACAGTGTGATCGTGTGGCTTTATCTGTAGCATGCTGCTTCCACTGTTCAGCACGCATGTAGCTTCACCAGGTTGGCACCTCATTTTCAGGTGTGCCTCGTCCTGTTTCTTCTACACTCATCATTGAATTCCGATTGGTCGCCTTGATGGCAATGGTAGAGTTGGGGATATGTCTAGCCATGAGGTTACAGATTATGGTGGATTACAATTCTGCTACTGCTTCCGTAGTGCCTCATGGATGCCCAGAATCCATCATATTTAGCATTGTGAAGTGCCACACAAAACAATGGAGGGTGTCCTCACTGTGAAGATGGGACTTCACTCAAGGTTATTCCTACCAATACTGGCATGAACAGATGCTACTGTGACATCAATTAGATTTTGCTCAGTCTGGCAGCCATATCCTTTGGGACTCACCCAGCTTGATTAGTAGTCATGCCACCAAGCCATTGAAATTCCCCACCCAGTGTACATTCTGTGCCCTTGCTACCCTAAGTGCTTCTTCTAAGCGGTGTTCAACATGAACGAGTACTGATTCATCAACTGAGGGAAGACAGTAGACGATAAGGTGTGGGAGGTTACCTTGCCACTGTGAGGTATTAACTAAATCCAATACAATGAAGTAAAACCTAGCAGGGGAGGGGAAGGGCTCGGAGACTGAAGGGAGAGAGGATGTGGACAGGGTTTGGAGATTGGAGGGGTGGGTGGACAGGGTTTAGTGATTGGAGGGAGGTGAAGAGTTTGGAGGCTAGAAGGAGAGAGGCAGGCTGAGAGTTTGGAGAGTGGAGGGGGTGGCAGAGTTTAGACCCTGAGACCGGGGTGGGAGTAGAGTTTAGACCCTGAGGATGGGAGCGGGGGGACGTTGCGGGACGGGGGTGGGGGTGGGGGGGTGCATGGGAGAAAGTGTTTGGATCCTGAGACCGTGGGAAGGGGGAGTTTTGGGGTGTGGAAAATATAGATCCGGAGACTAAAATTAAAAACTGATGGGGATCTGGTAGCATTTTGAATCATGTATGATGGAAAGATCTTTTGGACTCAATGAAGAAACTGAATAAATTCAGATAATAATTAATTTCCCAGTATTTTCAATGCAGGTTGCTGAGTGCATTTGCCACCTTTGAACGCATTGGATAATTTTGAGTGCACTCAACGCCTTAGAGAGCCTTTGCCATTTGATCACATTTGATGTCAAAGATGGCAAAATGTTGAGTGCAAGCAAAACTCATTCCAAATTATGATATTTGATGTCAAATGATTGCTGATCGTTTTTGAGCACATCTGAATAAAAAATGTCAAAAATTTTGGGTAGGGATGGCATTCACTGTATCCAGTGTACTCAGCGTTTCTAGATATCATGTGGAGTGATTCAATTTGGCTGGAGACTGGCATCTGGGGCAGTGGTGAACATTATACTTTGTCTCAGTTAGGTTTTTGCTGCTGCTCACGATCCACTGCTTTTGTCAATGAAACTGTGCATGTTTTTGATATCAGGTAAAGACAGGTTTCCAGCGTTGTCAAAAACTATACCAATGCTCATGGTCTGAACTCACACATAAGTGGCTTTTTGGGTAACACACTAAGCATGCGCTAGAGCCTTTGAGCTGTAGCCTAGCATAAGTTACCATATTCATGAAAGGTGAGAAAGAAAGAACGAACACTAGAAAAAAAAATAAAAATGCCAAAACTGAAATGATTCTCCTCTCCTTCACTAAGTTACCTGCAGCAGTAAGTAACATGTAATGGAGTTCACAGCAAGCTTATGTAGCTAGTTATCTAAACTGATTCCTCACTTATTGTTGCACATTCACAGCACACACACACAGGGACAGAAATGATTACTTTCAGTCCCAAACAATAGCATAAGACCTTATTATTCCTGATAGCTTTTACTGAGCTGAAAAAAAAATCAGAACAATTTGAGAATAACTCCAAGCCAACAGCAAACCAATTACACAATACTTTGTGTAGCTTTGCCCAGCTTATGGTACAGCTCTGAGCACTGAAATTGACTTAATTTATGAGAATATCCCACAATACATCTGACATCAAATATGAATTTAAAGGTTTGAAAATGCTTTCCGTTTAATTTTTATACTTGAAGATAGAGAAGGCATGGAATCAAATCAGTATGCCAGATTGTCAAGACCATAATAAATTTTACTATATTTTACTATTCTGGTGCTAATTTAGTAATTTCTCTAGGCATATAAAGCCTTAAAGGTGCTGATATTCCTTCTCACCATTTACTCTGTATTGTCCAGAACTTAGAACACATACTCTTGGGTCATTTGCCTAACCTGGTTGCACACCCAGGACAACAGCCCACAGAAGGATCTTGCCTTGGGTAGCAGAGCTGGAAGATAGGCAGAGTGGCTTGTCCCTTCTGATTGCTGTTCCTCAACAGCAGTTAGAAGGCCTCTAGACCCGAAGATGAGTGGGGAGGCTCCAAATGCTAAAATTAAATAATTTCCTTATTCCCAGCTGAGAGGGTCAGCAAATTATAGGGCTTACTTTGCAGGCCTCTGTTTCCTTGCTTACTGGCACCTTCAAACCTTATGACCGGAATAAATTGCAAGTTAAGGCTGAACACCAGCTTCGTTGCATACCCTTCTGTCACTCTGAGGAAAAACTGCAAGAATAGGTCTGCAAATGGCAGTACCCATCTCAATTTTATGGCTTTGCAGGCTCAGGTCTGACCAATTTAAGACGACCAGAAGGGAGCAGATGTCTGATATAACAGATGCTAGAGAGAAATAACAGGTCCAATAAAACACAATTAAGCCTTGATTGTGATTTATTTAGAAATTGGGGAGATGTATGTCCATGATTCAGGTGTACCTTTATCCATAGTAAGGCCCATCCTGAGCTCTGCAATGTATGAATTGTGCTCAAATGCACATGGAAATTCTGAACAGGAATTCTGATTGGCAGTTGGTCACAAAATTTAATCCGCTGTAGTATTATAAAAGGGGATGCTCATCCTCCAATGGAAGAACTTTTCTCTGCAAGGTAACCAAGTTTATTTTTGTCTTTCACAATTTCATAATAATCTTCCTATTGTAGGTTGATTTAAGTTTGCAATTTCACGATTTATTAAATGCAAAATTTCATGAACATGCAACAGAAAAAAGTATACATACAGGTGCAGTGATACCAATTGTTCAAATTGTAGAAGCGGTAAACATTTCCTTTACAAAGAGAAAACTGGACAAGGTTCTAAGGAATCTTTTTATCATGAGATTGGAATCATTCACTTACTTGCTGATTATTTTGGCACGTTTTGCACTGGAGAAGTTCTCCAACTGAAGCGATTCTTGAGTGAGAAAAGCAACAGCGAGGTGAAAGTAGTTGTTCCATAACTGTAAATTAGACAGCAAACAGAAAGTAAGTTAGAAACATAAAACCATCAGTCAAACCAAGGGCAGAATATTAAGGTTGGTGGGCGGGCACATGGCCAATCCGGCCAAGTGTAAAATGACGTGCGATGATGTCGGGTGAGTGTCCGGACGTCATTGTGTAGTCCTGTGATATTTTGTCGGCGGGCGCACAGCGAGAGTCAGCAGCACGCTCACCGACAATTAAAGCGCCTATTAAGGCCATTAAAAAGGTAATTAAATTCAAATTTATGCTGTTCCACTCACCACTTATGGTTGGTGGGCAGGCGAAAAGGCCAAGTGGCCGTTGCACTTTTTAGGAACCCTCATCCACAGGCAGGACGAGGTTTCCTAAAGCAAATAAAAATAAAATAAAAATTTTACAGAGTCACATGACGAGACATGTTTTTTGACATTTTTTTGTTCTTTATTAATTTTTTCAATATCATCTTCAGGCGCAGAGCTGCCTCAGGGAGATTATTCAGTGTTCTCTCGCACGCATGCGCAAAGTTCGCGCTAGGCCTGCTCACACTAGCCCCCCCACAGGCGGCGCTCAGTGCTGCTGCTCGTGTAAGGCCCGCCAGTGTGAAATCGCGGTGCACTGTCGATCGTGGCAGCAGTCGGCTTCCCAACCACCCTCACTGATCCTGCACGCCAAGGGCAAAATTCTGCCCCAGGTGCAGATTGATGGTAAATGTTAATTTGGATTTCATGGATTATCATCAGTGGAATCATATTTATAATAGCCCGGATTATGTGGTTTAATTAACAGTGAAGCTATCAGCGTTCATTATTATTAAGGAGTAAACAGGATAGCAAACTCGAACATCCACAAACGTGCAGTTAAACATGGGCGAGGATCTTTAGGTCAGTGAGCGAGTTCGCCGACACGTAAAATGACGCGGGATGACGTTGGGCAGAACTCCCGATGTCACCCCGCATCATTTCAATTTTCAGGTGGGTGGGGGCACAGCCGAATCAGCTATGCACCTGCCGACCTGTCAATGGCCTATTGAGGCCATTGACAAAGTCATTAACCTCATTAATGGACCTGCTTAGGGTTGGTAGGCAGGCCGGGAGCCCTGGCGGGCTTCAGAAAAAGCTGGAAACCTCATCCACGGGCTGTGTCACATGAGGGGGCATGTCAGGGAAATTTTGTTTCCTTTACCTTTACCATGTTTAAATGTGGAGCCGATCTCCCTGAGGCAGCACTTACCCTCAGGGAGATGAGTGCAGTGAAAGACTGTCCTGGGGCAAGAGTTAAAAGACTGTCCAAGGAGGAGTCAGGGACTGTCCTGGGGCTGAGGCCACACTGTCGGGACATATTGAAGAGGCTGTCCTGGGGCTGAGGCCACACTGTCGGGACATATTGAAGAGGCTGTCCTGGGGCTGAGGCCACGCTGTTGGGATATATTGAAGAGACTGTCCTGGGGCTGAGGCCACACTGTCGGGACATATTGAAGAGGCTGTCCTGGGGCTGAGGCCACGCTGTTGGGATATATTGAAGAGACTGTCCTGGGGCTGAGGCCACGCTGTTGGGATATATTGAAGAGACTGTCCTGGGGCTGAGGTCACGCTGTTGGGATATATTGAAGAGACTGTCCTGGGGCTGAGGTCACGCTGTCGGGACATATTGAAGAGACTGTCCTGGGGCTGAGGTCACGCTGTTGGGATATATTGAAGAGGCTGTCCTGGGGCTGAGGCCTCGCTGTTGGGATATATTGAAGAGGCTGTCCTGGGGCTGAGGCCACGCTGTCGGGATATATTGAAGAGACTGTCCTGGGGCTGAGGTCATACTGTTGGGGGCATTTTCTCTTTACAGAATAAGAATGAGAAAGTGGTCGAGTCAGAAGCCACTTGTAGAAAATCAGACACGGCTGAGAAACCAAAGGCTTCCATTCATTGGATATCGAATCCTCTAATCCATGAAATACGGCTTTACGAGGACATGTAAGTTATACCCGAGGATGTGCAAGTTGCCCATAAAAATCTATAAGCCAGATGTATGCACTACAGGAACTAAGGTCAGTGTTGGCAATTACTATAAAATATAGAACCACATGAACAGAAGGAGGCCATTCAGCCCATCAAGCTTGCTCCGCCATTCAGTCGATCATGGCTGTTCTGCATCTCAGCTCTGTCTACCCACCTTTGCTCCAAATCTCTTAATACCCTTATCCAACATAAATTGATGGATATCAGGTCAAAAAATTTCACTTGACTCCCAACATCCAGGCACTTTTGGGGAGATTGCTCCAGATTTCCACTAGTCTATCCTGATAACACCCCTGAACTGGGCCTGGCTCTAATTTTGAGGTTCTACACCCCTGTTCTCTACCTCCCCAACCCCCCCCCCCCCCCAATCCACACTACACCCCCCGAGCAATCATTTTCTATTTAACGACCCTATCAACTCCTTTAATCAGCATAAGCACCTTAATTAGATCACCTTTTTATCTTCTACATTCAAGGGTATGCGAGTCTATGCAACCGGTCCTTGATTATGATGGGTTTAGTTAAGATAGACAAGGAAAAACCATTCCCATTAGCTGATGGCATAAGGACTGGGGGACACAGATTTAAGGTTTTTGGCAAGAGGTGAGGGGGTGTGAGGGAGAATTTTTAATGCAGTAAGTGGTAATGACTTGGAACTCGCTGCCCACGAAGGTTGTGGAAGCAGAAACAATCAATTTAATTTCAGAAAGAAATTGGATGGGTACGAGAGAAATAAATTTACAGGGCTGTGGGGATAGAGATGGGGGAATGAGGCTGACTGGATTGCTCTACAGGGAGCCGAGATGGATGGGTCAAATGGCCTCCTTCTGTGGCATAATGATTCTCTTAAAAAAAAATTGAAGAGACTGTTCTGGGGCTGTGCATGACATATTAGAGGGCTCCGCATGGTATGCACGTCTTTGTCCCGGTCTTGGGCAGGGAGAGGATCCTCTGGGTAATGACAGTTGTGCATACCATGGTGTGGTCAGTTACCTAAGTATTTTGGTCCTGGGGGTTAGAGGCATGGTACTGTTAGGCAGATGGCATAGTCATGGTCTGGGGAGGCATCTGCATCCTTTAAGTTGGTAGCCGATAAATCATGGGTGGGGTGGTATTGGATTGTCTCATGGTTGGGGGGGGTGGGGGCTGGTTGTCAGGGCAGGGTGCATGTGGCCTCAAGAAGGGAGGGGTCAGATCGACAAAGGGCATGGGGATATCAACATTAAAAGGTTGGGGGGAGGACAGGAATATCATCATGAATAATGATGGGGTCAAGGGTAATGGGGGAGGCTGGATAGCGACAGAAGGAATGGGAATTAGGAGGCGGTGAGTATGGAGGAGGATGGGAGGAACTTGGTGGTGGGGGAGGTTGGAAGCTGCTATCACACACAAAAGTCAACGGCACCATTTTTGCATTCACCTAAGAACATGGCAGTTTGAAAAACAAGCTAGAAAAAAATCGGTTGGGGAGGCGTCTCAGGGTGTGTGGGAGGAGTTCAGCATAGCAAATCTTGGCCAACTGAAGTGGTACCTTATAACTGTCTTGCTCACACCATGAAAAGCATGGTTCAGCTGGGTGCTGGACTCAAGGATCTCATCCACAATGAATGAGTTTGGCTCTTTTTCTAAATGTGATATTCTGGCGACAATCCATTAAGTTTAGATGCTGTGGTGCATATGGTCTTAATTGACATTGGATCCTTACAGAGGCATATCAGAATGGATGCATGCTCCAAGAATCAATGGCCAGGTCTGCAGCACAGAAGCAGCATGGGCCAAATGAGCCTCCGTGTTCCTAGTGCATTGTTTTTTTTTATTTGTTCTTGGGATGTGGGTGTCGCTGGCTAGGGCAGCATTTTTTGCCCAACCCTTAATTGCACTTGTTCAGAGGACATTTAAAAGTCAACCACATTGCTGTGGGTCTGGAGTCACATATAGGCCAGACCAGGTAAGGACGCAGATTTCCTTCCCTAAAGGACATTCGTGAACCAGATGAATTGTGGCATTCAAGGCACTACACTTGCAGTCAGAATCTAAGTGCAAGGCTGGGTATCCATAGTTGTAAAGGCTACTGAAGGACAACCAACACAAGGCTGACTGTGGCTCCTAGGACTTGGGTCTTTTGACCCTAATGAACACCTTCGTTTTGAATGTGCATTCACGCCTGAGGGGAACAATCAACCATCTGTCGTCCTTCAGGTTGATATCATCCTGCAAGGGACGGCCTTGGACAACGATGTGCAGACTAATGGAAAGTCAAGGGCTGGAGAATGCATAGCTGCCTTGTATATGGTGGAAGACAATTCATTGGGAACTAACATTGATTGCTCAATTGTATCATTTCACAGAAACAAGGAGTGGCGGATGCAGGCTGCAGGCAACGCTGCCTTCTCGATAGCTTTGATGACAATGAGGATAAGAAGGGCCTGACACTGATTGGCACAGCTCAGGGAAGACAGTCGCCCTGAAGAAAGAAAGCCAGTGGGGCCCCAGGAAGACCCAGATGCTGATGAGGAGCGGCCAAATACATAAAGACGCTTTGATGCACGACCAAGGCTCTACAGAAGACACAGCTCATACATGGACACTGCCGCAGGTGCCTTTCCTTGTCTAGGAGTGTGGTATCTCAAATTTTCCCCATTCTCTCTGTGAGGAACTCAGGCCGCACAGAGTTGCAGGGCATCCAATGCCAATTGGTCTGAAGGTTACTGCTGCACTGAAGATTTTTGTCAGTGGATCCTTCTAGAGTTCCACTGGGGGCTTTTGCGGAATCTCACAATCGACAACACATAAAGGCACAAGGGAGTTGACCCTTGTCCTTTTCAATACAGCTCACCATTTTGTACAGTTCTACAAGCCAGGCTGCCAGAGCTGCAGGATTCGCTGCAATCTGTGGCTTTCCACAAGTGCAGGGCACAATTGGTTGCATACATGTGGCCTTGAGAGCTCCCTGACAGCAGCCTGTCAGATTCATTAATAGAAAAGGATTTCACTAGCGTCCAGCTAATTTGTGATCACTGAAAGCAGATCATGCATGTTTGTGCTGGGTACCCAGGGAGCTTACACAGCTCGTACATTTTGAGTCACTCCCAGGTGCTAGAAATATTTGAGGATAACTACAAGATTCCAGGAGGAATAAGATGAAGACAAGTTGTTACAAATGTAGTTCTCTTCACGCTTTGATGCAGGGAAGACAGCTACACCTTCACTGTCATCTTCAACATATCATGAAAGGTCATCAATCTCATAATGATCATGGAGGAAGCATAAGTCACCATCAACCCTAATGATGGGGTCATCCTTAGAAGGCACAGTAACCTAGAAGCCATGTGGCCACTGTGGAATGGGATAAGCATTCCACCAGTGCACATCCTTAAGCAACTATACAGTGCAGTCCTTTCAACCATGGTGCCAGCAACTCAGTGGCCATGGTATCCTTGAAGAGGCTGAAACTCTATTGTACACATAGATGCATGCACGTCAGTGTGACAGCACCTTAGCAGGACAACTCTAAGAGGAAAAATGTTCATCAATGTTTAGTGCTTGACTGTCTCAAGATGGAGCTGCATCTGGGCAACACCATCTCTCCAAACACCAGATCTCATGTATGATTAATGCAGAGGTCACATCTTGATACTGAGCCCCATGATGCCACCAGACATCAGGATACAATGATCTTCCATACGACAGCATGGGCACAAACCTGCAAGTCATATTAGCGTTGTCCTCACAAAGAGTGGTTTAGCAGGACCATCGTGTGATTATTGACAAGCATTCATTATCCTGCATTCATTGGAAGCCTGCCATGTTTATGTTCTGCATTGCCTTGGCATTTGGGAGAGATGTGGCCCAGTCAGTGTTAGACACAGCAGTCAATGATAACTTACTCCCTTCATGGATACTGATGAGCACTCAGGAGATGTGACGGAGCATCGTTTTTATACCATTACAGTCTTCAAAATTGTCCATCTCACAAAGGCCAATCCTTTCTATGAACCCAAAGGCATTGAGTGCACAGTCATAATGAATGCCATGTCGATTGTCATTCTGTGACTTCACAGAAGGATTCCATGAAGCAGCCGTTCAGGAGCAAAGTAACATCCTCGCACGTAAGTAGATGGCTTCATCAGGATGAGTACACACCTCTGACATCACACACTCATTTCCGTCTAGCAGGCATGTCAAACATAACTGATTGGAACTAACTTCCATCACTCAGTGTCATGCATGGGGAGAGTGGGAACTAATAAAGGAATAACATTCAGCCTTAAAAGTGTAGTCAAAATGATGCTGCAGGGAGGCATGAAAGGCCATGGTGCTCCACTAAAATTAATTACTTTACCAAAACTTCACAGTCATAAAGTAAAGGCCATTGCAAAGTGCACTTGGGTGAAAAAACTCCAATGTTGGTCACGATAAATACTTATAACATCCATAAACTACAGACTTCAGTGCGGCAGCATCAGAATAACTAACCTTTATGAGCAATTCTCATGAGGTCACATAATGTGTGCCCTGGGTGCAAGGGTTACATGTCCAGCCATCATTTTCATCTAGGAAGAGCCTTTGTTCATGTCGCTGATGTGGAACTAAAGGTGATTCGTTGTGATGAGACTGAATGAGACTTAATGGAACTGTGGGACAAGATGGGAGATATTTTGTGGGGGTTGGGGGTGCGGGGTGGTCATTTGGCACCCTTGAATGAACACGGGGCCTTGCATCACATCAGTTAGCCATTCAATAACTGAGACTTGGGAGAGGGATAAATGCAAAATATATTTACAATAGTGCACATTGTATACAGTGTATGAACACCCATGCCATCATTGTGCATTCCAAACTTTTTAATTTTCCTAACTCTACAGCCACATCTACGTTTAGCCCCAACATCTGCAGCAGAGGTGGAGGCAGCCAGCTTACTGCTATGCTGTGCTGTCTGAAATTAATTTGACGGGCATCCTCTGGAGGCCTGAGGTCTGGAGGGTCCCAGCCTGCTAAGGGTCTCCTGCTCTGGGGCAGGTGCATGCTCCTCGGCCTGACCTGCTGAAGTCAATGGGGTCACAGGCAAAAGGAATTTGGAGCGGCAAGACACCGTTGGAGTGTCCTGGGTGGATGTACCCAGGGTATGTGGCTGGCATACCACCTTTGGGTGCCAGAGGGGCCCTCCGACTCCTTGAGGAACAGGAGCACCTGGGGGAGGTCGAGGTGCCCCATTCCCCACTGGCTTAGCCGCTGCTGGAACACGCCCATGGCTACTGATGGAGTGCAGGTCTGAGTGTAAATCTGGCAGAAATTATGCGTTTTGCTGGACTTGGGTCTCCAAGTCGGCTGCCACTCTTCCTATTGAGACTTCGATGTGCTCGCATGCTGGAACCATAACATCAGGCAGAAAGTGGACAGACTCCTCTATCCTTCATTCCAGTCTGGTCACAGCCTCTGACAACCCTGCTTGATGTTCCCCTGCCTGTCTCTGCATCTCCAACATTTCTCTCAGATTTCTAGAGGCTCGTCATCGTACCTGGACTCTGCAGGGCCCTAATCCCCAGCGGTCTTCCGAGTGTCCGAGACTTTGGCTGTCACTGCCTCCGCCTGCTGTGTACACCTGACTGTGAGATGACCACCAGGTTGTGAATCTGAGCCTACTCTAGAACTAGGACCCACCAAGGTGTATATATCTGCGGAGGGTGCAGGTGAATGCAGTGATGGGTCTTTATTGGATGGATCCTCAGGATCCTCATTGGAGGTGTTCTGGGGGCTGGGGCTGAGGCATTTTCTGGAGTTTTTCCTCTGCATTTTCTTTATGGCAGTTGGAATAGAGAGAAGAGATAATTAGTGATTGACTAGGCAGGCTCCTACAGTATAGGTCACACACAGTCATTATCCACATGTGACCGATGGATGCTACATGGAGTCTCATAGGCTTGTTGGGGGAGTCTGATCTTGCTTCCACACAGGAACAATCTCTGTCCTTGCCAGCCAACTCAGTAGCCTGCTTCTCATAGGAGGAGAGTATCCTCAGTTCCCCGGTACTCCCTCTGGTCTTTGCGCTCTCCCACTGATCATGGATAAGGACAGATGGATTGACTGTGAGTGCTATGGATGAAAGGGCAGTTCAGAAGCTTACATGCCTGCTGTGTATGTTGAGCCCTCCCCAGTAAGGGATTAAGATGCCGTTTGTGCGGGAATTTACATGAAATGGGAATCTTGAAGTGGCTGGCAGACATTCAGTGCTAACAGCCCTGTGGACTCTAACCCTTAAACTGCCTGATGCCCTTATGAGACTGAGTTTGGAGTGAGGAGAAGGCTCACTTACCCTGGCATCAGATCTTTCATTTGTTTCCTGCACTGCAGGGTGGTCCTTTTATGAAAGCCACAGACCCTAACCTCCCCGATGACTTCCTGTCAGGCTGGCACGGTCAGCTGGATGGACCCCCTGCTCCCATCCCGAGGAAAGAGGCCGTCTTTCCTGACGGCGTGAAGGAGAATCTCGAGAGAGGCCTCGCTGAACCGTGGTGCAGAGGGTTTGTTTCTCTTCAGTACCATAGTTTGCCTCTTCATCACAACACCTGGCCTGCAGTGAGTGAACTTGTGTGCGAGTGCCAGGACCTTCGACCCCACGAGGTAACAGCAGGGCGGACGAATCACTGCCCACCCCGTCACGAGATACGACGAACTCCTCGCTGATGCATTATAAATGAGCTGAAAAGCGGAAGATCGCGTGCAAGAACGCGGGAATCATGCCGATTTTCTTGCCAGCCACTGCACTTAGTCTCCAGAATGGAAAATTCTGCCCTTTATATTTTTCAAGTGAGATTACCTTTTATTATTTGAAACTCAAGAGAATATAGGCCCATTCTACTCAATTTCTCCTGACAGGACTACCTCATCCCAGGAATCAATCAATTTAACAGTGACTGAAGCTCAACTAACTTCAGTGTTTATAGATTTCCATATAATTAAAATGTAATATTAATAAAGAGTGTCTAGAGTGAAGCACTAATGATAACCTCATGGAATGATTATAAATAGCAATGTTTTGCATCATTCTATAAAGGAACTAAATACCAATTTTATTTGATAAGTGTACTTTACACACAAACCATGAGGTAATGGATGAGAAACTCAAATTATCATTAGCAATGACTCATCTTCATTAATCTTTGTTGATAGCATCTTTAACTCATTCAAATAAAATATTTATAGGTCATATTTATATGAAACAAAGGTAAAAGAGGCTTCTCCTATTTCTTGTTTCCAAGCACAAGAAACGTGGGGGTTGATTTTCAACTTTTCATCTGGGCGTAAATCTGGAATTGCAAATTAAATTCCTATAGTAGAAATGGTCAAATTTTTATTTCAGACAACAGAAATTTTCAGAAATCCATTATAAAGTTACAAACCAATGCTGCCAGATGTGGGATGCTCTCTCCCCTGTGTAGTCAGGCCCGTGAACTTCCCTCAGACAATAGGAATCCACTGGTGAGTTAAATCTCACATTTTACCCTCATTTCACAAAACTAGAGTACCATCCTCTTTCTCAGCTATGCCAAATGAAAGTACTCCCTTCCCATGTTGTGAAGCACCATCAGCCCCATTCCAGTTCTTCCAAAACTTCTCAATCCTACCAAAACACTGAACAATCTCCTAATGTTCCTGAAGTCCAAAACCATTCTCCTGGGCTATCAAAGCTTCGTACTGCATCCAGTACAGGTAAACTGCATTCCCCCTACCTATACAGCTGAATGGAGGTATCTTGTGGTGCAGTATTGGCATCCCTATCTCTGAGCCCGAACCCCAGGTTCGAGTCTCAGTCTGGGACTTGATGGCCATAGAAGGTGCGTTCATAAATAGCCAAACTCTCATTCTAAAACTGTGAAACCCTAGTTCAAGACGTCCCAGCCAACAGAAACATCCTCTGAGCATCTATCCTGCTAAGCCCCTTAATAATTTTGTTTGTTTCAATTAGATTGCCTGTCATTCTTCTAAATGCTAGGAAATATAGGCCAAGTCTACTCAATCTCTGCTCATAGGCCAATTCCCTATTCCAGTAATCAGCCTAGTAAACTTTTCCTGCACTCCTCCTAAGGCAAGTATATCCTTCCTTTGATAAGGATACAAAAACTACCATGTATATAGTACTCCAGAGGTGTTTTCACCAAGGCCCCATATAGTTGTAGTAAGACCTCTTTACTGTTATGCTCCAATCTCTTTGTAACAAAAGCTAACATACCATCTACTTTCAGAATTGCTTGCTGTACCTACATGTACACACTTTATGATTCATGGATAAGGACACTAGGTCCCTCTGAATACTAGCATTTCCCAAACTCTCACCATTAAAAAAATATTCTACTTTCCTATTTTCTTTCCAAAGCGAATAACTTAACACTTTCCCACATTATCTTCCATTGGCAATGTTTTTTTCCCAGTCATTTCACTGTCTATATCCCTTTGCAGATTCTTTGCATTCTCCTAACAGCCTACTTTTCCAACGTTGCATTGTCAGCAAACCTGCATACATTATACTTGGTCCCCTCACCTAAGTCATCGATATAGATTTTAATTAGCTGAGGCTCAGGCTTTGATCTTTGCTGTATCCCACGACTTACAGTCTACCAACCCAAAAATGACCCGTTTATTTCTATTCCATGTTTTCTGATCATTAACCAAATCTCAATTCAGGCTAATATATTATTCATGCACCCTATTTTTGTGGAGTAGCCTCTTCTGTGGCACCTTATCCAATGGTTCCACCCTTATCTATCCTAACAGTTAGAAATTCAGAAAACTCCTAACAGATTTATTTAACACAATTTTCCTTTCATAAATTTGTGTTGACTGTGCCTGATCGTATGATTATTTTTCATGTGCCTTGATACTACTTCCTCATAATAGATTCTAGCATTTTCCAATAATCAGTCTAGTAAACCTTTGCTGCACTCCTGCAAGTATATTCTTCCTTTGGTACAGATACAAAAAACACCCTGTAAGTAGTACTCCAGAGGTGTTTTGTACAGGTGTCAGGCTAACTGGCCTGTAGTTCCACATTATCTCTCCCTCTCCTTTCTTGAATTACGTTTGCTACCTTGCAATCCATGGGAACCATTCTAGAATGCGGGGAATTCTGGAAGATTAAAACCAAAACCCAATGCATTCACTATTTTTGTAGCTGTTCTCCTTTAAAACCCCAAGATGCAGTCCATCACGTTCAGGAGATCTGTTGACTTTCAGTATGATTAATTCATTCAGGGCTATTTCTTTACTACTATTAATTTCTTCAAGTTCTTGCTAAACCCTTGGCTCCCCACTCTTTCTGGAATGTTTCTTTTGTCTTCTACCATTTAGACAAATACAAAAGTATTTGCTTAATGTTGCTATCATTTCGTTATTCCCCAATCCCCATTATAATTTCTCCCATCTCTGCCTTTCAGGGATGCATGTTTACTTTCTTGAATCTCTTCCTTTTTACAGAGCCATAGAAGGTTTTGCAATCTGATTTTATGTTTCTTGCTAGTTTACTCTCATACTCTTTTTTTCTCTTTATCAATTTCCTAGTCATCCTTTGCTGAATTCTATATCGTCTCAAATTCTGAATGTGCTTCTTTATTGTTTGTCATTGCTTATTACCATCATATATTTTAATCTAGTTCCCAATCTACCTTAGCCAACTTATCCATCATGCCTATGTAGGTTATTTTGTTCAGATTTAAGACCTTAGTTTTGAACTTAACTAAATCACTCTCAAGCGCAATATAAAATTCCATCATAGCACTCCTTTACTGCAAGGTTATTCGTTAACCCTTTCTCATTGCACATAACTGGATCTAAAATAGCTTGTTCTCTGGTTGGTTCCTCAACTGATTGAGAAAACTATCTTATATATATTCCATGAACTCATCCTCCACACTATTACTGCAAATTTGGTTTACTGAGTCAATACAAAGATTAAAGAACTGCATGATTACTGTATTACCCTTGTTACATATTCCTCAAATTTCCTGTTTCATATTCTTTCAGACACTGCCGCTACTATTAGGGAACCTATAAACTGCTCCAACAGTGTTTCCTGTCCCTTGTTGTTTCTTAACTCTTTTCAAACTGATCCTACATCTTGATTTTCTTTCTACTGTCTTTATATTGCAGAGTGACTAAGGTTGGGAACCAAATATGCCAGGATTCTTAACTTTTAGAAGCAATCGGCAGAATGGAAAAGGAGGGGTGATCCTTTTATCAGGGATACCCCTCCTTTTCCATTCTGCCTATCACTTCTAAAGGTCGAGAATCCTGGCATATTTGGTTCCCAAACTTGGTCACTCAGCTATCACATCACCGTAATTGGTATTAAATTAAACCATTAAATTGCATCTGGGGGTGGGGGGGGTCAAAGGGTTAGGAAAGACTGAAATGGTCAAGAGAGTTGAGATGGTCTTCATCTACAAAAAGTCCCACATGGTCAGCGTCTCAAATAGCCTCTCCTAATCAAACTCCTACTGCCCAGCTTCATGTGCCGATCCCTGTTTAGAACTGTGGGCAGAGGTATGAAGGCAGGTGCTTGGGACCTCTAAGCCAGACAACTCTAGGTTAGTAGGGCTCATCAGCCTTAATTGGCAGTCTACCTAGGAGAGGGTAACTCTGATTTCAAAACTTCTAGCTATGGGTTAACTAGTAAGGTATACGTCAGCTGACAGTGCAGAAGATCACAAATAGAGCCAACGGACTGGGTGGCGTTGTCAAGGGTAGATGAGGCTCTTCAACCTTCTCAGCAGTTCATCTAAGAGAAGTACAACTTCAAAATCAAATCTGCATCCTTTCAGCTGCTACGTCTGTGGCACACATTGCATCAATGTATTATTAGTTGCCTTGGATGAGGGAGTGGGAGAGGCTGCACAAATCCCACTGACTTAAATATAATCAACGTGCAGGTTGGTCAGCAAGTCATCATCAACCAAAACACCAGGCATACCAAGCCCTGTGGTGATGGGGAAGTGACAATGGGGACAGGCAGAGGATGCTACTGGCAGTCTTCAGTCATAACCCTGCACACAGGTGGCCCCAGGGTGATGGTTGCTCCCCACATGGGGAATGTACCAATGATGGTGACAAACAGTTAACTGCCAAGCACTGTTTGTCAGTCACCATCACTGGTGCATTCTCGATGGCAACGCCACTTGCCAACCAATCTGCACTCTCTTCACATACAATATAAATAATTGTTTCCCCTTATATTGGTATTCTTGCGAAGTGTCCTGACGAGTGCAAGGCAGAAAGCTTAGACATGTCTTTTTTTCAGCAATACTCAAGTTCTGTACTATCAAACGACTATAAAGAACAAGTCATTGAAGCTCAGTCATGGAATGTCAGAACACTTTTAGACAATATGAGACCAGCGCACATAACAGTCCGCATAGCCAGAATGCTGAGCAGGTGCAACACTGACATAGCTGGTCTAAGTGAAACAGGGCTCGCTGAGGAGTCTCAACTGAGAAGATTGGTGCAGGCTACACATTCTGCTGGATTGGCAAGTCCAAGGGCCAGCCTTGATAGTCAGGCGTGGCCTTTGCCATTTGATTTGAACTAGCATGGAAGCTTGACTCACTTCTGGGGATCAACGATCGATTCATAGTTCTTGAACAGCATACAACACTCATTGGTGCCAATACTCCATCAATAACACATATAGACGAGGTCAAAAAACCATTCTATGATGGCTTCCACAAGATAATTAGAGAACCTCCCCACCAGGACACACTCACTAGTCTTGGTGATTTCAATGCCCAAGAGGTCACAGACTATAATACATGCAGAGGAGTACTAGGACACTGCAGTATTGGCAGTGCAAACTCCAATGGCCAGCTCTCCTGGTTAATGTAACAGATACTGTGACAATTGAATGTATGCTCTAGTTGCGATTAAGAGCAGCTGATACTAATTGGGGAAAGGTTAGGGCACATATATAAGAACCAGTTTCCACCTGTCTGCACTTACGATTTTGTAAATAAACCTATATTGACGATAGAGCAGCTCCAGCTTCTTCCTTTGCCAGATGAATGTTCACTGGAGTAATACTCCTCTCTAAGTGCAGCGAGTTTGTCTAAACCATCAATAACAGTCTTCCATCAAGCAGACAAACTGAAAACAACATGGAACAATCCCAGATCCAAACACTGGCACATGCTGGACAATTTTATTAAATGATAGAGAGATCGCAAGGATGTGCTCTCTACCTGCTCCCTTAGAGGTGCAGAATGATGGTCTGACCACCGGCTTGTCAGCAGTATTGTGCATTTGAAGATAAAATCGTTAATTCGTTAAACAGAAACATGAAGACGGTTTGACAACAACTACCAAGACATAGGCAAGTGTCTAGGTGCATGACACTCACAGATCAGGGGGGAGGTGATGGTGTAGTGATATTGTCACTGGACTAGTAATCCAGAGACTCAGGGTAATGCTCTGGGTTCAAATCCTGCCATGAGAGATGGTGGAATTCAAATTCAATAAAAATCTGGAATTAACAAAAGTAAATTAAGAAGTCTAATGATTTTGCTGAAGGTAAGCATGCAAGTGCAGCAGGCGGTAAAGAAGGCAAATGGTATGTTGGCCTTCATAGTGAGAGGATTCGAGTACAGGAGCAGGGATGTCTTGCTGCAATTATACAGGGCCTTGGTGAGACCACACCTGGAATACTGTGTGCAGTTTTGGTCTCCTTATCTGAGGAAGGATGTTCTTGCTATAGAGGGAGTGCAGCGAAGATTTACCAGACTGATTCCTGGGATGGCGGGACTGACATATGAGGAGAGATTGAGTAGTTAGGATTATATTCACTGGAGTTCAGAAGAATGAGGGGGGATCTCAAAGAAACCTATACAATTCTAATAGGACTAGACAGGGTAGATGCAGGAAGGATGTTCCCGATGGTGGGGGAGTCCAGAACCAGGGGTCACAGTCTGAGGATACGGGGTAGAGCATTTAAGATTGAGATGAGGAGAAATTTCTTCACCCAGAGAGTGGTGAGCCTGTGGAATTCGCTACCACAGAAAGTAGTTGAGGCCAAAACAATGTATGTTTTCAAGAATGAGTTAGATATAGCTCTTGGGGCGAAAGGGATCAAGGGATATGGGGAGAAAGCAGGAGCAGGCTATTGAGTTGGATGATCAGCCATGATCATAATGAATGGCGGAGGAGGCTTGAAGGGCTGAATGGTCTATACCTGCTCCTATTTTCTATGTTTCTATCTTACATCGCTGACAAGAAATCAGCAAGGAACACCAGATACCATCGTGCAAAACACATGTTGCAGGCCAAACTAAAAGAGATGACGTGATGGTGGGAAAATAAGGTCAAGCAGCTGTTAATAAAAATGACATGAAGACTCTACATGAATGTTTGCGATCAGTCTATGGCCTCAAAACCAACGATGTGACACCCATCCTCTCAGCAGATGCAATCAGCTCCTAACAAATAGGCATGCGCTTCTCTCGTTGGGCAGAGCACTTCAGTAATCTCCTAAACCAACAAACCATTATGAACAATAATACCCATTAAGTCACTTCCACAGCACCTCACTCTGGTAGAGCTTGCTCTTGATCCTTCTCAGCCAGAAGTGACACAGGTCATAAAAATAACTTTCTATGAGCAAGTTGCCAGGAGCTGATCATCCCACCTGAAGTATTCAAGTACAGAGGGACTCACTAGTCTCTTCTGCCTAATTTGAACTACATAAATCATCTCAACAAATGGAATGGAGGCAAGCCTATCTGTGACAATCATTATGGAATATTACTTTTTTCAACAGCAGGAAAAATTCTTGCAAGGATTGTTCTTAATCAGATTGTCACCTCACTGACTCTGTGTACCCAGCATCACAGTGTCGCTTCCACAGAATGGGGAACAGGACATGATCTTTGCAGCATGTCAAATTCAAGAGAAGTCCCACAAACAGAATAGGGACCTTTATACGGTGTTTGTTGACCTTACCACGGCAAACCGGGAAGGCCTGTGGAAGGTTCTGTACAAATATAGCTGCCCTGAAAAGATGATCAGTGTCATTCTTTTGATTCATGATGGCATCATGATCAGCATGATGCAAAGTGATATGTCACCTGTTGCATCTCCTATCACCAGCAGCACCAAGCAAGGCTGTGTATTGGCTCAGCTCTGTTGCCATATATTTCTTGGCATGCTCCAATACGCACTTAAATATTTTGACACAGGAGTATATAGCATTTGGCAGGCTCTCTCACAGACTTTAGAAAGAGCATGGAGTTTGTCTCAGAACAAACATCAAAGTCTACCAGGCAATGGTTCTTACTTCACTTCCTTATGGGTGCGAGACTTGGACAACCTACCGGCATTACATAAAACAACTAGAAGCATTTCACCTTTGCTGTCTGAGATCTATTTGCAACATAAGGTGGCAGGTCCAAATCCCCAACACCAAAGTTCTTGCTGCATGCCTGGCATTGACAGCGTGCTCATCAGAGTGCCGTTTCGTTGGATCACTCATGTGGTTCACGTGGCAGATTCCTACATGCTAAAAACAGTACTCTACAGCCACATGAGCACTGAAACTCACACCACAGGAGTTCAACTCAACGTAATTGAGCTCTTGGGACATAAAGACAATCTGAAAACCAACCTCAGGGCTTGCAAGCTGGATCCCAAATCATTGGGAAAAAACAACCTTGGGCAGGTCCAAATGGAGAAGCCCCTGCCTTCAAGTGATATTGACATTTGAGGAAAACAAAGTCGTGCCTTAAGGACAAGTGAACGTGGCACAAAGCCAATGCCTTCATCCATCCTTCCAACACTGACTTCATATACAGTATTTGCAATCAGTTATGCATATCAAGACTTGGCCTAGCATCACACAAGATGACATCAGCCCAGGCTGTAAACCAATCTTTTTTTACTTGCCGAACACTCATCTGTCCAAGCGACAGGAGAATCCATCAACAATTTGTATCTGTGCTATGGATTCATCCACTTTGTTGCATATGTTTCGCATATAGTGCCTTCAGCTTTAACATTTATCTAGTTTTCTCTGATGTCTTCATAGTCACTACTGCCCTATTACCTTAGTTAAGTTCTCAATACGTCCTGACCCACTCTGCTTATTGTTACACAAATCAACACTGAGCTCTACAATTTTGACATTTCTCTTACTGCTTTTAAATCTCACACTTTCTTGAATTCTCCCACCCCTCACCTTCACTAGTACAAAACCCTGTCGACTGCCCTAGTTATTCGATTCACCAAGACACCAATCCCAGCCCAATTTACATGCAACCCATCCCAATGGAACAGCTTTCTTTTTACCCCGTACCCTATGAATCAAAACTCCTGTGTCCCACACCATCTTCCACCACACATTTAGCCTCTAATTTTTTTGTCCCTATGCCAGTTAGTGTGCGGCTGAGGTAACAATCCAGAGATTACCTGTCAGGTTGTGCATTTTAATTTTGGTCCACTCCTCAAACTGTTCCAACAGAAGCTCATTCCTAGTTCTATCTATATCATTGGTTGCTGTGTGAAGCATTGGGCCAACCCAATTCCACTCCAAATTCTTCTCCATCTATGAAGCGATGTTCTTAAGCTTGACACCGGGAGGGCAATACAACTTTGGAAATCCTCCATCGCGAATGTAGAGAACAGTATCTATCCCTCTGACTATACTGTCCCCTATCATTACCACAATCCTTTTCATTCATGCCACTTGAAGACCTCCTGTACCAAAGTGCCATGGTCAGTTTGCTCAATTACCCTGGAGACTTTGCCCTCATCTACACAGGAAGCAAGAACCTCATACTTGTTTGATTAGGGGAAAGACTAAGGCTCCTCCAACCCTGCACCCGGGGTCTTCTTACCTACCTGACTCGCAGCCAGCTCCCACTGTTCCTGACTATTAACCTAATCTAAGGGATTAAACCAGTTTATATTTCACCTCTCTTCTATTTTCACTTAGTTCTGTTGAAGGGTCATTTGGACTCGAAACGTTAACTGTGCTCCTCTCCACAGATGCTGCCAGACCTGCTGAGTTTTTCCAGGTATTTTTGTTTTTGTAAGGGATATGACTGTCTCTTAGATCAAGTGTCCTGATAGCTTTCCCCTTCTGCAATGCCTCGGAATGTATACACCACAGATTCCAGATCAACAACTCTATGCCGAGTTCCTCGAGATGCAGACACTTAACAGATGTGGTTGTCCAAGATCTCAAACTCTGGCATGGTGCACAGAATGGTTTGCATGCAAAGGCCAGACAAATATGGAATTTCTCAGTCCTTCACCACAGTTTCTTAAATAATTTCAATATGTAGTTGCTCCATGATGAAATAAACTTAATCCACGGTTTAGCATAGTATGCCACAAAACCACCTTCAAATAATCTCACACGCCAGAACTTAAAAAGATCTATTGCTGAATACCAACCGAATTCTTTTTTTAAAACTCTTTCATGAGACGTGGACTTCACTGGCTAGGCCAGCATTTTTATTGCCCATCCCTAATTGCCCTTGAAAGGTTGGTGGTGAGCTGCCTTCTTGAACCCCTGCAGTCCATGTGGAGTAGGTACACCCACAGTGCTGTTAGGGAGGGAGTTCCAGGATTTTGACCCAGCGACAGCCAAGGAATGGCAATATAGTTCCAAGTCAAGGGGTGCGTGGCTTGGAGGAGAACTTGCAGGTGGTGGTATTCCCATGCATCTGCTGTCCTTGTCCTTCTAGGTGGTAGAGGTCATGGGTTTGGAAGGTGTTGTTGAAGGAGCCTTGGTGAGTTGCTTCAGTGCATCTTGTAGATGGTACACACTGCTGCCACTGTGCATCGGTGGTGGAGGGAGTAGATGTTGAAGGTGGTGGGTAGGGTGCCAATCAAGGGCGCTTTGTCCTGGATGGTGCCAAGCTTTCTGAGCATTGTTGAAGCTGCACTCATCCAGACAAGTGGAGAGTATTCCATCACACACCTGACTTGTGCCTTGCAGATGGTGGACAGGCTTTGGGGAGTCAGGAGGTGAGTTACTTGCCACAGGATTCCTGGCCTCTGACCTGCTCTTGTAGCCACAGTTTTTATATGGCTGGCCCAGTTCAGTTTCTGGTCAATGGTAATCCCCAGGGTGTTGATAGTGGGGGATTCAGTAATGGTAATGCCACTGAATGTCAAGGGGCAATGGTTAGATTCTCTCTTGTTGGAGATGGTCATTGCCTGGCACTTGTGTGGTGCAAACGTTTACTGCCACTTATCAGCCCAAGCCTGGATGTTTTCCAGGTCTTGCGGCATATCGGCATGGACTGATTCAGTAACTGAGGAGTCATGAATGGTGCTGAACGTTGTGTAATCATCAGCAAACATCCCCACGTCTGAACTTACAATGGAGGCAATGTCATGGATGAAGCAGCTGAAGATGGATGGGCCTAGGACATTATCCTGAGGAACTCCTGCAGCGATATCATGGAGCTGAGATGATAGACCTCCAACAACCACAACCATCTTCCTTTGTGCTAGGTATGACTCCAACCAGTGGAGAGCTTTCCCCCTGATTCCCATTGACTCCAGTTTTGTTAGAGCTCCTTGATGCCACATTCAGTCAAATGCTACCTTGATATCAAGGGCAGTCACTCTCATCTCACCTCTGGAGTTCAGCTCTTTTGTCCATGTTTGGACTAAGGTAAAGAGGTCAGGAGCTGAGTGGGGCTGGCGGAACCCAAACTAAGCGCCAGTGAGGAGGTTATTGCTGAGTAAGTGCCGCTTGATAGCACTGTTGACGACCCTTTCCATCACTTCGTTAATGATCAAGAGTAAAAAGATGCAATTTGATAATTTTCTTACGAATCATCTAAAATAAGACTAGCAATCGCATAAATAAGAAATGCAAGATTGATGCCACCGTATATTGCTTATACAAGTTATGCTAATTCATTTGTAAATTGAACATACCGTTAAAGTGATAAGATCTCTACAGTAATGTGGGCCAAGAACATCTACTCAAATGCCTAACTTTGACCTCAACCTCTTGCACAAAAATATAAACTCAGCAGATTTCAGTATTTGATTAATGATAATACGTTCTTGTGAGCAGCAGTGCATGCATTACTGGAAAAAAAAATAAATCAGTGTGTTTACAATAGTGTGAAATGCTCAGAGCTTGGTGCTTCATGTTCTAAAGAAAGATATTATTTTATCATTTTTCAAAAGCAATGGAGAGGGGGAACGAGCGAACAAATGGAAAACACTAGGCAGAGAAGTTGTCCTAAAACTATCTGTATTCAATCACATATTTTACTGGGTCAAATTCTATACAAGTTTATCTACGTTCCAACACAGGCATGTGCTTTTATTTAAGAACCAGTAAATTTCAACATTGTTGGTAATTCTGGTTAGAAGTCTGATGTCATTTTCATGCATAATTAGTAAGCTATTCCTTACTTTTATGATTTCAATGTCTTTGAGAGCAGGGTACTATCATCTATATGTTAATGTAATTTTTGCAGCCTGTACACTCTGCAGAAATACTCTGCACTAATTCATATAATTTGAACATAAAAAGAAATGCATCAGGTGAAATGTAGAAACAATCACTTGAATTTGAATTTGTCACTGGGTCAAAAACCTGGAATTTCCTACCCAACAACTCTGTAGGTGTACTGTATACACATGCAGTATACCATGTGGACAGCAGCAGTCACAAAGGTAGTTCACCACCACCTTCTCAAGGGCAACTAGGGCTGGGCAACAAATGCTGCCCTTGCCAGCAATGTTCACATCCTATGAGCAAATTTAAAAAACTCAACTTATTACACAGGAACAATAGTGTTCTTTGTCAAATTTGCAAATGAATTAGCACAACTTGTATGAGTAAAACATAGTGTCATCAATCTTGCAATTCTTACAATGGTAGTTTATCCAAGAAACACGTTTGCAGCCTGAAGGCTGAATTGTCGTGTGACTTAACATCGAAAAATTCACATACATAGTCAAAGAAATCAGGTTAAAAACTTGTAAACATGTTACAATCATTTTTTAGCAAAAATATACAAATTTAGCTGGTAACAGGGAAGTGGTGGATGGGATATTAAAGAAAGGTAATGTTGAATTGAAATGATATTAAAATTCCAAACCAACACACCATTTCTGCATTACAGGCACTGAAGAACATATACATTTCATCATTTAAGTACTTCGCTGCAGACCCAAACCATGTGAGGAAGAGGGCTACATCAGTACCTTTTCCGTCTTGCATCTTGCAGTATACTGTCCACTTGACCTACCGTTTAAAGTTGGTTTGAATGTTTATATCCAGGTTTTCAAGGCTTTCACCTTTGTCAGGGTGTTATTGTCTTACTTTATGTCAAGAGACATGTGCTGATGTCTACCGAAATCTACTTGTGTGGCATTACATTTAGTAGCATTTAACTGTATATTGTTTGCCGACACTATTCATCAAGGGTGTCAAGAGTTTTTTGAACCTCACCAACTGCACCCCACGGCCTGGACTCTGTGAATGTTGTATCGTCCACGTATTTCGAGTATATTGAGGCCAGAAGAGGAGAGAGCATCATTAATGAGGATCAGGAAAAGAAATGATCCTAGCCAAGTTCCCCAAGGCACACCTGCTGTTTATTGAACACTTTTGGGTAGATAGCCATGGTATCTGACACACTGAGTGTGGTCAGTGAGGAAGTCAGTATTCCACTGGACAAGATTCTAATATAGGTTTAATTTTATCAACTTCCTAGCCACAACTGTGAGATCAAACCTGTAAAATTCCTATGGAAATTCTGTTGTAATAATGGTTGAGGTTGTTCCCAGTTTATCGGCGTTTTTACAAAGGAAGTTCACAATATCAACCAGACACTGAGGTCTCAATCTGAGTTGTCAAACTGATGACAGGCAACTAGGGGATTGATGTTGGATAGTAACCACTTAGTTATGAACTGTTTCGTAATCTTAGAGAAGTGGTCTGTCAAGGCAATGGGATGTAGTTTTGTTGTTGTTTTGGCGCTGGAACAAATTGCTTGCTTCCATTGATGTGGAACTACTCCTTTAGCAAAGGCAGCATTCAAGATATCATACATTAAACTCATCAGCAAAGAGTTGGATAAGCTTGGCTGTAACTCCGTGTCGACCAGCTAACTTTCTAGGTTTAACTCTCAAAGGCTCTCGGAAGATTCCCCACAGTTGGAGCACAGGGGGCTTTCTTGCCCGTAGATAGAAATATGATGGCCAGTCATCTTATTTTAGATAATTCATAACAAAATTGTCAAACTGTATCTTGGAAAGGTTCTTTATTTGCACCAAAATTAGATTAGTATTCAGCGATATTCAACTTATAACACAGTAACAATGGTGCTTCCATTGTGATTTTTAGGCATTCTGCAAAATTTTGTTTGCTTCAATATACAAATTAAGCAGTGTTTATTCTTATTCTCATTGGAGACCTAATTAATTACAGCAGGTGGTACTTTCGTTTGTCATGAAAAACACAACAAAAGCTTGTCTATATTTTTATGTTAAAAGAAATTATTATAGCACTATGCAGGCAGATAATTTCCATAAAGGCTGAATACTTATGAAACTTATTTTGAATCCCGATTATTACTGAATCTATATCAACTAACAGAGCCATCCCTAGGGTATGACAAATCAGGGCGAATGCCCTTGGCCCCACGCTTTTTTGGGGGGGGTCGACGTCAAGGTGTCAGATATAATACATCCTGTAGTATATGCCAACTGATTCGCTGTCTTTCACATATTTAAGCTCAAAATGAGTGTTTACTGGTGGTTATAAGCAAATAAACAAAGCAGGTATCCCCTCTCCAAAACTCATAAAAGGGTAGAAGAGAAAGCAGATTAAAACCATATGAACTGGAATAAATCCCTGCCAAGGCAGCGGGCCAGGCAACTGGAAGCATGGTGTGGGCTCAGCACCGTTCGTCACCCTTGAAGTGCTGACCTTGGCGGCAGCAGTGGAGTGGCTTTTATTCCAACTCTCATTCACCACAGAGGGGCAAGATGAACTATTCAGAACCTAGTTAACGTCTTACAAACATATAGCGCATAGCATCCAGCTTGCGGGGTAAGTCACTCACTTGCTGTATTTATTTTCAGTCCCGGGCAATTTTTTTTAGTATGCATTTGCAACTAACATTTGCTTAGCGTTGGAAGATTGACAGTCATTTTTTTAAAAATCAAATTATTTATTGCATCGTGTTTTGTAATTTAAAAAAAAATTGAACACAGTGAATGTCTTCACTCCGATGGAATTTTCCACTCACCAGCAGCATTCCATTTACATCAGCAGGACCGGAAGATCCCACCGATGTGAGGGGCTGGAAAATTCCGGCCTTAAAGTTTTCTCCAGTTGGGGTGTGGGGTGTGTTAGTAAAAATGCTATAACGGAATCCCAGAGAGATCATGGATTTCTCCTTAACAAAAGGAGAGCCAACAATTTTGTTCAGCCTTGGAAGCAAGGTGTAGTTTTACGTGCGACACAGTTATCACAGTCAATAGTGCAGTATGCACTTGTAACCAAGTGCTCAGTAGCTGGGATGCTGCTGGTGCTCTTTTTCACACACATGCTCAGGAGCCCAGCCGTTAGAGGAAACTTATCTAAAAATGTTACGGGGGCCCGAACAGTGTGTTTTGCTCCAGGCCCCACACTCCCCTAAGGACAGCCCTGTCAACTGAATACTGATGTGCAGCTTAAGCTTTTGAAATATCCACATTATCCACATCTTTTCTTTAATTGACGAGCAACAGAAATAGCTTATGTGAATTTTGAAAATTTAAAAGTAACTCCTCATATTCTCTAATTGAATTAAAAACAAACTTGCAACATGGTCATATTTTTGTATCTTGATGCAGCAATCTTCCATAATCCTTTAATGTGGCTATGCTTTGTTAAACCTCCCCATATGCCCTCTCAAAACTTACTTTGTCCACAATATTCACTTCCAGCTCTGATGAGCTCATTCTCACTAAAACACTGACTGCCCAACTTCCACTCTTGTACCCCATGCTAGGTGGCACTGTAAATAGTTTCACCTGCTCAGGAACTGGCCCCCTCAGTTTTAAAACTGACATCATCATCCTCTCTCCAAAAAGCCCATCCTCCATCACAATGTCCTAGCAAACTACTGCCCCATCTCAACTTTTCTTCCTTCTCCATTGCCCTGGTATGTGACGTGGCCTCCAAGTTGTTTGTAAATCTTTCCTGCAACTCCATGTTTGAATCTCTTCAATCAAGTTCCCAATGCTGGTAAAGCACTGGAACAACCTCAAACAAAGTAACAAATGACATTCTCTGTGACGCTCACTATGGCACAATATCCCAGTTCGACCTATCTACAACCTTTGATAATGTTGACCATACCATCTTCTTCCAACATGCCTCTTCTATCATCCAACCCACTGCAACTGCCTTCACTTGGTTGCAGTCCTATTCTACTCAATTGTAGCCTGAGCATCCTCAGCAATGTCTTATCTTTCTGCCTCTGCATCCTTACCTATTGAATCCCACAGGATTTAGGCTTGGCTATCTTCAACTATAATCTATTCTTATCTGTTCCTTGTCTATATGCTGACCATTGAATACACGGGGCCCAATTTTAACTCACTCAAAACCCATTCACTTGCACGGAGTTAAAATCAGGCCCAAGGAGTCAACTTTTCTGCTTTTGCTGATGATACTGAGCTCTACCTCTCCATCACTGTCTCAACCCCTCCAATCTTTGCTGTCCACATTCAGACCCGGATGAGCTTAAGTTCCTCCAATAAAACACTGAGAAGATGGAAGCTGTCATTGTTGCATCACCATCCTAATACCACCCAAACTCTGTATCCCATCTCATTCCATGGACATCAGCTCAGGTTAAAGCAGACTGTTTGCAACCTGAGCTTCCTATCTGATCTGGAGCTGTGTTGCAGACCTCATATATTCTCCATCAAAAAGACTGCTTTATTTGACCACCACAAAATTACACATCTCTGCCCTGCCACAGCCTACCTACTGCTAAAACCCTGATTAATACCTACATTCCCTGAAGGCTTGGCTATTACAATGTTCGCCTGGATGGCCTCTCATCCTCCACTCTTCGAAAAGTTCTGATTATCTAACACTCTGCTGCCCATAGCCTATCCTGCGCATGGTCCTGTTCATTCATCACTTTTGTTCTTATTGACCAACATTGTCTTCCCATTGTTCAAGGTCTCCAATTTAATGTCATATGAGCAGGGACATGTTAAAAATGAGTTTTAAAATCTTTTATTTTATTTTAAATTAACATCGGAAACCTTATCCCGCCCGCGGATGAGGTTTCCTCAAAAATCAAAAGGCCGCTTGGCCTATTCGTCTGCCTGCCAACCATAAGGTTGGACAAGCAGGGAAAAATTCACTTCAGCAAATGGATTAATGGGCTTAACAGCCCTCTTAATTGTTGGCGGTCGGCTGCTGACTCTCGCGCGCACCTGCCGACTGAAATATCGCGCTAGTGCACGATGACATTGGGATGTTCACCCCGATATCATCGCACACTATCTTACGATCGTGCATGTCTGGCGCGCGCCCGCATGCCAAGCTGAAAATCCAGCCCATTATGTTTCTATCAAGTGCCTTGGGACATTATTTCTAAGTTAAGGGGAAATTGTAGCTTTGGACTAATTAGCATGTTGCATTTTAAAGGGGAATTTAAGAGTAAAGTACTTTGCATATAAGGATGCATGTAGGTCACAACTATGAGTTTTATTTAAGACCATTGTTGTTATTCCCAAAGACAGTGGGAAATCCTTTAGAACCCAGGAGCTGTTTTTATTTGAAATAAGCATATTCAGTAGATACACATTTAGGCAGCATCATGCAGAAGAGAACATGTCAATCAATTGGAGCTGTTTGTTTATGCTGATTATGAGCAGTTAATTATGAAATTACTTTTCAGAATATGCCTGCAAGCTTTACTGGACTATTTCTAAAGGTATCAAATGAGCTAGAGAATGTCCATGATGTATTAAGTTGTCTGAGGTCTGTTGCAAGCAACAGACTTGAGGCGCCAACTGCCAGTAGTCCTTATTCATTCTGTATGTGCTAATATTTTTTTACTAGGCTACAGTAAACTTCACAAAAGCAGGAATTAGTGCACAGAATTTTTCAGTAAGTAACAGAAATGTTGAATTGAGAATTCCTCTTCTTCATATCCTGAGGGCACATCTGCATTGCAAATGCTTAACTAAAAAAGAGAGGTCCTTGGGGACTTATGAAGAGTTCTTCAACACGGGATAAGTAAGATTTATTACCTTGGAACATCTTCAAGAAATGTCTCTATATGAATTTAATTAAATGCTTAAAAATGAATATCAGTAATTCAGATGATAATCTGTTTTATATCACATAATTGAGAAAGAAGTCTGCTGTTGATTGGGAGACTAGGTGTCGCTTTAAGGCCACAAAGTCTAAATATTAAAGAAAAATAGCATCAGGCATTCAATTTAAGCATGATTCATGTTTATTTACTCATACATATGTTGGAATGTAGGACATGCTCTTCAATCTTCTAAAATCTCCATGCTACATATCTGCTTGGAAAACACGATGGGCTGTATTAGAAGATAGCAACTCTGCAAGGGAGGAGAAGCAGGCAATTTCTGCCTATTGACTTCCTTTCAAAAAGGAATATTGAAAATATGAATGCATTGAGGAAGTAGAGCACGGTAAGGCTCAATCAACAACAGATTAGCTGGTCATTTAACTCATTTCTACCTATGGAACTTTACTGTGCTCAAATAGGCTGCTGTGTTTGCCTACCAAGCAATAGTGGTTACCTTTGAAAGGTAATTTGTCACAGTTAAGCACTTTGTATGTCCTGAGAACATGAAACGCACTTAAAGAAATGCAAGTTTTGTTTTCCTTCTTTGTAATCTCATCCCCAAGAGCTTGTCTAAGCTCCCAGTGAAATGGTGGAAATTAAATTCTCACAACACTCCCACTTACTAGCACAAATACATCCATCTTGGGCAAATTAAACAGTCTGAAATGACAGTGCAGGAGCATGGTCATCTGCAGTTATTTAATACAATGCAAAACAGCCTGGAAAGTCTGGCAGTGACTGTGGAGAAGTCCATACAATCGCACATGACAGCTTATTAGAAATGCAGTCCACCTTTAGGTGCATGACACGTCAGCAGCTGAACTCCAAGTGATGGAAGTTTATTCCACAGGTATATATTATTCATTTAGAATCAATTTTGCATTTTTTACTCAGTTATTTCTCTTGTTCTCTGTATAAAAGACTATTCCTGTGCAAGTGAGCATCACTCCCCACAAACCAACCCACAAAGCCATGTACCAGCATGCCCAATGTATGTTAATATTTTGAAGCATAGGTTTGAAGTGAAACGCTCAACATTATATTTTTAGTTTTGTATGACATTAGATCTCTCATGATCTCCAAGGATTCAGAAAATAGAAGAATAAACATTTAGCAGACTGCAACTTAAGTAGTTTTCAGAACTGATTCAGATTAATGAAGAAACACAATGCCTTGATAACTGCACTGATACTATGCCCAGCCTGGCATCTGGCAACTCTTTTACGTGGGGACTCATTTGGCCCACAGACTCTCATTATGCCAGAATTATGAAACTATGTCAAGTGAAGCAGCATTTCACTTGCATTTCCCCTAACTTAGTCTACTGCATTCGTTGCTCCCAATGCGGTCTCCTCTACATTGGAGAGACCAAACGCAAACTGGGCGACCGCTTTGCAGAACACCTGCGGTCTGTCCGCAAGAAAGACCCAAACCTCCCTGTCGCTTGCCATTTTAACACTCCACCTTGTTCTCTTGCCCACATGTCTGCCCTTGGCTTGCTGCATTGTTCCAGTGAAGCCCAACGCAAACTGGAGGAACAGCACCTCATCTTCCGACTAGGCACTTTACAGCCTTCCGGGCTGAATATTGAATTCAACAACTTTAGATCTTAAATTCCCCCCCCACCCCATTTCTCCCCCCTCCCTTTTTTTTCAATAATTTATATAGATTCTTCTTTTCCCACCTATTTCCATTATTTTTAAATCTAAAACTAAAACTTTGTTAGTCTTTCCACCCCACCCCCACTAGAGCTGTACCTTGAGTATCCTGCCTTCCATTCTTAATTAGCACTTTTCTTAGACAATATCACCACCTTCAACACCTCTGATCCTTTTGTCTGTGACATCTTTTGATTATCTGCTCTTATCACTGCTTGCTTATCTCCACAATCACCACAGCCTCAACTTCTCTCTCCCCCCGCCCCCCCACCTTAGACCAGCTTATATTTCGCCTTTCTCCTAACTACACTCAGTTCTGCCGAAGGGTCATGAAGACTCGAAACGTTAACTGATTTCTTCTCCACCGATGCTGCCAGACCTGCTGAGTTTTTCCAGGTAATTCTGTTTTTGTTTTGGATTTCCAGCATCCGCAGTAGCTTTCAGCTTTTTGTTTTTAAACTATGTCAATACAGCTGTGACTCAAATTAGCTATTACTAAAAGGGCAAATTCTATATACAACATCAGACAATGCAACTGTAGTTGTTCTTTCAAAGGTTATTATGTTGCAACACACCAAAGTAGGCTGTCAATTTGTTTGAGTTGGTTGCATTTTCACCTTTGCATCAAAAGATTCAGTCTAAGCCTCATACAAAATTTGTGCTTGTACCTCGGATGACATTCTGATGCAATATTGAGGGAGTTTTGCGTTGTTTGACGGCCCATCCTAGTTATGAAATGTTAAGCCAAAATCTCACTTTGCCAGTTCTTGTGCTTCAGATAGACTTTTAACATCACAAGTTTCAAAAAGCACAGAAGGAACATTCATCTTTCATCTCTTCTTGTTTGGTCTATATTTATAGTGCTGTTACCCAGTGCCTTATGTACCTAGACTCTACAATCTCCTTAAGAAAGGTTCTCCCAGTATTTTGGTCAATATTCTACCTTCACCCAATACAATAACCACCACTTATAGCAGGAACACTGGTCTCAATGCAATTTGCTCACTTTACCTGGCATATGGTATAACCAAACAAGTTTTAAAATGCACACAGGAATTTTTCATCTTCTGTCTCTCCACTTCCACCCTGGTGAATATTTACAAGGCCATTACTCAATGCATCATGCAACCACTTTACAATCTCAAGAAAGATGCCTCTTTATTCCCCTCCACCTTTGTCTGGTTCAATATTAACAAGCTAAATCCATTCTCTCATCTTAATTGCCATGCTAATTTTAAAACAAAGCTGGGAGATGTCTAGTTCAGAAATCCAGTAATAACAGCTCGCAGCTACGGCACAGAACCTTGAGGAATTAGGGCTTAATGGCAGGTAACATACTTAAATGTGAACAGCTGCTTGAACTGCCTAAAACAGTCATCAGGTTTAATACAGTATGAAGTAATTGGCATCTTTGTAACCGGCATCTATGGTCATGACGATATAGGTGGCTGGCTGTCTGGGACAACAGAGGACTCCGCCACCAAAAGCAGATTCACAGATAAATTCACCTCAATGTTGCCTATGGGAAGTTAATAATGCAGAATGCCACCATGTTTACTGAGATAATAACAGTACCTGCAAGGTTGTACAAGGTTGATCATTGTGTTAAGTGCTTTGAAATGTTTCAAATTACTTTATAATAAAATCACTTAATCTTACTGCATTCTGAGGATTTGTGTGTGTTTATTTCCCTTTTTTCCACAAGATAAAACTTTTGTTCCTCACAAGTTCCACTTAAAGAGATATTCATAGTTAGTAACTGTTATTCTTGTTTTACAGTATGCGCCCTTGAGTCACCCTCCACAATCTGAAAACAGAAATGTAATTTGTACTTCTAACCAAACTAATCTTGCTGCATAACCCAAAGATCCTAGGATGTTGGTTTTACTTCACTTACCTGTAGCTCAAAGTTTGTTTGATCAAGAAATTTCTTGTTCAGCATATCTGCATACTGATTTATTGCTCGGAGGAAGACTCTGAAACATAAAAAACAAATAAAAACACACTGAATTGCCACCTCAAATTATATCAATGATGAAAAAACCTGTCAATGTGAACAATTTTATGAACATTGTACAATGAAAAACACCAATTTCATGAAACATACTCTAGATAACATATGAACTTCCTTTCAACAGAAGCAAATCTTTTGTTTGGAATATTAGTTCAGAGATCGAAGCTTGTTGAATAATACAGAATACAAAGTCAATGCAATACATACACATAGGACATTTTTATTAATATGCAATGTCAGAACAAATGAATGACTTTTCTTCCTGCAGGAGAAAATGGTACGTAACACAAGAGAGAGGAGTAAGACTGGGGAGCCCACTGGCCCTTGGAAGCTGTCCGAATTGGTGGTTTTGAGGCTGAGCGTTTGTGAATAGGGTCACTGGTTACTTCTTATACCCCTTCATATACCTCAGAAAAACAGCCAGCCTGACGACATTGTAAAATATGTCACCTGCAATTGTGCAGTCAGTCTGTGCCAAACTACCTCTGACTCCCTTTCTCGCCTTTAGGTAATTCAGTATCAAGAGCATCCAGAAGAAGATACGTCAAAACAGGATGATACTTCTGAGGAGGCACTATCATATCTTCCATTACGCCCCGGCATCAAGGGTCTCCTTATCATGATGCACCCAGTGTGAATGGTCAACAGCAAGCACAACGCAGGAGATGGTTTGCTGGAAAGCAAGGTCACTCTCAACTCTGCTTGGGAAGCCAGGATTAAGGGTTTCAGTTGTTTAAGCTATGAAATTAACACACACAAGCAATTATATCAAGTATTGGAAGACCTTCCAAGCAGTTTCAGCACCTTAGCGGAAAGTAATGAGTCTACTTCCCACTTGCGCGTTGCCATGTCACTTGAAATCACCACTCTGCAATCTGCTTTGTATAAGGCCTACTCCAGGGATGCTGCAGCTGGGCCTTGCAAAAGTAGCAGGTGTTACCAGCCTTTGCAGTTTGGTGCAAACGGCTGCCATTGAGACTCCGAGCTCCAACTTCGTGAGTCTTTGGGGGAAAAAGGGCAACAAATTCCAGCAACATATAAATATTGTAAAAATGTCAGTATTTATTAGTACATGATTAAGGAAAACAGTCATTATTAATGGTCGGATTATTCAGACGCCTGCACCTGTTCTGTTGCTAGATCTTTAACTGGAGTTATCTCAATCCTTCCCCATATCACATATTCTTGTTTATGAAATGCTTCCCCAAGTCCCTTTTAAATTGTCTCAATATGGTGTGCCTACACCACAGGGATTGTAGCAGTTCAAGAAGGCAGCTGACTACCACCTTCTCAAGGGCAGTTAGGGATAGGCAATAAATGCTGACCTAGCCAACAAAGCCCACATCCCGTAGGTGAATAAAAAAATCACTTTGAGTAAGAGATTTCATGCTCTAATGGCCATGTACAAAAAAATTCCTAACATGTCCCTCATTTTCTATCAACAATCCTGAGTCTTGTTACTGTTTCTACTGGTTGATAAATCAATGTCACCACTCAAAACATCTCATAATTGCAAAAACCTTTTAGATCCTCTTCATGACCTTTTATTCTGAGCCCTTCTTTAAAGCTGTCACCCCTTATTCCTGTATTATACCAGTGAAGCTTCACTGCATCCCTTCCATAGCTCTAATACAATGGGATGCATGTGATACTCTACAGTGGGCTAACCAACAACCTGTACAAAACTAATTTAAGCTCTATTGCTTTTGCATTCAATGCTTCCAGATAAAACCCAGAATACTATTTGCCCTTTCATACCGGCATATCTATCTTTAAAAATATATGTATGAATACCTGTTCTACGCTTAATAATCTTACCATTTAGCTTTATTTTATTGTTAATTTTTCCAAGTGTTCTACTTCACATTTATCTTTATTGAACTGTAACTGCCACCTATCTGCCTACTGCATTTACCTATCGATTGACTCCTGCACACTTCCTCTTAGTCACAATTCCTAGTTTGGCATTAGTAGCAACTTTAAAACAATTCCTCTTGTGAATACATTTAAAACCTTTGTGCAAACAGAAGACAGAAGCAGTCCCAGTTATACACAAACACCTTTTTTTATAGATCGTAATTACCTTAAATATCTCAGAAGTGTGATAACATTAGAGGCAGTTTAAATCCAACCTGCCTAGCAGAAATGAGGCTTTTGGACAGCTAAAATTCCTGTAAAGGGCTGCCTGATGTGATTTTTTTCCCTTTCGAGAGCCTGTTTAACCCTTTACTCGGGCTACATTTGTGTCATGAGATCCCACCTTATCAGGCTTTAGGAATGTCTTGTTTCAGAGCCTGTGCTAGAGACATGTCCTTAGCAAAGATAAACAAAGGGCAGGATAGGCCTGTTGATAGCCAAACAAGCTGCTATGAAAACTTTTTGCATATGAAAGAGAAAGAGAGTGTGCTATTGCTGTAATATTCAATAAATTTCTTAAGAATTTATAAGGTTATTAGACAGCAAGTTCTTACAAATCTCCCAGCTTGAGAAGGAAATATTATCATTGATTTCTCACAATTGGCGCCTGACTAACCTAGCTATGTCTAATTGGTAAGCTCAATGTCCTAACTTTTTAATCAGAAACCATAGGTAGCATACCAGAATTATTAGGATCATCAGCACAGGTTGAGCTGCCACCAAGAGTAAATGTAAACTTTTCTAGTAAAATGTGATAACTATGGACTTAGATTCACCATCCCTACCTGCATATCATCTCACAAAATTCTAAATTATTGTCAGGTTGTAAATACATATGATTCAAACAAAAGTTCATGAATGATGGCGGTGGGGGAATCAAACTCAATCGTCGCTAGCTTCCAATACCAACAGTGCAGACTACCAGACTCCCACTACCATCATATAGGAGGAGGGAAACCACTTTTCTACGGATCGCCTGCTGGAGCCACTGGGGGTCTGGAGCTACTTGCCCAGGTACTTGATGCACCGCAGACACTGGCCAACCTCTGTTGCTAATTTGTATGACCTCTATTGCTGCCTCCATCCTCTCAAGCCACTGCTCGACAGGTAAGGACTCAACTGTAAAGGAGGAGGAGGAAAACAGGATTCAGTGTTCATGTCAGCCTCCAACATATGCCTATTATAGCAGTCACAGGCATAGTGGCACAGATGGTTACAATTAAAACTATGCATCATAAAAGCAGTAAGAGTTTGGTGAGTATGTAGATCCAACTGCCATCTCAATAAAATTACATTGTTAAAAATAGAAGCTAACAGTGAGATGCCAAAACTGGATTGAACCATTGCATGGTGCAGCACATGACAAATCCGGCAACAAATAATTATGAAACGTACTAAATGTGTTATCATCTTCACCCAAATGATAATGTCCCTCAGTTGCAATATTGGAACCAAATGTCAGGGCCAGGAGTTTCAAATACCCATGGGGGCAAGAACAGGAGTGAGCGCAGTTTGAAAATAGCGCTCTTGGATGGCATGTCAGTGTCCCAGTATCTCCAGGATGCAGTGGAATTTTCAAAGTGAGGAATGGTGGGGGCGGCAGGGGTGGAGAGGTGGGGAAGAGTTGTGCACCTGCTCTCCTTAAATTAACAGCCGATTAAGCTGATTGAGGAGCTTGTTAATGGGCCAGGGAGATCCAGACAACGATTTCAATTTGCAAATCGGCAAACCTGAAAAATCTGGTGCATGTTAGTCCACACTGTCGAGTTTAATGCAGGGAACATTGGAATTAGGTAATTTTTTTGATGATTAAAAATTTTAACACTATGGGTTTTTGTACAAGATTGGGCTCAGTATATTTTAGTTGGTAATTTGGCCACTTCTCTGCACAATGATGCTGCTGGACCTCCAATATTCTGCATCCTCACTTCTGCAAGGCGGCAGCAGCAGGCCTCATTATGGCCTTTGACATGTATGCTCTGCAGGCAGCTCCCGCTTCCTGACAGAGCTTGACTCCACTATTTGGGTGCTGAGCTTGCCGCTGGCCCAATTAGGCCATCTACATTTGAACGCAGATGCGTTGCAGGGTCAGGACCCAGAAATTATCAGGGCATCATTCCTGACTCCAGATTGAAAATCAAGCTCCAAAAGTGTGCAAACAACAGCAGCCTGTAATGTCAATATGATATAATCGTGACAAAACAACAGAACTACATTTACTTGCCTCATAAATCCTAAATACAATAAGTGTCTCCAGATAACTTTCCCCAGCTTCTTGTCACAGTAATTCCTAATCCAGCCTTCAGAACTCTGTAGTACACCCTACTGCAGTTTTATTCAATTTCCATCTAGCCCTGCACTAAAACAGCCTCCCCTCCATTCACTCCCCAATGTAACTTGTTTTTATTCTCCAATTCCCTTCCTGGCCCAATTTTTTCAACTTCCCATTGCATTTTTTGGTGATCTTTCTTCCTCCGCCAGCCCACTCCAATTCACTGCCCACACTCAAGCCCAAGTTGTCCCATGTGCTAATATAAAAACCTGCTGGAAAAACTCAGCAGGTCTGGCAGCATCTGTGGCAAGAGAAAAAGAGTTAACATTTCAAATCCAATATGACTTTTTTTTTTAGAACCCTTGTCCCCTGTGCTGTTGTTTCCTTTTCCAATTTATTTCCCAACCTCTCAGCATCCCGCTGTTGCATTTTTCTTAGTCCCTGGTCCTGCTGCAGTTATTAAATCCTTTTCTGTGCTATGTTTTCTTTTTTGCTTCTCATTTTTAAAAAGCTAATCACTGAATTTTCCTTTCCTTTTGTGTTCCACCCAAGCCTCACCCTTACTTTTCCACTCCCTACTATCTCTATTTAATCGTGCACAATCTCCTTTCTGAAATGACTATTTTCCATCATCTCTAATCAATCATGTCCTATCTCTCTGTTCTGGAATGGTTGATGCCCACCATCTCTTTTTGTTCCTGAACATCTGTTCTCCACGTTTTCTGTTCCCAAATTCCTTTGCCTTTCCAAAGGTTCCTTGTAAAATGTCTCTTTCCCTGCCCCACATTATTGCTTTTCTTTGTTTTCTCCATTTGCAAATTCCCAATCGCAATTATCTTTTATTATCTCTACAAACTGCCCAAGACTTATTTACCTATGGGAATATCAGGTTTCTTCAGATTGAAAATCACCCCCTTTACCATTTTCTTAATTCTATTGCAAAATAGATTATGGATTTCTGCTCTGCTCTTGCCATTTTTTTCAGTGGGACAGGACATGGTCTGCCATGCCCATTCCTCTTGCTGCATTCTCCATTTCTCACTCCTCAGGCACCATTCAATACTTTGGGGGAAGAGACAGTGGCATAGTGGTAATGTAAGTGGACTAATAATCCAAAGTCCTAGATTAATGCTCTGTGGACACGTGTTCAAATCCCACCATGGCAGCTGGTAGAATTTAAATTTAATTAATAAATCTGAAATTAAAAGCTAGTCTCAGTGATGGTGACCATGAAATCATTGTCAATTGTTGTAAAAACCCATCTGGTGCCCTTTAGAGAAGGAAATCTGTCATCTTTACCTGTGACTCCAGACCCATAGCAACGTGGTTAACTCTTAACTGCCCTGTGAAATGGCCAAACAAACCAGAGTTCAAGGGCAATAAAGGATGGGCAACAAATGCTGGCCTTGCCAATGACGCCCAGGTCCCATGGAAGAATGAAGCTGAAGGAAATGCATCATTTGCATATCTTGATCTTTTCATGTTATTTGCACACTAGGCCTAAAAGATGCCCATTAGATCCAAGCATCTGCATTGGGCTGCACTGAGTGCTGTCTTGGGCTGCATTTGAGTGCTTTAGTTGGAGTTTGGTGAGTGAGGGAGTTCTAAGGGTCAATTTAATTTAAGGGTTAATTTCTATCTACAGTCTAGTCGGTCTTTAATTAAGCAATTAACTAAAACTTACTCTTTGGGTTGGGAGAAGGTGAGTTTTAAGGATTTGAGGGTCTTTTTCAACTCTTTCGAGTACATTCACAGTTCTTGGTTTCCGGGAGTGGGACATGAACCCACAACCTTCTGATTCAAAGGCAAGGGTGCTATGAACTGAGCCACAGCTTAGTCGAGCCTTAAAACAGGGCTCATTCAGGCTCTGCTTGCAGCTAGTTAATTGGGGAACTGGCTTAAACAGGTTTTCAGAAGCTAGATTCAGGGAGCACCAATTCAGACCATCTACTGTGCTGCCTTGTCTTCACTCAGTGCTGCCTTGGGCTGTATTTGAGTACTTCAGTTGGAGTTTGGTGAGTGAGGGAAGGAGGTGAAGAGGGAAGGAGGTGATCCTTTCATTTTCTACCTTTCCTCCGAGAGCAGAGCAGAGCCTTGGTAAGCAGGATTTGGTGAGTATTTCTACTGTCTTTAATATTCTCTAAACTAGAGGAAGTAAAAGTAAAGGGAGTAATTTAAGGATAAGTCATGGCAGGACAGCTCTGTCACATGGAATGTTCCTCCTGTGCAATGTGGGAAGTCAGGGACACTTCTAGTGTACATGGTGAACATGTGTGCAAGAAGTGTCTCCAGCTGCAGCTACTTGAAATTCACGATTCTGATCTGGAGCAGCAGCTGGAGTCACTTTGGAGCATCCGCAGTGCTGAGATCTTCATGGATAACACGTACAGTGAGGTGGTCACACCGCAGGTAAAGAGTGCACGGGCGGAAAGAGAATGGGTGACTGCCATACAGAGTAAAGGCAATAGGCAGGTAGTGCAGGAGTTCCCTGGGTCCATCTTTCTCTCTAACAGTTTTTCCGTTTTGGATACAGTTGGGGGAGATGGTTTCTCAGGGGAATGCAGCAAGAACCAAGTCCGTGACATGAGCGGCACAGCTGCACAAGGTGGGGGGAGAACAGATAGGCCACAGATGTGACACCAGGATGGTATGTTGCCTCCCTGGTGTCAGGGTCAAGGATGTCACTGAGCGGCTGCAGGACATTCTGAAGGGGGAGGATGAACAGTCAGAGGTTGTGGTCCATATTGGTACCAACGACATAGGTAAAAAGAGGGATGAGGTCCTGCAAGCAGAATATCGGGAGCTAGGAAATAAATTAAAAAGCAGGACCTCAAAGGTAGTAATCTCAGGATTACTCCCAGTGCCACGAGCTAGCGAGATCAGGAATATGAGAATATACTGGATGAATGCATGGCTAGAGAGATAGTGTAGGAGGGAGGGATTTAGATTCCTGAGGCATTGGAACCGATTCTGGGGAAGTCGGGGCCTGTACAAGCTGGACAGGTTGCACCCCAGCGTGACTAGGGCCAATATCCTCGCAGGGATATTCACAAGTATTGTGGGGGAGGTCTTAAACTAAATTGGCAGGGGGTGTGGGAACCTGAGTGGGGAGACACAAGGGAGGGAAACAAAGATAGAAATGAAGGACAAGAAAAGTAAAAAGCAAAAGTGGAAGGCAGAGTAAACAGGGGCTCGCAGCAGATAGAGCCATAGTACAAAAAAAATGCGTAAAAAGGCAAATCTAAAGGCACTGTATCTGAATGCACAGAGCATTTTCAATAAGGTAGACGAATTAACAGTGCAAATAAATGTAAACGGGTTTGATATTATTGCGATTATGGAGACGTGGCCGCAGGGTGACCAAGGCTGGGAACTGAATATCCAAGGGTATTCAATATTTAGGAAGGACAGGCAAAAAAGGAAAGGAGGTGGTGTGGCATCATTAGTTAAGGATGAAATCAGTGCAATAATAAGAGAGGATATTAGCTCAGAAAAGCTAGATGTTGAATCAGTCTGGGTGGAGCTAAGAAGCAACAAGGGGCAGAAAACATTAGTAAGAGTTGTCTATAGGCCTCCAAACAGTAGTGGTAAGGTAGGGGACTGTATTAAACAGGAAATTAGAGATGCATGTAACAAGGATTCTGCAGTAATCATGGGTGATTTTAATCTACCTATAGACTGGGCAAACCAAATTAGCAATAATACGGTGGCAGATGAATTCCTGGAGTGTATACAAGATGGTTTTTTAGACCAGTACATCGAGGAAACAACTAGGGAACAGGCTATCCTAGATTTGGTTTTGTTCAATGAGAAGGGGTTAATTAATAATCTTGCTATGCGAGGTCCTTTAGGGAACAGTGACCATAACATGTCAGAATTCTTCCTTAGGTTGGAAGGTGAAGTAGTCCAATCCAAAACTAGGGTCCTAAATCTAGACAAAGGAAACTACGAAGGTATGAGGCATGAGTTGGCTAAAATAGATTGGGGGACTTCATTAAAAGGCATGATGGTGGATAGGCAATGACTAATATTTAAGGAACAAACTGTATTGCAACAGTTATATATTCCTTTCTGGCACAGAAACACAACAGGAAAAGTGGCCCAGCCATGGTTAACAAAAGAAATTAAGGATAGTATTAGATCCCAAGAGGAGTCATATAAAGTTGCTGGAAAAAGTAGCAAGCTTGAGGATTAGGAATAGTTTAGAATTCAGCAAAGGGGGATCAAGAGATTGATTAAGAGGGGAAAAATAGAGTATGAGAGTAAACTTGCAAGGAACATAAAAGAGCTTCTTAAGTATGTAAGAAGAAAAAGATTGGTGAAGACAAATGTAGGTCCCTTACAGTCTGAAATAAGAGAATTTATAATAGAGAGCAAGGAAATGGCAGAGCAATTAAACAGCCACTTTAATTCTGTCTTCACGGAGGAAGATACAAATAACTTCACAGAAATGCTAGGGAATCGAGGGCCTAGTGGGAAGGAGGAATTGAAGGAAATCCGTATTACTAAAAAAACAGTGCTGGAGAAATTCATGGGACTGAAAGCCGATAAATCCCCAGGGCTTGAAAACCTAAAGGAGGTGGCCATGGAAATAGTGAATGTGTTGGTTGTCATCTTCCAAAATTCTGGAACAGTCCCGGCATATTGGATGGTGGCAAATGTAACCCCACTATTTAAAAAAGGAGGGTGTGAAAAAATAGGGAATTACAGACTGGTTAGCCCAACCTCAGTAGTAGGGAAAATGCTAGAGTCTATTATAAAGGATGTGATAACAGGACACTTTGAAAATATCAGCGGGATTAGACAAAGTCAACTTGGATTTATGAAAGGGAAATCATGTTTGACAAACCTATTGGAGTTTCTTGAGGATGTAATTAGCAGAATAAATAAGGAAGAACAAGTGGATGTGGTGTATTTGGATATCAGAAAGCTTTTGATAAAGTCCCACATAAGAGGTTAATGTGGAAAATTAAAGCACATGGGATTGGGGGTAATATATTGGCATGGATTGAGAATTGGTTAGCAGACACGAAACAGAGTAGGAGTAAATGGGTCTTTTTCAGAATGGCAGGTGATGACTAGTGGGGTACCGCAGGGATCAGTGGTTGGTCCCCAGCTATTCACAATACATATCAATGACTTAGATGAGGGAACCAAATGTAATATTTCCAAGTTTGCTGATTTGCTGACTTGGGAATGTGAGTGGTGAGGAGGATGTCAAGAGGCTTCAAGGCGATTTAGACAAGTTGAGTGAGTGGGCAAATACATGGCAGATGCAGTATAACGTGGATAAGTGTGGAGTTATCCACTTTGGTAGGAAAAACAGAATGGTAGAGTATTATTTAAATGATGATAGATTGGGAAATGTTGATGTAGAAAGGGACCTGGGTGTCCTTGTACACCAATCACTGAAAGCAAGCATGCAGGTGCCGCAAGCAGTTAAGGCAAATGATATGCTGGCCGTCATTGCGAGAGAACTTGAGTACAGGAGCAGGGATGTCTTACTGCAGCTGTACAGGGCCTTGGTCCACACCTGGAGTATTGTGTGCAGTTTTGGTCTCCTTACCTAAGAAAGGACATAATTGCCATAGAGTGCAGCGAAGGTTCACCAGACTGATTCCTGGGATAGCAGTATTACCGTATGAGGAGAGATTGGGTTGATTAGGCCTGTGTTCTCTCGAGTTTACAAGAATGTGAGGGGATCTCATTGAAAGATATAAAGTTCTGACAGGGCTGAACAGATTGGATGCAGGGATGATGTTTCCTCTGGCTGGGGGGCCGAGAACAAGGGGGGTCATAGTCTCAGGTTACTGGGTAGGCCATTTATGACTGAGATGAGGAGAAACTTCTTCACTCAGAGGGTGATGAACCTGTGGAATTCTCTACACAGAGCGTTGTCGAGGCCAAGTCACTGAATAGATTTAAGAAGGAAATATATTGATTTCTAGACTCTAAAGGCGTTAAGGGGTATGGGGAGAGAGCAGGAATGTGGCGTTGAGATAGAGGATCAGCCATGATTATACTGAATGGTGGAGCAGGCTCGAAGGGCCGAATGACCTTCTGCTGCTTCTATTTTCTATGTTTCTATGGTGGGGTTTGGACAACTTTCCAGAATTCTTTTCTTCTGGGGTCCTTGTGCAAGAGCTTATGCAATTTGCCTTACAAATCCCAAAGAAGTAGTCATGAGATTTTAAGTTTGTTTTTTCCAATTTTGTAGCCAACATGGAGGTTGCCAGGATGTGGGAAATTTCTGAGGCCTGCCATAATAAAATCTCGCTTTCAGTTTGCTATGATTGTCCAGAGGAAGCTAAGGAGCTTAATTCCAAAATATATATCCACTGGGACTTGTCTCTGTGTCTGTGTAAATTACTTGGGCAGCTTTGTTCAATAGCCAGTCATTCATATCATAGCTTTATTGTACATTGCTAATTTAAAAGCTTCAACTGTACACAGAAGCCTAGTTGGCTATTATAATTGCTATGGACTCTTCTTCTGAACCTCAGCCTCTTGCTGGTTTACACACAAAATACATTTGGAGTCATCATAAAATGAAATGTAGACAATGTAAAAATGATATATTCTGTTTTATCACATAAAAACAAGGACTAATATATTTTCCAGTTTCCCCGCTACAAATCATGTGTGCATTTTGGCTGCGACACCAGGCCTGAGCTTAGTTTCTATTTCCCTTTCTATTTACCCAGTGGGCCTTTCTCACCTGCTTCCTCTCCTTTCTGTTAGCTAGTCATATGTCCTTACATTTCTCCCCCCGTGGTACTTTGCCTCCCTAAAATCCCTACCCTCCCCCCACCAACCCTTAATTGTTGTTCAACTTTCTATTCTCCTGTTGAACCTACTCAAACCCCTCAAGAATGTTGTGTTCCTCCAACTCCAGGATCATGTGCATTCCCCACTTTCTTCGCATCACCACTGGCAGCTTTCCCCGCAACCATCTAAGTGTGCCCTAAGCTTTGGAATTTGCTCCACAAACCTCTCCATCTCTCTCTCTTCTGAAAAAGGTCCCTAAAGCTGATCTACTTCCTGTCTTAGTGTTTCCTTCTATGGCATGATATCAATTGTTGTCCAATTATCTGTGTGAAGTGCCTTGGGACATTTTCCTAAATTAAAGCACACTACAAATGCAAGTTGTTATTGTTGGAAATGGCCCTGAGCTTAAATGTGAATCAGAGATGTATCTCTATAATGGACAGAGGTTATCCCCGACTACCCAGAGATATATCCTAGATTCATACAAGATTCTGCCATTTATCTCTGCTAGATTATTTAGTCTGAGGCAGACAAATGAATTTTAACTTGGCACTCTTCCCTTGAAAAACTCTTAATGACGGCTTCAAATCAAAATTAATAGTAATGATCTAAAAGAACAGAAGGAGCCAAAATAATGCTACGCTAAGAACGCTTCAGCATTTTGTATTATATAGCAAGATCCGAGAGGGTGTTGTGAGGTTTTGGTTCAAATTCAATTCAAAAAGTTGTCTTGGAAAAAAGTGAAAGTTCAATTTCAGTCAATCCTACTGTAAGCGTTTTAAAATATGAGTCATTCGGTTGTGTATAATGGATCAGTGAGTGATTTAATTAAGGTCATACCTCTGCCATTTTGTTACAACTCAATGAACATTTAGAAAGATGCCCATGGTTTAATAAAAAAGTTATCTTGAGACATAAAGCAATTCTCACAGAAAAGCAGCACAAGTATAATTAAACTGGGTATAAGGAAAATTGATCTGCTAAAGGGAACAGATGGTACACTTTGACAAGGTCCAGTACTGAATATCCAAACAAAACTCTGGGCACTCATATTCACCTTAGTGAGGTCATAAATGTTTCTCTCCTGCTATCAAGATATAATAGTTACTCTTAATTGAAAAATGCTTAATTCATATCGTGTCATTCCATTTTTAATGCTAACCTTCCACATGACATTATTTACATTGCTTATTGAATAATTCAAATTTCCAAGCATTAAACATTTCAAATGATCAGTAGATGGCTTTCTATCACATCTTCAGCAATAAATTACTTAATCAGAAAGCAAACACCTCTAAAGCTCATGTATGAATTGAAAAACATTGTGGACTTAATTAACTTAATTCAGTTATATCTTCTGGCTAAATACAAAATGTTAAGATAATCCTGACAACAGAAGACAAGTATTTGTCATGAAGTGAATAATCAGAGGAGCATGTGGCATCACGAGACTTAGAAATAAACCTTTCCTTTGGGTTGTAGTTAAGTGACAATTACATAAACATGCCAAACGCTTAGGGAAATCCCAAACGATCGCTGTAATTGCATCCTATTACCTCTATGCCTAATACCCAAGGGCCAGATTTTGGAGGTATGAATCGGGTTGCAAAATGCTGAACTTAGCTTTTCTTTACTGGGAAAACGATTTTCCTGTGCCTTCCCGACAGGTAGAGAAAGCCTTAGGTGCAAAATGCACACATGCCTCTGCCGAGGTCAGGGCCCCCATTGTGAGGAAATAAGGGGCGCACGAGGAGACAGGTGACTACGCCAGAGTGAGAGTGAGACAGAGACAGAGTGAGTTGTGAATTAGGCTCACATGGTAAGTTCTGGTAAGTCCTTTTCAGGTTTAACTATAGATTAAGAATCAAGATCTGACATAGTACTAACCTTCAAGTAAATTAGGCTAGCATGTTAAGTAGAGAACTACCTGGAGTGGCAGTGATCTGTAAATCACCTGAAAGCAGTTGGTTCAAGTGATTTTAATTACTGTAGCAGGAAACTAAACCAGCTAGTGACTCATCAGAGGGTCTATAAAAGAAACAGGCTTTTCAAACCGCATGATCAGTAAAGGGGCGGGTGAGGAGACAGGCGACTATGCTGGAGTGAGATGGAGACCGAGCAGCTAATTAGGTTCACGTGGGAATTCGGTGCACAAGGGAAAGTGGTGTGGTATACATAGGAATTATTCTAAGTCAATTAAGTGAGTAATTAAGTTAAGTTAACTAAATAACATAAATAACAATGGAAAAGTTGCAGCTGTGGAATGTGGGAGCTTTTGGATGCCAAGGTGATCCATGACAAACACATCTGCAGAAAATGCAAGCAGCTAGAGGAATTCCGGATCAGGATTATTGATCTGGAAGCGGACCTGCAGACACTGTGCAACATAAGGAAGCGGGAGAAAGTCATGGACATTTTGTTCCAGAAAATGGTCATGCCTCTTAGAATAGGGTCATCTGTTTTGGTCAGCATGGAGGAACAGGAGGATGTGACTGTGAGTGAGGCAGGTAAAGGGACCGAGCAGACAGTAGTGAAGGAGCCTCAGGCTTTGCAATTATCAACAGGTTCGCGGTGCTCACAACCTGTGTGGAGGGAAGCGAGGTCTGTAAAGTGGATGAGCAGGCTGGCCATGGCACCATGGTACAGGCAGCCGTTCATGCAGGGGGATCAAACAGGAACAGTAGTGATAGTAGGGTTCTCTGCAGCAAAAAGCGAGAGTCCAGAAGGCTGTGTTGCCGGCCCAGTGCCAGTTTGGGACATCTGCTCGGATGGAGAGGAACCTGCAGTGGGAGGGGGAGGATCCAGTTGTCGTGGTCCATGTAGATACCAACGACATAGGTAGGACAAGCAAAGAGGTTCTGCATAGTCAGTATGAGAAGCTAGAGACCAAATTAAGAAGCAGAACCTCAAAGGTGGTAATCTCTGGATTATTACCTGAGCCACGTGCAAATTGGCATAGGGAAAATAAGGTTAGAGAGATGAATGCATGACTCAAAGACTGGTGTGGGAGAAGTGGATTCCGGTTAGTGGGGCATTGGCACCAGGGCTGGGGAAAAGGAGGGGTGTAGCGTTGGGACGGCCTATACCTGAACCATGCTGGGGCGAGTGTCCTTGCAAATTGCATAACTAGGGAAGTAGAGTGAGCTTTAAACTAAACAAGGGGATTTGAGGGATCAAGCTTGGGTAGATGTAGCAAATCAAGTGGTAGATCTAAGGCAGGGAAACCATAATAATAATATGGGAAACCAGGGCCATAGAATAGCAGGAAGAGACAGAGATAAAACCTAACAATACACCAATAGCGAAGACTATATGTTGCAAAGATAACAAAAAGACTAAACTAAAGCCTCTGTATCTGAATGCACGTAGCATTCATAAAGTAAATGAATTGATAGTGCATAGTGAAGTAAATAAATATGATCTGATAGCGATTACGGAGACGTGGCTGCAGGATGACAAGAATTGGACCTGAATATTGATGGTTATATGACATTCAAGGAGAATAGGAAACTCGGTAAAGGTGGAGGGATAATATCATTGATCAAGGATGACGTTGGTGCAATAGTTAGACATGACCCTGGTCAGGAGGTCAGGATGTAGAATCAGTTTGGGTGGAGATGAGGAATAGTAGGGGAAAGAAGTCACTAGTGGGAGTGGTCTACAAGCCCCCTAACAGTAACCATGACGTAGGAAAAAGCATACAAGAAATATTGGGTGCATGTGATAACGGGATGGTAACAATCTACATATAAACTGGAAAAATCAGATTGGCAGCAATAGCCTGGATGAGGAGATCATAGAATGCTTTTGGGAGAGTTTTTTTTTAGAGCAACACATTTTGGAACCAACCAGAGAGCAGCTTATATTAGACTTGCTATTGTGTAACGTGAACAGGATTAATTACCTCAGGGTAAAGGCATCCCTAGGTAGCAGGGACCACAATATGATTGAATTTTACATCCAGTTTGAAAGGGAGAAGAGCAGGTGTAAGACTAACGTCTTAAACTTAAATAAGGGCAATGATGTGAGCATGCATGCTGATCTAGCTGAAGTGAACAGGGATACTAAACTAGGGGATAGATCAATAGAGAAGCAGTGACAGACATTTAAGGGGATATTTTAGGATACTCAGAATAAGTATATTCCTGCTATAAAGAAAAATTCTAAGGGGAGGACCCATCATCCATGGTCAATTAAAGAAGTTAAGGAAAGCATCAAACTTGAGGAAAAAGCATATAACTGCAAAGATGAGTAGCAGGTCAGATGAATGGTCAGAATGTAAAGTACAGTAGCGAATGACTAAAACGTTAATCAGGAGAAAGGAATTAGAGTATGACAGGAAGCTAGCTAGAAATATAAAAACAGATATCAAGAGTTTCTACAGGTATTTACAAAGGAAAAGATTAAGTAAAGTGAGTGTTGGTCCTCTAGAGAGTGACTGTGGGGGAGTTAATAGTAGATAATAAGGAAATGGCAGATGAAATGAACAAATATTTTGCTTCTGTCTTCACCATAGAGGATACAAAATACATTCCAGTAATAGCTGTAAATCAAGTGGCAGAAGGGAGAGGGGAAATTGGTAAAATTACAATCACTATGGAAGTGGTATTGAGCAAATTAATGGAGCTGCGGGCTGACAAGTCTCCAGGTCCTGATGGACTTCATCCTAGGGTCTTAAAAAGAGTGGCTAATGAGGTAGTAGCTGTAACAAAAACAGAATTACCTGGAAAAACTCAGCAGGTCTGGCAGCATCGGTGGAGAAGAAAAGAGTCGACGTTTCGGGTCCACACGACCCTTCAACAGAACTAAGGCTACTAAGGCAACTAAGGTAGTAGCTGTGTTGGTCTTAATTTTCCATAATTTGCTAGATTCTGGAAAGGTTCCATCAGACTAGAAAGTAGCATTCAAGAAGGGAGGGAGGGGGGCAGAAAACAGGAAACTATAGGCCAGTTAGCTTGATGTCTGTAGGATGACGTTAGAATCTATCATTATGGAGGTTATAGCTGGGCACATAGAGAAACTCAAGGTAATCGGGAAGAGTCAGCATGATTTTGTGAAAGGGAAATCATGTTTAACCAATTTATTGGAGTTCTTTGAAGGAGTAACATGCTGTGAATAAAGGGAAGCCTGCAGACATTCTGTACTTGGATTTCCAGAAGGCATTTGATAAGGTGCCACATCAAATGTTATTGAAGAAAATAAAAGCTCATGGTGTAGGGGGTAACATATTAGCATGGATGGAAGATTGGCTGGCTGGCAGAAAACAGAGTATGCACAAATGGGTCTTTTTCTGATTGGCAGGGGGTATGTGCTGGGGCCTCAACATTTTACATTTTATATCAATGACTTAGATGAGGAGAGTGAAGCCATGGTAGTTAAATTTGCATATGACACAAAGATAGGTTGGAAAGTATGTTATGACAAGGACATAAGGAGGTTGCAGACAGATATAGATAGGTTGAGCAAGTGGGCAAAAATCTGGCAGAGGGAGTATAATGTGGGAAAATGTGAAGCTGTTCACTGGCAATAAGCATAAAAAAGCAGAGTATTACTTAAACAGAGAACGGCTGCAGAATTCTGAGGTGCAGGGGGATATAGGTGTTCTAGTGCATGAGTCACAAAAAGTTAATATGCAGGTACAGCAAGTAATTGAGAAGGCTGATGGAATGCTAGCTTTTATTATAACAGAAATTGAACGTAAGAGTAAGGATGTTATGATTCAGTTACACAGGGCATTGGTGAGACCATATTTCAAATATTGTGTGCAGTTTTGGTCTTATTTAAAGAAGGGTGTAAATGCGTTGAAGACAGTTCAGAGGAGGTTTATGAGATTGATGCCTGGAATGAGCAGGTTGTCTTATGAGGAAAGGTTAGACAGACTGGGCGTTTTCACTCGAATTTAGAAGAATGAAGGGTGACTTGATTGAAGTATATAAGATCCTGAACGGTACTGACAAAGTGGACATGGAAAGGATGTTTCCTCTTGTGGGTGAGTCCAGAACTGGGGGGGACTGTTTTAAAATTAGGAGTTGCCCTTTTAGGACAGAGATGAGGAGAATTTTTTTCTCAGATGGTTGTGCGACTTTGGAACTCTTCTGCCTCAGAAGGCAGTGGAGACGGGGTTACTGAATATTTTTAAGGCGGAGGTAGATGGATTCTTGTTAGGCAAGGGGATGAAACGTTATTGGGGTAGATAGGAATATGGAATTTGCAACACAAACAGGTCAGCCATGATCTTATCGAATGGCAGAGCAGGCTCAGGGGGCCAAATAGTCTACTTCTGCTCCTATTTTGTATGTTTGTATGTATGTATGCTCGTATGCTCATACGTGAGGGCTACAAGAAAATTGGGATTCCTTCCGCATACTGTGTGCGCTGGTGTGGGGTTTGAAAGCTCAAAAAAATTGCACCTCCTTGGAGAGTTTGTGACCACTGAAGAGGTGGTGGCATAGTGGTATTGTCATTGGACTAGTATTCCAGTGACCCAGGGTAATGCTCTGGGGACCCTGGGTTCAAATCCCACCGTGGCAGATGGTGAAATTTGAATCCAATAGTCTGATGATAACCACAAAATCATTGCTGATTGTCTTTAAAAACCCATCTGCTTCGCTAATGTCCTTTAGGGAAGGAAATCTGTCATCCTTACCTGGTCTGGCCTACATGTGACTCCAGATCCACAGCAATGTGGTTGACTCTTAAATGTAATAGGCAATAAATGCTGGCCTAGCCAGCGACGTCCATATCCCATGAACGAGTAATAAAAAAAGAAGCATGCTGAGGAGTCGGGAACATTCTGACAGACAAGTTTAAAATGGTTGACACCTTCAAATGTCATTATTAGATATTCTAATGTAGATGTGTTTTTATCATTCAGCATAGGAATCTGTCCTATAAAGGTAAGTTGACCCTTACATTGACCAGCATTGTTTGCTGTCATGCATTATAATACTTCTCCCACTGTCTAAAGTTGCATAATGCATTAAAAATGTAAAAACACTGTCCTGTCATCTTCTATTATCATGTTTTGTGCTGTGATTTAAATCGATTGACATTGCTGGCTGTTTAAAATAAAACCTGCTTTTGAAAGTTGAAAACAATCTCTGTACCTGCTCCCCTCCATTGATTGACAGGCACTCTGCTTGAAAATGGAAATGGAACGCATTTCTGATTATTTTAAAATAATTCCCATTGCTACTGCATGGCTCCTGAGGACTGACCATAGTACATACTGCGGGAGTGGCCATGGAGGATACAGTGGGGCATGGAGGTGACATGGGGGATCTGACGTGGCATTGAGATGGCATGGGTGATCTGAGAGTACGTGGGTGGCTTGGAGGGTTGGGGGGGGTGAGGTTTAGGGGGCCTTTAAACGATGTTAGGAGCTGGGCTGCTGTGTTGGAGAACCAAGGTGGGCCTTCTAACCAGCCTGCCTCCACACCCATATACCAAATGCATTACAAACCTGACCCTTGTGTGAAAAGACAAAATTCCTGCAAAGTCACACATGGGTTGAGTGTGCATTTTGGAAGGCACAGAGTGCACAGGTAGGGTTTTCCTGAGTCCACACAAAAATCCGGGTCATTGTGCCCCATTCATTGTGTGGCCACCTAAGGCAGCAATAGAAGCTATCACATAATGCTAATATTTAGAAGCAGCAGGAAAATCACTATAGATTAGAAAGAGTCCTGATCTTAACCTGATTCAACAATTTTTAGGGAGAAAGCAACACCAATGTGAAATAAGAACAGTATTTGTGAGAGAGGGCAACAGGGAAATATTGGAGGTAATCTTGACATAGTGTCAACTAGATATAATGTGATTAAACCAAGTGATTGTGACTATGTGAATCTCTATGTGCTTGCTATAGCTATATCAAAGGATCACTTTTTTATGGCAGATCTAATGCTGTTATAGAGACTTCCATCTAAAGGGTGTGACTCGCTCTTGTGAAATATGTGCTGCTTACATCAGGACGCCTGATGCTGAAGATACTCATGACTTTAATGAGCAGGATTTAACTGGATTGTTAAATGAAATGCCCTAAACTTTCCAGTCAGTAGCAAAGTGGGAGTACACACCGCTCACCACATTTGAAACTGTGGCCTTACGTTTTTACGTTGCAGCCTGAGGACCTTCCTGTCTCAGCTCCAGCTTGATTCCATTGACAAGGTAAGGTGGGAGGCCTAGTGGCAAGTTGCAATTCCAGTGACGCCATGCCTCCTTTTGCGTTACAAACTGAAGACACCCTCCTTGAAGTCTGCCTTTAGTTCAGTGAATTTCACTGTTTTTAAATGGACCGCTTAACCATTTTTAATACTAGGTCCTCCCCCCCCATCAATCCCATCGCCCCCGACATCGCTCATCCCCCTCCTCTTACTGCTCACCCTTTCCAGCATACCCAAACCTGTTCACCTCCCCAGCTCCCGATGCTACTCACCCTCCTCCTGACACTGTTCAATACCCTCTCCCAATACTGCTCACCCATCTCCCCAAAGTGCTCACCCCCACCCCACACCCCCAGAGAGGCTGAGCAGTGTTAGAAGGAGGTGAGCAGTGTTGGAAGGGTGTGAGCAGTGGAGGGTGCAGGAGGGGTCAGTACTGGGAGTGTGGGAAGGGGGTGAGCAGTTTCAGGAGGGTTGGTTTAGCAATATCAATAGGAGGGTGCATGCAGTATTGGGCGGGTGAGCAGTGATGATGTAGGAGGCAGTGAATGGTGTCAGGGGTGCTGGGCTGCTTTGACACTCCTCCTGATTTAAAGTGTTGCACTCCTAGCAGGAGTAAAGCCTGCTAGAAACAGCCTTAACACATCAGGATAAAAAGCCAGATAAATATCAAGCGAACAGCCCAGGTTTGCGTGCTTACAGGTCCTGGGGGACCATTAGCAAGGGCTCCCATAGAGCCATTTCTGGCGAACCAGGTGTTTGGGGTTCGCCATAAATCGCCTCCCTGGAACATCTGATGCCATTGAGACCCTCAATGGGTTCAAATGTCTTAGTGTTTGCCGATATTGGGATTGGAAGATCTGGGCTAATGTTGCCTGGTACTCCAATGATTTCTTGGCTGATTTCCATGATTAGAAGGTGGTATTGTGCTCTAACTCGATATATTTCTTGTGTTTTGTCATGGAATGGATCATGATCAGATCAATTCTATAACAAATGCAGCAACTGCTTTTCTTTTAAAACTGTCCCAAAATAATTGGCATGATTTAAAAAGTGACCAGTCTTTACAATATATGAAAACGTGCGCTACGCTTCACTAACTGGATATAACATGGATCAAATTCTACAATAAAACTGCGCTTAATTCAGAGATCTATCAAATAAAATGATAAATCACTAGGTGCAATGAAGTAATGGCAACGATCAACTTGTATGTGATTAATGCCAATGGGGGGAAAATACCCAAGGTAGCTAAGAAAGGACATCTAATTGAAAAAGTTTAAACAGGGGAAAGTCTTTGGTAATGGATTGTCAAGTTTACATATTGCACGTAGAAAATACAGTTGAGTCCTAATACTATACTCTATTGGGCTGGACAAAATAATAGGATTCTATGTACTGTAACAGAAATACAAAACTTTCTTGATAACAATTTGGAAGTATTTGCAAATGAAGGCATTATTTTAATCATTTTTAAATCCAATAATTACTTTCTAATTATTGACACTGTAATCATTAATATGTTTAACAAAATTAGTTGATTTGGTCTGTTTTATCTTCAATGCTAAATCACGTGATTGCTTCTTTAAATTTTACCAGACTAACCAATATTTTGAGTCAAACCAGTTGTGAGTAGAGCATTATATTTTTTTATCAAATGACAGAATGCATAAGGAGACCAGTTGCTGGAATTGGAGGGAGGAGGAGAAGGAACATCAGCAGGGCAGAATTTTCCCGTCGGCAATTTGGGGGCAGGGCCTGCTCGCCGACGGGAAAATGATACGGGATGACGTCGGGAGGAACCCCCGACGTCATCCCGGTCCATTTAAATATTGAGGAAGGCGGGTGGACAGTGAAATCAGCGGTCTCTCCGCCGACCTGTCAATGGCCAATTAAGGCCATTGACAGGATAATTAAGATAATTAAAGACCCTGCCCGTCCAACCTTAAGGCTGGCAGGCAGGCCAGGAGCCCCAGCGGGCTTCTGATAATACATGAAACCTCATCCACTGGCAGGATGAGGTTTCATGTCCGTTTTTAAAAACTTTAATAAAGTTTATGTGCTTCTTATTAACATGTCCCATCTCGTGTGACATTGTCACATGAGAGGGACATGTTAATAATTTTTATATTTCTCTATTTTTCAAGTATTTTACACTGTCAGTAATCTCCCTGAGACAGCACTTAGTCTCAGGGAGATGTGTGCTGACAGATGGGGAATCCCTCCCCCCACACAGGAAGCGCTATGTGCTTCCTGTTGGGCAGGCCGCTGGGCGGGCCTTAATTGGCCCACCCACTCAAAATGTTTACTATTTAATTCTGGCTTGGACCAATGCAACATAATCAGTCCACTTTGCAAAAGAAGCTCCCAACTACTCTGCAGCTCAGGGGTGGCTTCAATTTCTTTGAACAGAGTCAGATTCTCCTCTCCATTTACTAACAATACCTGCATGACAAAAGCAGTTTGGGATGTTGCTTGGAGTCAAATGATCTCAACTTCCAACAACAAAATTCATTGCATTCAGCAAACATATCCCAAATTCCTTAATAGCTCCATAAGAAGTTGGCCTTTTTCTAGCCAGAAATTTCTCATGGTGACCCAAATTGATAACTCCAGTTTACATCTGCTGAAGCTTAATAGTAGTTCTCAATGGAAGACAGACAAATTTCACATTTGTTCGACTAGAAATTTCAAGTTGCGCAGGGCAGTTATCCACAATGAATAACACGCTTCTACTGTAAGCCTGAAAATTTCTAACCAGAGGCTGAACGTATTCCTCAAAGTGTAGAAATCATTCAAAATTGCTAATTAAAATGTTAAATTGTCAAACATTTTTGGAACACCGAGGGCTGTACCAATGAACAGAAGAGGTAGCTTCTCAGGTCTGTATATAAATTAATGCTCAGACAGAGACATACACGCCTTGCTTCTTTACCCATTAAGCACTTCTGACAATAGACATAAAAGTTTCCTTGGCACAGTCTTTCAGGAAAATTCTGTTTCATCAATGCTGAACACATCACAAGGCTGGAACTTTAGAAGTAATGCAGGCAGAGCTAATAAAAGCCAGTCATTTGTTATTTCAGGAGTCACTTTGTTGGTTTTTCTGACTTTTTTTTAAACAAATGTCAACTTTTTCAATCTTTTGGTTCAACCCAAGGTTAACTTGAAGAGAAAGCTATACCTAATTTCTTACGTCACTTATATAATTTTATCAAATAATATTTGTTCTGAAATTCCAGTGAGTTTTTTTTTATATTCTGCTTGAACCATTCAAGAGGTTCTGCTCCAATGTCATCAAATGTATAACCATTTCATGTCAATGTTGAAATCTCTGCTTCTACTCCAATTCAAGACAGAATCATAAAAAATAAAAACAAAAAAACTGCAGATACTGGAAATCCAAAACAAAAACAGAATTACCTGGAAAAACTCAGCAGATCTGGCAGCATCGGCGGAGAAGAAAAGGGTTGACGTTTCGAGTCCTCATGACCCTTCAACAGAACTGAGTAATATTAGGAGAGGTGAAATATAAGCTGATTTAAGGTGGGAGGGGTGGGGGGAGAGAAGTTGGGGGGGGTGGTGGTTCTAGGGACAACAAGCAGTGATAGGAGCAGATAATCAAAAGATGTCACAGACAAAGGATCAAAGAGGTGTTGAAGGTGGTGATATTATCTAAATGAATGTGCTAATTAAGAATGGATGGCAGGACACTCAAGGTACAGCTCTAGTGGGGGTGGGGTGGAAGGACTGACAGGGCATTAAAGGTATAGATTTAAAAATAATGGAAATAGGTGGAAAAGAAAAATCTATATAAATTATTGGAAAAAACAAAAGGGAGGGGGAAGAAACGGAAAGGGGGTGGGGATGGAGGAGGGAGTTCAAGATCTAAAGTTGTTGAATTCAATATTCAGTCCGGAAGGCTGTAAAGTGCCTAGTCGGAAGATGAGGTGCTGTTCCTCCAGTTTGCATTGTTCTTTCTAAATATTGCTGGTGTCTGCTTGAGTGACGCCATATCCTTTTGTTAATTCAGTCTGAAACTTTGGCTTTTTTGCCCAAAGCACTGGCAATTTCATTCTTGTGGCTCAAATTCAGATATGTGTGCTTTATTCTCACAAAAATAAGATAGACACGATAGGCCCTAAAATACTATATTGTAACAGTCTCTCCTAAATGTCTGCCCATTGCAAGACGCAACACCTTTGTAATAACATGAAGCATTTATAAGCAAACACTCTTGTCAGGTCACTATTTATTCACACAATAAAAACTTAAGGGTTGAAATACGATATTATATTGTTCAATCTTTTGTTAATTGGATCTGAAAATTTGTATCACATTGCCAAATCAAAACATTATAGTACACGAACCTAGGCCAACAACACTGGGAAAGATATAGAGGAATACATTTGCAAGGGAAGTACAGAGAGCTGCAAGAATTACAGAGCAGTTATAATGGGGATCTTTAATTATTCTGATACTGAGTTAGTAATAGTTTAAAGGGAAAAGCAGGGCAAGAGCTTCTAGAGTGTGCTTAAGAGAATAATTCACATCAGTATGTTTCCAGTCCAACAAGGAAGGAGATATTGCTGGACCTGGTTCTGGGGAATGAGGCGGGTTAAGTGAATCAAGTGTCAATAGGGGAACATTTAGGGGGCAATGGTCATAATATATGATTTAGACTGGCTGTGGAAAAGGACAAGGAACAATCTGGGGTAGAAATAATAAATTGGGGGAGGGCCAACTTCAATGGGGTGAGAACGGATCTGGCCCAGGTAAATTAGAATCAAAGATGGGCAGGCAGAACTGTAACTGGACAATGAGTTGCCTTTAAAGAGTAGATCGTTTGGTTACAGCCAATGTATACTCCTATGATGGGGAAAGGTAGGGCAAACAAATCCAGGGCTCTCTGAATGATGAAACAGATAGAGAGTAAGATGAAACAGAAAAGGAACATAAGAACATACGAACTAGGAGCAGGAGTAGGCAATTCAGCCCCTCAAGCCTGCCCCGCCATTCAATACGATCATGGCTGATCTCATTTCGGCCTCAACTCCAATTTCCCACCCTCTCCCCATAACCTTTCAACCCGTTACTAATTAAAAATCTGTCTATCTCCTCCTTAAATTTAGTCAGCGTCTTGGCATCCACTGCACTCTGAGGTAGTGAATTCCACAGATTCACGACCCTTTGAGAAAAGTAATTCCTCCTCATCTCTGATTTAAATCTACCACCCCTTAGCCTAAACTATGGCCTCTCGTTCTAGAATGCCCCACAAGGGGAAGCATCTGCTCCACGTCTACTTTGTCTATCCCCTTTAGCATCTTATATACCTCAATTAGATCTCCTCTCGTCCTTCTAACTCTAGCGAGTATAGGCCTAAACTGCTCAATCTCTCCTCACAAGACAAGCCCTGCATCTCTGGAATCAATCTAGTGAACCTCCTCTGAACTGTCTCCAATGCAACTACATCCTTCCTCAAGTAAGGGGACCAAAACTGTGCACAGTACTCCAGATGCAGTCTCACCAATGCCTTGTACAGTTGCAACAACACTTCCCTATTTTTAACAATAAATGCCAAAATTCTATTTGCCTTCATTATTACCTGCTGTACCTGCATACTAGCTTTCAGCGATTCATGCACGAGGACACTCAGATCCCTCTGCACTGAAGCCTTCTGAAGTTTCTCTCCATTTAAATACTAAGTCGCCTTTTTATTCTTCTGACCAAAATGGATAACCTCACACTTATCCACATTATACTCCATCTGCCAAATTTTGGCCCATTCACCTAATCTGTCCATATCCATTTGTAAAGTTCTTATTTCTTCATTGCAACTTACTTTCCCACCTATTTTTGGTGTCATCTGCAAATTTAGCTATAGTACCTTCTATCCCTGAATCCAAGTCATTAATATCGATTGTAAATAGTTGGGGCCCAAGGAGTGTGCATGACTGATGTTAGGTGGATAATACAATTAAAAACCAAGCTGAATACAGAAGGTTCAAATGAGAAGTGAAAAAGTAAATAAGGGAAGCAAAGAAAGAGTATGAGAAGAGACTGGCAAGCCAACATAAAGAGAAATCCCAAAGTCTTCCATAGGTATATAAATAGCAAAAGCATGGTAAAAAGAGTGGAGCTGATTAGGGATCTAAAAGGAGATTAATGCATGGAGACAGGGACATGGCTGAGGTACTAAATGAGTACTTTGCACCTGTCTTTATTGAGGAAGATGCTGCTGCCCAAGCCACAGTGAAAGAGAGATTGGTTAAGACACTGGATGAGCTAAAAATTGATAAAGAGGAAGAGACAGGCTAACTGTGATGAAAATTTGATAAGTCACTAGAACTGAATGAGTTGCATTCAAGGGAATTGAAGGAAATAAGGGTAGAAACTGTGGAGGTACTAGCCATTATCTTCCAATACTCCTTAAATGTTGGGTGGTGCCAGGCGACTGGAGAACTATAAACAGAAACATACATGGAAACAAAGAAAATAGGAAGGTTAGGTCATTCAGCTTTTCGAGCCAGCTCCACCATTCAATATGATCATGGCTGACCTTCTATCTCAATGCCATACTCCTGCTCTCTCCCTATACCCCTTGATGCCTTTAGTGTCTAGAAATCAATCTATTCCCTTCTTAAATATATTCAGTGACTTGGTCTCCACAGTCTTCTGTGTTAGAGAATTCCACAGATTCACTGTCCTCTAAGTGAAGAAATTTCTCCTCATCTCAGATAAAAGCAAAATACTGCAGATGCTGGAAATCTGAAACAAAGACAGAAACGCTGGAAAAACTCAGCAGGTCTAGCAGCATCTGTGGAGAGAGAAACAGAGTTAATGTTTCGAGTCCGTATGACCCTTGTCTTCATCTCAGTCCTGAATGGCCTACCCCGTATCTTCAGACTGTGACCCTTTGTTCTAGACCCCACCCCCCAAACTGTGAGAAACATCATCCGTGCAGAATTAACATCTCCAATAAATAACCTTTCATCAGAACTAGCAGAACTATAGGATTGATTACAATAATTGGCAAGACAAGAGAGTAGGAACAATTATTTAATCGGTGAGTCTTTATTCACAGCCTGGAAGGATGGTGTTAGCAGATTTAATAGTATGTCTTAAAAGAGAATTGGATATATATTTTAAAATATTGTATAATATGATAAAGAGCCGGGGAATGGAAGTAATTTTATACTCTTTCAAAGAGCTGGTACAGATATGCTGGCCCAAACGGCTTCCTTCCGTGTTGTATGATTCCATGGTTAGAAGACATTTAATACAGCATCTTTTGGTGGCAATGAAAAGATCCTTACTGTTCCAATATCCCTTCAAACTAAAGCACATTACAACTGGCAAAACTATAGTGAGCGTACAGCATGCGGCTCCCCAGGTCTAATGAGCATACAAAGGTTCCAGTACTCCAGTGCATTTCTGTTTGTCTCTTTTGCCCTGTTCTCCTTCATTGCTTTCCATTTCTCTCCTGGTGTTTACCAAAACTTGCTTTCACATCCATATTTCCTTCCTCAGTGACTGCCTCTGTCTCCAACTTACCCCACGTTGATTCCAACTGAAGTTCCATCTCTCATGTTTTGAATCCACCCAAGATTATAGGTATCTCCGGGATATACAATGCTCCTTGGACTGCTGTTCTCGCCGCATCCTGAGATCCACACTCAGTGCCATGTGACGCCATATGAACACACTCGACCTCTCCCTCCAGCAGCACCAACTCACCTTATCTCAAAGCTGTCCTTGTCCCCAGTTTCATTTTATTCTTTGTCTCATTCGACCGCTTAACAAGAAACTTTGTCTTTCCTTTCAGGCGCTAAGGAACACAAACTCCAACAACTCATGGGTACCAATGTCCATCCAGGACCCTCCACCTCTTCCCATCCCTCTGACCCCATCCCATCTTCTAATCCAAGCCCATGCCGTGTCTTCACCATACACTCTGACCTGCCCCTCTCTGATGCAGTACTCAGCAAAGGACTCAGTTTCATACCCTTACGCCCTCACCTCAATGAATTCCGGGCTCGGCACGATGCTGAACTCTTCTTCCGCCGCCTTCGTCTCCATGCTCACTTCTTTGGGCAGTCCTCCCCCCGTTCTACAGGTCCTTTCACCCCATCTAGTATTCTCTCTCTACCTGGACCCCTCCCTCTGGCCTCATACCTGCTCTTGATCTTTTCATTGAGAACTGTCGGCATGTCATCAGCCAGCTCAATTTCTCTGCTCCTCTCACCCACTCTAACCTGTCTCTTTCTGAACTTGCCGCACTCTGTTCTCTCAAGTCCAACCTTGGCTTGATTTATCAAACCTGCTGACAAGGGTGGTGCTGTTGTTGTCTAGCATACTGGCTTTACCTCGCAGAGGCTGAGCACCAACTCTCAGACACTTCCTCGTACTGCCCCTTGGACCATGACCCCAGCATTGAATATCAAGCCATTGTTTCTAGGACCGTCACTGACCTCGTCTCCTCTGAAGATTTTCCCTCCACAGCTCCCAACCCCAGACAGCCCGCTTCTACCTCCTTCCCAAAATCCACAAACAGGACTGTCCTGGTAGACCGATCATGTCAGCCTGTTCCTGCACCACGGAACTCTTTTCTTCCTCTCTTCACTCTGTTCTCTCCTGCCTTGTCCAGTCTCTTCCCAACTACATCCGCGGTTCCTCTGATGCCCTACGTCATATCAACAATTTCCAGTTCCCTGGCCCTAACCGCCTCCTCTTCACCATGGACGTCCAATTCCTCTACACCTCCATCCCCTACCAGGATGGTCTGAGGGCTCTCTGCTTCTTCCTTGAACAGAGACCCCAACAATCCCCATCCACCACCACTCTCCTCCATCTGGTTGAACTTGTTCTCTCACTGAACAATTCCTCCTTAAACTTGTCTCACTTCCTCCAAATAAAAGGTGTACCTATGGGCACCCACATGAGCCCCAGTTATGCCTGTCTCTTTATGGGGTATGTGGAACATTCCTTGTTCCAGTGCTGCTCAGGCCCCCTCCCACAACTCTTTCTTCGGTACATCGATGACTTCGGTGCCACTTCATGCTCTCATCTGGGCTTGGAAAAATTTATCAATTTTGCTTCCAATTTCCACCCCTCCATCACCTTCACATGGTCCATCTCTGACACTTCCCTTCCCTTCCTTGACCTCTCTGTCTCAATTTCTGTTGATAGACTGTCCACCAATATTCACTACAAGCCCGCCGACTTCCCACAGCTACCTCAACTACAGCTCCTCACACCCCGCTTCCTGTAAGGACTCCATCTCATTCTCTGTTCCTTTGCCTCCGTCGCATCTGTTCCTCTGATGCCAATTTCCAAAATGGCGCTACTGACATGTCTTCCTTCTTCCTTAACTGAGGTTTCCCACCCACTGTGGTTGACAGGGCCCTCAACCATGTCTGACCCATCTCCTGCAGCTCTGCCCTCACACCTTCCTTTCCCTCCCAGAACCATGATAGGGTCCCCCTCGTCTTCACTTATCACCCCACCAGCCTCCATATTCAAAGGATCATCCTCCGCGATTTCCGCCAACTCCAGCATGATGCCACCACCAAAAACATTTTCCCCTCACTCCCACTGTCGGCATATTGTAGGGACTATTCCCTCCGGGACACCCTGGTCCACTCCTCCATTATCCCCAACACCTCATCCCCCTCCTACAGCACCTTCCCATGGAAGCACAGAAGGTGCAACACCTGCCCCTTTACTTCCTCCCTCCTCACCATCCAAGGCCTCAAACACTCTTTTCAGGTGAAGCAGCGCTTCACTTGCACCTTCTTCAATTTGGTCTACTGCATTCGCTGCTCCCAATGCAGTCTCCTCTATATTAGAGAGACCAAACGCAGACTGGGTGACTGCTTTGCAGAACACCTTTGGTCTGTCCGCAAACATGACCCAGACCTTACTGTCGTTTGCCATTTCAACACCCTATCCTGCTGTCATGCCCACATGTCTGTCCTTGGCTTGCTGCAATGTTCTAGTGAAGCCCAGCATAAACTGGAGGAACAGGACCTCAACTTCCGATTAGGCACTACAGCGTTCTGGGCTTAACATTTGAGTTCAACAACTTCAGACCATGAACTCTCTCCTCCATCCTCACCCCCTTTTTTATCCCCTTTTTTCAATATTCATTTTCGTTTTTTAATTTTAATTTTTTCATTGTTTTATCCACCTATTTTTATTTTTATTTATTTTCATTTTTATTCATTGTTTTATCCCCACCTTTTACCCTATTTTCAATTTTTTTTCCCACCACCATCCTCTCCCCCCACCCCACCCCCATAAGGGCCATCTGTCACTTGTTCATGTTGTCCTTTCCAGAGTGCTTACCCTTGTCCTGCTATTATCACATCCTGCTTTCTGACTTTAATGCAACCATCAGCACCTCCTTTAGCCAGTATCACTATCATTGACGCCCCTTTGTTCTTTTGTCCATGATATCTCTGGCAATCTCTCCTTTGCCTTCACCTATTGCTGGCCTTCTATCCAGCTCCACCTCTGTTAAACAGTATAAATTTCATCACATTTTCACTTCTCTTTAGCTCTGAAGAAGAGTCATAAGGGCTCGAAACGTTAACTCTGTTTGTTTTATCTCCACAGATGCTGCGTTTTTCCAGCATTTTCTGTTTTTGTTTCAGATTTCCAGCATCTGCAGTATTTTGCTTTTACTCCAGTGCATTGACTTTGTTCTCATTTTCAAATCCTTTCCAATGCAATCTTTTTCAACTCTAAATCCCATCATGTACTATTTGTTCTTCTGACTCTGGTCTGCTCTGTGCATTCCCATTCTAAAAGCATGTTTTCCTTCAAACTGTTTGCAAAAGACTTTGCTTAATAATTTCAATATTTTGGATGCTGGGAAAACATAAACTTAAATTCAACTATTAATGTGATAACACAGCTGAAAGAACATTTCGTCTCGCTAATGATGAATCTCAGGCATTTTTTTCTCAGGGTAAAGTGATAAGATTTGTCTTGACATTTATTATGATACAGAGAGACTTGCCATTGATGATACTATTATACAACCTGCTGTTTTACAGGTCAGATAATTATATCATAAAAGTCACATCTGCTACAACTGCATTTTTCAGTTAAGTCAATAAATGTTGTTAAAAAGTAGTGATTAGTTTACTATAAGATCATCTTTGTTAAAAGATTTCAGGGTGCCTTTTACAATTTAAATTAATTCTCTATCATATCTGCACCTTAATTTATTTCTGCTGACTAAGATCTAATGGGTTATAAATCAGATGACTACCCTTGGGCATTAGGGGAATGAGGTAATATATGCCACTACTGCAATGAAGGCTGGCACTTTGTTTCAGGTCAACTGGAGCGTTAAATAGTCTAGAGATCATAATGTTGTCTCTTCCACACTGTGTGGCTACTCCCTTGGCTTTCTAAATCCAACATGTAGCACAGAACAATCAGTTCTGCAAGATAGCACATTATCTATCGCAAGCAGGACAGATTTATGATCAATCTGTTTTAACTGGAATTCATAAATTGTTTTGTTCTAACTTTTTTTGGTCAATATTTACATGTTTGAACTATATGATTCTTCAAGCTTATTAACTGATTTGAGGTAACCATATACTTTGTAGGTGAAATATTATTAACTCTCAATCCCTGAAGGCAACCATATGTTCAGACACCAATAGTTGTAAAGCTAACACTCTTCAACTAGCAACTGAACTACTGGAGCATGAGGATTCCAATAAATAGAACAAAAACCAACAGGAAATATATCTGAATACATCGGGGAGGTTTAGCAACCAATGTTTAATGGTCACCAAGTATTATACTGCATTTAAAAATAACACTTAGGTTTCATATATTATAATTATAACAAAGAAATAATGCATGAATCACCGAAGTATACTTACTGGAATTACAGCTTAATGGAACTTGTGTACACACATACACTCAAATCTTTTTATTATATTGTCATCCCACATATAATTTTAACAGAGTAATCCTTAAATTCTCTAATAAAAAATTCAGTCATTGCATTTTGAACTAATACCTACATAAAAGTTGATGCAAACAAAATTCTGTCAAGTTAATTTGAAAAATCAATAACTCTAATCAAACTGTAAATAGTTATTAATTCAATTCATGACCAATATGAATTTTATGATGACAAATATTATAGCTTACTGTTTAAGACATGACCCATTGAGTATTAAGTATTGCACTCTATGTTGTACTGTTAAATGCTGTGGGCATTCACACATGACCACAAAGAAAACACATATTTATTAATACGTTTAGGATTAAATTAGCTGTGCTCTAAATCTTAAAATAGTCTAAAACTCAAATCATAAAAGAAATCAAAGACAGAAAAAGAAAAAAATCAAAAACACACTCTAGATATTTTGTTTTTATATCATTACGTCAATTTACAAAGGATTATAGCTCTTAGGAAAAAGCCAGTTTCAAAATTGCAAACGTGATCATTGCATTCTTTAGCAAGCTGCATTTGACAGCTCAACAGAGCTGCTCTACATTGTGAAATAATAGTGACTTTCAATCTCAACTTCTGGTCTGTTGTGAGTAAAAATATTTCTTAATCAGCCTTTGTGCATAGTGTGGAAGTTTATTCCAGTATTTATGATCTGGGTATTATATTTTTAGTCTTTCAGAAATTGTAACTTTATAATCTATTCTGTATTTATACCTGCGTTGGATTCCTGATGTCGGGAAAACTGTCCCAAATTAAGTAGTGGGCAGAAAGGGTCCGATGTGGAAATCCCACCGACTGGTGGTAGGTGGTCAATTAGGTTCCTTAATAAGCCACTTGACATCAATTATCCGAGCCACTTGGAATTTAGTGATGGTTCAGGGATTCAATGGGACTCTCACAGTTCTCCAGTGCTCCCAAAGACTGCCCAGCAAACCTGGTCAGTTTGCCTGTAGCCTTGTAAGGGGAATCCTCCATTGACAGGCACACAGTGGCCAATCGAGGGACTTGGCATTTAGGAAGGGGTTGGGTGAAGGGTACCACTGAAAACCAGCCCCCTATCCTTGCCTCTGACCTTCATCCTGCCCCACTCATCAGCGGTGCATTATCAGCAGCAGTCAGGGAGGTGTCAGCTGTGGCTCAGTTCATAGCACCCTCACCTTTGAATCAGAGGGTTGTGGGTTCATATCCCACTCCCGGAAACCAAGAACTGTGATTGTAGTCGAAAGAGTTGCAATCTGTGACTGTTGATAACTCGAAAAGAGTATCAGCAGCAGTCAGAGCTCCCAGGTGGCACTGCTGGCAATGGACAGCTGCCAACCTCTCATTGGCCGGTAGGAGCGGGATTTCAACCCCACTGAGGGCATGCTGGCGTGGAAGGCCTAACGCTGGCCAGTTAAATTCCTGAGGGCACTTAAATAGCATTAGGCCTCCTCCAATGAAGCAATGTGGTGTTCCCACTGGTTGGAGAACCAGGGGAGGTACCCCCTTACTAGAACTAAATCCCAGCCTACATGTGGAAGAAGTGCAGAGCCTCAACCTGATCCACGGATTGTGGGATCACTTAGCTTTGTCCGCAGCATGCTGCTCTTTAACATGCATATTCCAGAGACCCCATTGAAAGCCAAGCTCCTCATCAATTAACTGCGAAAGGTTGGCCCAATGCTTACTGACATCGTCCACTGCTTTCTTTCCTGAGGTACTGTTGCACATCACCTTCACCTTTGACCAATTCAAATAATACCTCACTTCAAAGTTTGTCATTCTTTCTAATGTTGTGCCACATGTCACTATTCCTCAACTCCATATCCACATCCCCACTCATCTCTATTCATATCTCAAGCCTAGTTCCTGTCCCACCCACAACAGTAACACAAAGTTACCAATGTTATGTGATTAACTATGTAACACACTATTCTTCACCAATCCCGCTACAGTTTTTAATATGGCTTTCCAAACAATTCGCCTCCAATGTTAATCTTTGGCTGTGCACGTCTAAGGCACTACCTGTTCCAGTGTAGCCAGGACATGTCCTGTAAAGGGTTCTTCTCCTGGGCGCAGCCACCACTGGTGTATTCCAAGGTTCTAACTTTGGCCCCTTCCTATGCCACATCTGTATGAGACTTGTAATAATTGTAAGTTAAACCATTTTTTTACTGTTATGGGAATCATGTGACTGCATAGACGAATCAGTCCTAAGCATGGGGAATCTTAGGGGTGGAGGCTTTTTAGCCTTCATCTTGGAACAAGCATGCAGTCTCCTCTGGAATCTGTAAATAACTTACTTACAAGAAACTATTCCTATATTCCAAGTTTATTCCAATTGGTGAAGAGGATAAATAGCGCCGACGCAGCACCTCACCTCGCTACTGAGTATTTCGATTTATTTTAAGGGAAGAAAGAAAAGATGTATACTCACCAGCAATGCCTCTCTTTGGCAGAATTGACCTGTACGATTCATCCATCGAGAACTGGAGTCAGTACATTGAGCGATTAGGTTTCTACTTCATAGCTAACGAAATAACGGCAGAGGAGAAACAGAAAGCAATTCTCCTAAGTATCTGCAGGAGCAAAACGTATAACCTAATCCGTAGTTTGACGGCTCCGAAGGTGCCAAATTCCAGATCCTTCACCGAGCTAGCAGACCTCATGGAAGGACATTTTCAGCTTAAATCCTTGATGATCATACAAAGATTCAAGTTTAACTCTCGAGTAAGGGCCCCCCCAGTGAGTCGATCGCAATGAAGTTAAAACAGTTAACGGGACACTCACTTCAGTGATACTTCAAACGACATCTTGCAAGATTGTTTGGTTTGTGGCGTAAACGACGATGCCATTCAGCACCGTTTGCTTGCAGAAGTTGAGATAGACCTGAAGTGCACCATGGAAATAGCACTAGCAGTGCAGAGTGCCAAGAGGGATTTGCAGGCTTTTCAGAGTGTGCAACATGGTGCCATTTTGCAGTTAGGGAGGGAACCTGCCGCCAGGCATGGCGTGAAGATCAGAGAGGCTTCTGCAAAGCGGGACTTGGTCCCTACAGCTAAGAAAACAAAAAGAAACGCTGAAAGCAGCTCACCAGTAACCCAGAAGTTGAAGTGTTGTCGTTGTGGGGGAAATCAAGCACCTGAAGTCTGTATATTTAAAGAGGCAGAATGCCACCATTGCCACAAAAAGGGGCATGCTATTAAACAGTGCAGGACCAGCTCGAGACAGCCATTCAGACAGCAGGTCAAGTCAAATGATGTATAGAATATAAATGACCCAGAAGTTACTGAGGCTGATGTTTATTCCCTACACAATCTGAAGGCCAGGAAGACTGAACCAATCACTGTTACACTTCAAGTAAATGGAAAACCTCTGGTCATAGAGGTGGCACAGGAGCATCAACCACAGTAGTGGGAGAATACATCTTTAAATAGCTCAGAGAGGATACCCAGCCATTGAGCTTGGATAAAATCACTGATCAGTTAAAAACATATACAGGAGAAGCAATACAGGTGAAAGACATCACCTCTGTATCTGTATCATACAGGCAACAGGCAGCCCAGCTGCCAATAATTGTGGTAACAGCAGAAGGACCTAGCCTTCTGGGCTGTGATTGGATCAACGAAAAAAAACTAAACTGGTCAGAAATTTTTCAGGCCAGGGCAGGAGGAATTCCAGAGATGCTGAAAAAACGTGAGAGTATTCCAAGATGAGTTGGGGAAAATCAAAGGTTGACAAACAAAAATATACATGGATCCTGAAGCAACACCCCGGTTTTTTAAGGCAAGGCCTGTGCCTTATACTTTAAAAGGAAAGGTAAATGCGAATTATGTTGTTTGGAGAAGTTAGGAATAATACAGCCAATCCGATTTTCAGAATGGGCAGCACCCATAGTACCTGTGCTAAAGCCAGACCAAACCATTCACATTTGCGGGGATGATGAGTTAACGGTAAACAAGGTTGCAAAATTAGACACATACCAATCCCAAAGACTAAAGATCTGTATGGTAAACTCGCAAGAGGAAGATCCTAAACTAAACTGGACATGAGTCATATCAACATCTCAAGCTGGACAACACACCAAAATGTTACGTCACCATAATCACGCACAAGGGCCTGTACCGATATACACGCCTACACTTCAGTGTGTCATCTGTCTGTTTGATTTTCCAAAGAATCATGGAAAGCTTACTACAAGGACTCCCCCGAGTTATAGTGTACCTGGACGACGTCTTAATCACAGGATCTACAGAAGCAGGACATGTGGCAAACCTGGAAGAGGTTCTGAAAAGATTTTCAGAGGCTGGCATTCGTTTAAAAAAAGGAAAAGTGCACTTTCCAAGCAAAGGAAGTTACGTATCTGGGTCATTGAGTGGATGCCCAAGGGTTACACCCATTAGGGGAGTAAATCAGGGCAATCAAGGAAGCGCCCTTTCCTACCAACGTCACGGAGCTCAATTCTTTTTTGGGCATCGTAAATTATTAGTCGTTTCTTGCCTAATCTATCTACACCGTTAGCCCCTTACACTTATTATTGAAGAAAAACTGCAGATGGTACTGGAAGGCAAAGCAAGAGGAAATCTTTACAAGAGTTCAAGAGCTTTTACAGTCGTCGTGTCTGATAGTGCGCTATGACCCGCCTAAGGAATTGATACTCACTTGTGATGCATCTCCCTACTGAGTAGGAGCAGTATTTTCACACAAGATGGAGGATGGATCTGAAAGGGCGATAGGATATGTATCCAGAACCCTTTCTGCAGCTGAGAAAGGTTATTTACAAATTGCAAAAGAGGGCTTATCTATCATATTCTGAGTAAAAAAGTTCCATCAATATTTGCACAGTCGACACTTCACCATAGTGTCAGATGACAAACCATTGTGAAGATTGTTTAGTGAAGATAAGGCAATCCTTTAATTTTGTTGTCATACAAGTATACTTATGTGCACTGTTTGCGTGTGCATATAGAAAATACAAACATCTTCAGTCGTCTCCCTTTGCTAGATAGTATTATACATGTTCCAGCACCTCAAGAGGTAGTACTTGTATTGAATTTCCTGGACTCCTCACCAGTCTGCTTGATACAGATAAAGAGTTGGACAAATCAGGATCCAATCTTAGCAAAAGTCCATAAACAAGTATTACAAGAATGGTCAAATGCACAATTCCCTGAAGATTTAAAACAATTATTTGTACGTAGATCCAAACTGAGTTGTCAAAATGGTATCTTGTTATGAGGGAGCAAGAGTCGTTATCCCTGTGCAAGGAAGAGAACCATTATTGGAAGAACTTCATAGTGCGTATCCTGGTATTTCGAAAATGAAGATGCTCACACAAAGTTATATCTGGTGGCCAGATATAGACAGTGATATAGAAAAAATGGTGAAACACTGTCTCCAGTGCCAGCAACAGCAGAATTTGCCTGTTTCAACTCCATTGCATCTGTGGGAGTGACCCGGTCGACCTTGGGTTGGGCTACATATAGACTATGCAAGTCCATTTCTAGGGACCATGTTTCTGGTGATGATCAATGCTCATTCAAAGTGGATGGACGTGTTTGAAGTGAGATCGCCTACATCGTCTGAAACCATTGAAAAACTGCATCAGAGTTTCAGTGTTCATGATTTACCTTAAGTTGTTGTGTCAGACAATGGTAAGGCTTTTACTAGCACTGAATTCCAAAGATTCATTAATCTAAATGGGATTAAACACGTTAGAACAGCATCATATCATCCCTTGTCCAATGGGTTAGCAGAAAGAGCATACAATCCTTTAAATCAGCATGAAGAAATTAATAGAGGGAACACTGGAAACACGAATTTCAAGATTTCTGTTCAGCTATCGCACAACTCCTCATGCGACCACTGGTTTAACACCTTCAGAATTGTTAATGAAGTGCTGACTTCATGCAAGATTCCTGAATTTAGAGGGGAGGGTGGAGAGAAACCAAGGTAGTCAAAGTGAATGATGACATTCACAGAAAAGGTTGAGAGTTTACTGTGGGAGAGACAGTTTTTGTACAAAATTTTGCAACTAGGCCAAGCTGGGTCCCTGGTACAATTGTCTCTGAAACAGGACCTTTAACTTATCAAGTCGAAGTGGAAAACAGGATTGTTAGGAAACACGTGGATCATGTCAGAAGTCGCGAAACCCTCTAACAAACAGTTAATTCACCTGAAATCGAAGTTGAAACTTTGACCCCTGAGGTGCCAGATCGACAAAGAATAGGCATACCGAATGTCTCTGTTGAAGTAAATAATTCTAAACTGCCATTGTCTAAGGATGTAACTGATGCTGTAGTTCCTCTGCAAGTTGATCCAATAGAAGAATCTCCAGTTGTAGAGTTGCATTGCTCTACCCGAATCCGAAAACCTCCTCAATGGACTAAATTTGTAATGGCATGAACTGTATATAATTGTATATAATGTGGGTTAAGATGTTTTTGTAAATAAGAAGGTAAAACAAAATTAATGGCGAGGGGGGAATGTAATAATTGTAAGTTAAAGCATTTCTTACTGTTATGGGGATCATGTGACTGTATAGATGAATTAGCCTTAACTGCGTGGAATCTTCGTGGTGGAGCTTTTTAGCCTTGGACTTGGAACAAGCATGTAGCCTCATCTGGAGTCTGTAAATAAAGTTTACTGTTCCTTACTAGTCTTGCATTCCAAGTTCATTATAAGACCCTTCTGAAACGTTATCAGTAAATACTGGGTTTCCATGTGCATACTGACTACAAATGGTTTCAAGTTTCTGCCACTAACCTATATCCTATGATTCTGGTGTTGTATGGCATCAGGTTATTGACTAACCTTGAGGAACTAAAAAGTGCTAAGGCAAGGCATCCTATTCAACATTTTGCCAGCATTCAGAAGTGCACTGTGATTCAGCATTAAGGAGACAGGAGGTGAATTCAGGGACACTGTGAAGAGAAAGGCACAGACGTCTGAGCAACATCAAGGAATGTTATTAAAACCTGCTTGGTGTAGCCTTGCAAACTGGAAGCCAGAGATATGTTTCCTCATGTCCCTGAAGTCTAGGTTATGTAAATTATATTAAGTAATTCTGGATTTTGTGACTTCAATTCTACCACAGCAAAGAGCTCATGTAAAAGAAAAATCTAAACTGATTGCATTTCACAAAGACCCTGGATAGTTTTAGCAATTCAGTTGTTATACTTAATGGAAATTTACATGACATTCAGAGGGGATGGTTCACAACAGGAATAGGAAACCTTCTCTCTCTCTCAAAAGCCTGCTGACCCGCTGAGTCCACTGGTCAGCTTCAGAAGCCATTTCAGCTGCTTAACTGAACCTCAAGTTTCAACCCCATTACTTCAGAAAGAAAGGAACTCAAGTAATGGGCCCACAACAATATCTCACAGAGACTGATTTGAAACCTAATCTTTAAGTAACTTTTTATCTTCATCTACTTTTAATCTGTATTTTTAGTTAGTAACTTTATCACTTTTACCTAAGTAACTTCCAGCAGTAGTCTTTGTAATGGACTAACTTTTATCTTGTTTAAGACTAAAGCTTGTCTGCTGGGTTATTTTTAATTGAATCACTTAAATTAAAAGGAGGGGGGGGGCTACATACAAACACAATTTCTTAGCTCACGGACCATTTTAAGGAAACCGTCTTTCACTTGGTTATGACAGTAAACAACATACTTTAAAGTCACCAAAATATTACCTAAAATGCAGTCACACTCCCATCACGCCCTCAGTTTTAGCACTGGCATTTTGTACCATGTGAGAGGTAATAGTAATGTTTCGAAATAAATGATGGTATCATTAATGTGTGCGCAAGGCAGGAGCATATTGAAGGGTTGAAATGACATAATGAACTAAAGAAAGCTATGTTGTCTATTTCTCCTGTAGGAATTTTACATTTTTAATTTTTGCAATTATTTAAAATTCTCAGTAAGTAATTTTGTGTAATGAAGATAAAAGTCATAAGGATAATGTAAATTATTCATAGTACAGAACATTACAAACTTTTATTATATAGGCAGAGGATTAGAACATGATTGATCTAGAATTCACATATTTCTTGAAGTAATTTGGCATATTGTAGTTATCTATGATTTTTATTTTAACCTGCAGGTAGATTTGTAAATATCTGGTAATTTGCTTGGATATGTATATCTAAAGTATTCAGTTAAACAAAGAAAACCAATAATAAAGTCTGATACTTACAAGTTCCAGTAAATCAAATAATCTGTGCAAATATTTTCTAACTAGCTAGCAAGATGCAGGAACATGCACTTAATATCCAGGCTTGGGCTGACAAGTAACATTCACGCCACAAAAGTGTCAGGCAATGACCATCTCCAACAAGAGAGAATCCAACTATTGCTCCTTGATGTTCAATGGCATTACCATCGCTAAATATCCCACTATCAACATCCAGGGGGTTACCATTGGCCAGAATCTGAACTGGACTAGCCATATAAATACTGTGGCTACAAGCGCAGGTCAGAGGCTAGGAATCGTGCGACGAGTGGCTCACCACCTGACTCCCCAGAGTCTGTCCACCATCTACAAGGCACAAGTCAGAAGAGTGATGGAATGCTCTACACTTGCCTGGATGACTGCAACTCCCACAACACCGAGGAAGCTGGATGCCGTCCAGGACAAAGCAGCCCGCTTGATTGGCACCACATCCACAAACAATCACTCCTTCCACCTTCGACGCACAGTAGCAGCAGTGTGTACCAAGATGCACTGCAGGAATTCACCAAGGCTCCTTCGACAGCACCTTCCAAACCCACGACCACTACCACCTAGAAGGACAAGGGCAGCAGATAGATGGGAACACCTGGAGGTTCCCCTCCAAATAACTCACCATTCTGACTTGGAAATATATCGCTGTTCCTTCACTGTCGCTGGCTCAAAATCCTGGAACTCCCTTCCTATCAGCACTGTGGGTGTACCTACACCACATGGTCTGCAGCGGTTCAAGAAGGCAGCTCACCACCACCTTCTCAAGGGCAACTGGGGATGGGCAATAAATGCTGGCCCAGCCAGCGAAGCCCACATTCCGTGAATGAATAAAAAAATATATGGACAATATTCTGTTTAATTTTCTTATAATCCCTTAATCTAAACTGATCAATGAAATTTTCCAACTGGCAACTTGGCTGACACAATTAAAGCTTGCTCACTGAGAATAACTAATTTTGAACATCAATTAAAACTGCTTGTTAGACTGGTCTTTGGCACTTTCAATAATGGATAACTCTTATTTATTTAACTTAGAATGTTGTTCAAGTATCTTATAAATTGGGTCTATTTTACGTATAGTTTGTTGAGTGCGAAGGCAAATCAGTAGAAATTATTATATGGCTCTCTACCATCCAGGACACATTTTGCTCAAACTGATGAATAGATTTGTGTCCTTAAAGACGACAATGTTAGCTATGTTCAATACACACAAACTATAATTAAAACTACGCTTCAAAGGTTTGTTGCGCAAAGTGATTATTTTACAGCGTTTTACAAAAACATGTCAAGACAACCGACAATGAGACAGGAGAACATAACAAATAGGAGTAAGGGTAGGCCATACGACCATCAAGCCAACTCCATTATTCAATAAGATCATGATTGAACTTCTATATCAACTCCACTTTCCCACCCTATCCCCCTAAACTTTAAATAGCCTAGTGGGCAAAAATCAATCAGTCAATTCAATACACTCAATGACAAAGTATTCACAGCTCTCTGAGGTAGAGAATTCCAAAGATCATGACCCTCTAAGGTAAGGTATTTCTCCACAGCTCAGTCCTAAATGGTTAAACCCTTATCCAAAGACGATAATCCCTGTGGAACTGACAGTTCACCGTATCTGTTTACCTCGATATCCTGGTTATTTGTGGGATCAGAACATGCTGAGATAAAACAGCTTTCTGCTAAGCAGGAATGCATTGTGGAAGTGGGTTTATGAAAAGGCTTTTCGCTTAAGATTGAGGAACTGATGTAATCTGTAAAAGTCACTCATGCATGTCTTAATGGGGATATTGATTTGGTCACTAGTTTTTATAATAAAATGCAGTGGGCCCTATAGCCATGGCAACAATGACCAGGAGAGATTGAGACAAGCTAAATGCATCTGCTTGTCTCCATATTGTAATTCTTAAGTCACTATTATCTATTTCTGATGTATTGTGATTAAGTGGTAGAATGCATGAAATGTAAAGGTTAAAGATAGAAATAGTTTTAAGGGTTGTGAGAGAACTAGTGTATGTTTTATTCTGGATTGGGTAGTGTGATGTGCCTGAGTACTCAAGTTGAATGGTGTAATGTGAACTCAGTAAGGACCCATATACTCAAATTCTGTAGTGTGATGCACCTGAGTACACATAGTAGTTTGATGTCTCATTAAAAACCTGATTCTGAGGTTGTTACAGCCAATGTGTTGTACAACTCTAATGTTTAAAGTAACAAAGCAAATTAGAACAAGAAAGCAGCCCCAACAATTCCTAATTCTAGTCAATCCAGCCAGGAGCAACAACCTGTCAAGTTCCCTCAGAATTTTTTAAGTTTCAATGAGATCATCGCTTATTCTTCCAAAATCCAGACAATATATGCCCATTCTACTTAACCACTTCTCACAGGACAATCCTCTTCTCCTGGGAATCAAGCTAATAAACCTTTATTGCACTCCCTCGAAGGCAAATATATCATTCTTTAAGTAAAAAGACTAGAAATGTACACAATACTCCAGGTATTGTCTCACCAAAGCCCTATAATTGCAGCAAGACTTCCTTAATGTTATACTCCAATCTCTTGCAATAAAGGCCAGCATGCCAATACAAAAGCAAATACTGCAGATTCTGGAAATCTGAAATAAAGGACAGAAAATGCAGGAAATAGTCAGCAAGTCTCAGCAGAACTCAGTTCTGATGAAAGGACATTGACCTGGAACATTAACTCTGTTTCTCTCTCCAGAGATACTGGGGTACTTCCAGCATTTTCTGTAAGGCTGACATACCATTTACCTTCCCAATTAATTGCTGCATGTTAACCTTCTGTGATTCATGTACATGGATCTCCAAAACCATCTAGACAGAATGTAACAAAGTTAGTGATGCTATTGGGGACTGGCCACTTCTGTTCTGAAGCCTCTTTAAAGGGTCTTTTGCAAGACATAGTAGAAAACTTCAGCTATGAAGGCCTTTCAGACCAATCTATCATCCTGCAACAGTTTCTCCCATGCACACTATGGACAGTCTCAATTGCCTTGGCTTATCAATGCTCATCATCTTTTATGTTGAGACTTCTTTCAGCAGAAGCAATGTGACGTATAATTAACCTTGGAGATTCAATGAAGCTTGTGTATTGATGCCAATCACCTACCTACCAGATCATTATAAGTGTTGAAAATCCTGCTTCAAGATCCCAAATGTACGTTCAATGACGATCCTTCTGCTTGCAGGAATTTTACTGTAGCTGTGTTATAGCGCTGTACATCAGTGGGATAAAGATCCCATTAGCCATGATTGTAGCAGGTAACTAAAGTTACCACGCTTCAAAATTTATTTTCTTTTCATCACCAGGGCACAGTAAATTGCCTTAAAATAAAGATGTTTTCCAAGCTCCCAGGCATTGAACTATTTTATTCTACACTGCAGGTGACATCCCAGTTGGACAATGGAGTAAGATGTCTTTCTAATCATGCAGTGTATGATGTTAAACACAAGAACACAAATAGAAAAATGAGTAGTTAATGATTTGCTACATTTTTGGGAAAACAATAGGAGATATTCATCCAGCGCATAGAGTAGCATTTATTGGAGGCATATAGGTCTGACCCACTGGTTGGAAAGCCAGTGACAGCACCCCTCCCCCAATCACCTCCTTTCGAGAAAGTCCATCAAATTAAGTGCCTCTCACACAATTAATTAGGCAATGGCAGGCTTTTCCCAGGATCAAGGATCCCAGGGGCGGAAATCCCATCCCCAAATGCTGTTGGTCTTTGCGCCTTGCTCGGTAGTGCCAGCGGGAGCAGTGCCTGCAGCTGACAATGCGCCCACCTGAGACCCAGGATTACCAAGGTACCCAGGTCATAGATGAGTGATGATGGGGTGGGAGTCACTGTGGAGAGGGGAAGGGAGGGGTCAGCAGCAAGGACAGAGGTGATGGGCTTCGGCGATCCCCCTTTTTCGATGCTGGGTCCCCGATCAGGCACTGAGTGCCTTTGAACGAGGGTCACTTGAGGGCCTCAGTTGGTGGCAGGGCAGGAAGACGCTCACAAGCCTTCCCACCCACGACTTAATCGGGGCAGGGACCAGAAGGCAGTAGGTTGCCCACCCGCAACCCTCACAACCAATTAAATGCCCTCCCCGCCACCAAACTTGACCCAATGGAGGTCATTAAATTCCACCCATAGCAAGTACACTATCGCAATAAGTGCTGGCCAGAGTTTACAAAAAAAAAGCTTGAGATTAAACTGAGACGTAGTGACATGCTATTTGCTGCAAGACCACCTGCAGGTACACTCCAAATGTGTATGCAGTGATAACAGTCACAGCCTTGAGTTTCTATGTAATGAGGCTTTTCCAATTAGTTCCATCAGTCAGTCTGATGTGCATTGATGGATCACTGAGCTCATACAATGTCTTATTCTGCTATGCAAACATATACATCAGGATCAGCCAACAGCACCATAGGGTGAACCCTTTTTTTAAAAAATAAAAATGAAGCTATCCTAAAGAATACAACCAATTCTTATCTACTAAGACAAAAGCAAAATACTGCAGATGCTGGAAATCTGAAACAAAAACAGAAAATGCTGGAAAAACTCAGCAGGTCTAACAGCATCTGTGGAGAGAAAAACATAATTAACATTTCAAGTCCATATGACTCTTCTTCAGAGCTAGAAGAAGCTCTGAAGAGTCATATGGACTCGAAACGTTAACTCTGTTTTTCTCTCCGCAGATGCTGTTAGACCTGCTGAGTTTTTCCAGCATTTTCTGTTTTAGTTACGACAAATTATTAGTTGCATTAGATAACACATTTAAGACTGGACCTTCAGCAACAGCAACAAAAGTATCCTGGAAGTGCAACAAAAAGTGCTGCAAATAATCAGCAGGGGAGGCAGTGTCTGCGGAGATAGAAACAAAGGTAATGGGCTGGATTTTTGCTAACAAGGTGGGAATCTCGAGTTGGAAAATTTTCTGACTTGGTGGCCTTGCACCTACTTTTTTCACTCCATGGAGATGGGGGTGGGATCAAGTGGAGCCCAGAAGCCACCAGAAATGCGTGAGTTGTAACGGTGGGCTTGGTTAGGGGAGGTCTGCCTCAGTACTCTGGTACTTTGGTCCAATTGTATTAAAGACTCTTGGACCCTCTAGCTCACACCCCTCACACCGCCTCACCCACGCACACTCTCCGTATATATCTCTTCATATCTCCCATGCCCTCTCATATCTCACATGCCCCTTCCATGTACCCCCTGCAACCTCTATGCCCACTGACCCAGTGTGCACCATGTACAGAATCAATGAGTCAACTAATAACAACGATATGTCTTGAAATGACAAGAAAAAAAATCCATTCAGAAATCTGCTTTGAAAGAAACTGCTGCATATAAAAGTGTCAATTGGACACTGCCATTCAGTTTCAATAAGAAGCTTTACCCCATTCCATACCTCCTAATCTTGTCCAAAAAACATACATACATTGAAAACAGATTAAAAGAAGAACAATTTATTATATCCTCATAAAGATGTTGATCAATCAAAGCTGATATTCCACTTCAGTTTGTATAAATAGACCCCTTTTGAGCTGATCCGGTAGTGAGTCTTGGAGCTGAGTTAACATTCATAATGAGGCCATCTGGCAACTGTATCAACACAAATAGATGGTCAGGCATCTATTTTTCCAGATGGCCTCACACAGGCTGAAGTGGAGTGGTAGCATTGATTGATTGGGACAAGATTAAAAGGTGTGAGTGGGATAAAATTTCTGCTATTGAAACTATGAATAGCAGAGTCAGCCCGACTCCTCGAAAACCCACGCCAATGTTTTAGATTGATGACCTTTCATCAGAACTGGGAAAGTTAGAAAAGTAATTGGCTTTAAGCAAGTGTAGGCAGGGATGGTGATAAAAAAACAAAAGGGAAGGTCTGTGATGGTGTCGAAGACAGGAAAGATTAAAATGATGAAAGAGTTGGTGGTGCAGGGCTAAAGGGAGTAGTAAAGGGACAAGTATGTGTCTAGAGGAGGTGTGAATGGCAGAAGGATGAACAGCTGACATCCGATAGCAAAAAACAAAAACCAAAACTTGTAAAGGAAAATGAAGAAACAAAATGAGGGCAGAGATTTTGTTATGAAATTGTTGAACTCAATGTTCAATCTGGAAGGCTGTCAAGTGCTTCATCGAAAGACAAGGTGCTGTTCCATGAGCTTACGTTGAGCTTCACTGGAACACTGCAGGAAGCCAAGCGAAGAGAGATCAGAGTGAATTAAGAGGTCAGGAGAATTAAAATGACAGGTCACCGGAAGTTCAGAGCCATACGTGTAGACTGAATGGAGAATGAAAGTGGTCATGCACTCTGTGCGTTTGATCTCCCCAATGCAGAAGTGAGCAGTGAATACAGTATACCAAATTGAAAGAAGTACACGCAAATCACTATTTCACCTGGCTTGGAGCCATGGACATAAAAGGATAGGTGTTACATCTCCTGTGCTTGCAAGGAAAGGTGCTGTGGGAAGGAGTGGGACTGTTAGGGGTGATTGAGGAGTGGACTTGGGCATCACAGAGGTAATTGTCCTTTTAGAATGTTGAGGGGCTGGTGGTGAAATTAGCGGAGGATGAGCCATTAAACACGGAGGCTGGTAGGGTGGACGATGAGGACAATGGAAACCCTAGCTTGGTTCAGAGATGGAGGGGAAGGAGTGAGAGCAGAAGTGCGGGAAATGGAACAGACACGATTGAGGGCCCTGTCAACTTCCAATGGGTGGGAATCCTTGCTTGAACAAAAAAGACATATCAGAAGCACTGGTATGGAAGATTGCATCATAAGAACAGGTGCAACTGAGGGAATGGAATGGAGTTCTTGCAGGAAACAGTGTGTGAGGAACTTCTTTCGAGGTAGCTGTGGGATTTTAGTGAATATTCATTAACAGCCTGTCCCCAGAAATGGAGATGGAGAAGTCGAGGTAGGGAAGGCAAGATGGACCATGTGGAGGCGAGAGAACAGTGGAACTTGGAAACAAATTTGATGAAATTTTCCAATTCCGGGCGAGAGCAGGAAACGGCACTGTTCAGTCATTAATGTACTAGAAAAAGAGGTGAGATGGGGGGCTTGTGTAAGACTGGAACAAAGAACGTCCTATATATCACCCCACCAAAGGTAGGCATAGCTAGGACCTATGCAGTTACCCATTGCGACATCTTTTATTTAGAAGAAGTGAATGGAGTTAAAGGCAAAGTTGTTCAATGTGAAAACAAGTTCAGTTAGGTGGGTGAAGATGTTGGCGGATGGAGGCTGACTGGGCCTCCATGCAAGGAAGAAGTGGAGATCCCTCAGACTGTCCTAGTGAGGAAGGGAGGTGTAGACAGATCAAATGTCCAAGTGTTGGAGTGTTGGCGTCCAGCCTCTGTAAGGTTTATCAGACAACAAAAATTCCACCCTTGTCAGCAGGTTTGATAACAATGCTAGGGTAGGATCTAAGAGAACAGAGTGCAGCAAATTCAGAGGGAGATAGTTTAGAGTGACTGACGGGGGGGGCAGAAGAATGGAGGTGGCTGATGTCACACTGGCAATTCTCAATGAAAAGATCAAGAGAGGGTGAGAAGCGAGAGGGAGGGATCCAGGTGGAGGGGGAATACTGGAGAAGGTAAGAGGGTCAGATGTGTAGTGGAGGATTTCTGGCTAAAGAAGTGGACACAAAGGGGAAAGGCAATGCCGAACTTGCAATTCATTGGGGTGTGGGCATAAGGTTATGAAGTTGAGGCCTTTGCTAAGGACAGATCATTCAAGGCCACAGAGGGGGAAGACTGGAGGGTATTGTGAATGTAGTGCAAGGGGTAAGATTAGAAGAAGGGGTGGGGCCAGAGGGAAGTGAAGGGGAGGAAAGTTTTGGAGGGCTGTTGATACGAATGAGTTGTTGAAGCTTGCAATCCTTCAAAACTGAAAGGAAGCAAAATAGCTTGTTGTGAAAGCATCAGATGAGACAAAGGATGAAATGAAACTGCGTACCAGGACAGCTTCAAGATGGAGTGAATCGGTGCTGATGAAGAAAGAGGTCAAGGGTATGCAAGTGGCAGTGCATGGCGTTGAGTGTGGATCTCAGGGTGCAGCGAAAATAGCTGTTCAAGGAACTATTCTGGAAGCAGTTTGTTTCTGTTTTGAACAAGTTACATTGAGCATTGAGTGTGTCATTTCTCAGAAGGAAAAACCAGTAAAACTTGCAATTGACTGGTACTGGTCCAAACTGATCTCACATACCTTAAAATGAAACTCCAGTTCAGACCAGTATCAGCCATTTCCAAGTTTTACTGGTTTTCCCTCCGGGTTGCCAGAGGAGAACCAGAAGAAAGAGCAGAGACACCTTTATTGCTGTTACTGCAGCTTCAATTTTAAACATGCCTTTTCAATGCACCATGCACACAAGTACAAGGCAGAGACTAATGCTAAAGATATCTTCAAATGTCACTTACTACTACAGGTTTGGCAAGCTGAACTATGCTTAAACACAGAGGCCAGGGTTTTCTGTTTATTTTTATTTTATTGAGTGGAAGATCATAGGATGGTGAGCATAAAAGTAGAAAGAACAGCAGAATATTGGTGAAGATACTGCACATTGATTTCACGCAGGTTGGAAATGATTAGCAGGGAAATTCAGTGCTGCAGAAAACTACTGAAGCTACCATACAATTACAATCACTACTACTTAAATCGTGTTTGAAATGGGCAGCATTTATATTAGTCAAAAAGTTTTAACTATCATCCATTAACATTAACATCAAATTTGCCCGTTATAGTGTCTTAAGTGCTCTGTGTACTTCGGATGGACACTTCAGCCTTTGTTAATTTAGATCACACTCTGCGAAGCGTAGCTTGCATTTTTTGCTTAATTAGCACTACGTTAAATCAGCCTGGGATGTGCTGTCTCTTTAATTAAGTTGTCTTCTACATGCTCTTATAGTATATCGGAAAGCTCCAACAGTTGATGCTGACGTCTTTCAGGCCAAAATTTTACTGGTTATACATTTGTGTTTTATCTACACATAAATGCAAAGTAGTTGATGCTCTTAAATAATTGTGCTAATATTATGTTTTTCCTCCTAACATTCCGATTAGATCTATATAAAATTATATTAAACATTAATTTTGTATATTATTATAAAGTGGTAGTACTATGGAAATCCACAGCATTCACTCACATTGCACACTGTATGAATTGGAAGAAATCAGCTTCATTTTGTTGTATATCTTTGAGAGAAGTCTTATAAGAAGTGATGCTCACCTCTTATGAAGTCTGTCAAGCATTATACTGGTCATCGTGCACAGCAGGGAAAATCATGTTTGAACAAATGTACTTGCTATAGGCAGAGGGGACTGTAGTTTGTAAGTGAAATGTCACAAGAGGATATTCTCAATTTTCCAACTATTGACTTTTAGAGTTAATGCCCTTTGTTTTTTTCCTTACATGGGGTATTTAATTAAACTGGATTAAAGATCAACTTGAGGGATGTTGAATGGAAAATTAAAAACAGATTAAGTCTATCGATGACCAGTATTTAATAAGATATTGTTTAATCTTCTATGGCAAGGCACGTGGTGCTAAAGGATGAATGATAATTGCACTGAGGTACTCAGACGCTTTTTCAATCTCAATTTTAGACCCTACATCTTAACCTTAATTTTATTAAATACTTTTATTTGTTATTATCTATAGTTAATTAGTAAGCCAAAGTGCACTTGAGAAGCAGAGCTGATTGGAGCTCTGGTGTATAGGCTGAGGAACTGGGAGTTTTAAAAATGTACATTACCAAGAGTGGTTGGAGGGTATAATTATGGTGTGACAAGTTTAGGTTTGTATTTTAATTGCGGATGTAGGAATTTATAATAAGAAAAATTGACAGAAAGTGCAGGCAGAGTTTTACTATATGATTAGGGTATATAGTGAGCATGCTGTACCTACTTATTTCCTACAGTTAAGCATTTAATCGATTCTACTGAAATCATTGACAGAATTATGACAAGAACTAACTAACATCAAAACAAAAAATAAAGAAATACAGAATCGTGGATTTAAATAATGAAGCTGAACAGAATTAAATAACCTCCAACTCATTTTTAAAAAATCTGTTAATGTAATAAGCTGTTGTACCACATTTAGGAGCCAAAAAAACGATACAAGCATCATCAACATTTTTCAACACAATACGGGTATTGAAAATTTTGGGCTTAGTGTAACCAATTTATAAATGAAATGTTGTCAATGATGGTATGTTTTTGCAACAACAGAAAAAATGCAACAGCATTTAAGTAATCTTTAAATAGCAGCTATGACCAATGCAAATATCAATACAGAAATATTGTAATCTAGCAGTATTCTTGATAAAGTTTTTACTGCTATTTTATATAACAATCACACTTGAAATTCGAACTTGATCTGTTGACTGCAGTAATCACATTGTATATATATGGGTGAGAAACTTCAGTTATTAGTTTCTATTATAGATGCAAAGGCACATGGGAAAGGAGATTAGCATTTTAGTTGAAGGTCATTAAGACATCTCTAATTTCAGTCTGATTACTGGCACAGATATCAAGTTTAGCAGACAGCAAATGTAGAACGTAGTGCAGAATAGTGTCTTTCGCTCAAGTATTCTAATAACACAACTCTGAGATTAATCCTATGATAATAGTTCAATTTTTTTTTAAGAACATAGCACTGGTGGCCTAATGTCACCTTACAGATGACTCAATAAGGCATGCCTTATGTCATTGAACTTTGAGAGGAAGCAAATAAGATATTTTTTCCTTCTTCCCACTAGCCATTGAAAGTACTTTTCTTCCAGTTCCCTCCAAGATATTTGAAATTCCATTCTCCCATTATTCCTGTGCTATGTTGTATCAGTGAGCATTATTCCTCAGACATTCTCTTCCACGAATGATGTTTTTTGAATATGATGCACTTCCAATCTCTAGATATGGAAATAATTTATTCGTTCATGACATTTTTAGCAGCTAGTATGATGCTGTAGTGGTTTTGTAACATTTTCACTGAAGTCTTAATAGTTCTTTTTTCAGTACTCCACAGCTTATTTTGGTGGTACTGTACGGTGAGCCTACTTAAAGTGGAGAAAGTGTGCACAGTGGTTTTTAGGCTACTGGGTTTTGACAGCTCCTTTTGTTTTTAATGTAGCATTTTTGGGTTTTTACTTCACTACTTTTTGGAGTGCAAACCCTGTATTTTTCCACCCAATGGGATCAACTGTCTTATTGATGTACAACTGCTGACAAATATGATGTAAAACAGTTAGCGAAGAAACAGTGATTAAACTTCAAAAATAACTAAAACAAAAACAGAATTACCTGGAAAAACTCGGCAGGTCTGGCAGCATCGGCGGAGAAGAAAAGAGTTGACGTTTCGAGTCCTCATGACCCTTCAACAGAACTGAGTAGTATTAGGAGAGGGGTGAAATATAAGCTGGTAAGCTGGTTTAAGGTGGGGGGGGTGCGGTTGTAGGGACAAGCAAGCAGTGATAGGAGCAGATAATGAAAAGATGTCACAGACAAAGGATCAAAGAGGTGTTGAAGGTGGTGATATTATCTAAATGAATGTGCTAATTAAGAATGGATGGCAGGGCACTCAAGGTACAGCTCTAGTGGGGGTGGGGTGGAAAGACTAACAGGGCATAAAAGGTATAGATTTTAAAATAATGGAAATAGGTGGGAAAAGAAAAATCTATATAAATTATTGGAAAAAACAAAAGGAAGGGGGAAGAGACGGAAAGGGGGCGGGGATGGAGGAGGGAGTTCAAGATCTAAAGTTGTTGAATTCAATATTCAGTCTGGAAGGCTGCAAAGTGCCTAGTCGGAAGATGAGGTGCTGTTCCTCCAGTTTGCGTTGGGCTTCACTGGAACAATGCAGCAAGCCAAGGACAGACATGTGGGGAAGAGAGCAGGGTGGAGTGTTAAAATGGCAAGCGACAGGGAGGTTTGGGTCTTTCTTGCGGACAGACCGCAGGTGTTCTGCAAAGCGGTCGCCCAGTTTACGTTTGGTCTCTCCAATGTAGAGGAGACCGCATTGCAAGCAACGAATGCAGTAGACTAAGTTAGGGGAAATGCAAGTGAAACGCTGCTTCACTATCCATTACAAACCTACCGACTCCCACAGCTACCTCGACTACAGCTCCGACACCCCGCTTCCTGTAAGGACTCCATCCCATTCTCTCAGTTACTTCGCCTCTGTTGCATCTGTTCTGATGATGCTACCTTCAAAAACAATTCCTCTGACATGTCCTCTTTCTTCCTTAACCGAGGAGTTCTACCCACGGTCGTTGACAGGGCCCTCAACAGTGTCTGGCCCATCTCCCGCGCATCCGCCCTCATGCCTTCTCCGCCCTCACGCCTTCTCCGCCCTCACGCCTTCTCCGCCCTCACGCCTTCTCCTCCCTCCCAGAAACATGATAGGGTCCCCCTTGTCCTCACTTATCACCCCACCAGCCTTCGCATTCAAAGGATCATCCTCCGCCATTTTCGCCAACTCCAGCATGATGCCACCACCAAACACATCTTCCCTTCACCCCCCCGGCGGCATTCCGTAGGGATTTTTCCCGCCGGGACACACTGGTCCACTCCTCCATCACCCCCTACTCCTCAACCCCCACCTATGGCACCTCCCCATGCCCACGCAAAAGATGCAACACCTGCCCCTTCACTTCCTCTCTCCTCACTGTCCAAGTGCCCAAACACTCCTTTCAAGTGAAGCAGCATTTCACTTGCATTTCCCCTAACTTAGTCTACTGCATTCGTTGCTCCCAATGCGATCTCCTCTACATTGGAGAGACCAAACGCAAACTGGGCGACCGCTTTGCAGAACACCTGCGGTCTGTCCGCAAGAAAGACCCAAACCTCCCTGTCGCTTGCCATTTTAACACTCCACCCTGCTCTCTTCCCCACATGTCTGTCCTTGGCTTGCTGCATTGTTCCAGTGAAGCCCAACGCAAACTGGAGGAATAGCACCTCATCTTCCGACTAGGCACTTTACAGCCTTCCGGACTGAATATTGAATTCAACAACTTTAGATCTTGAACTCCCTCCTCCATCCCCACCCCCTTTCCGTCTCTTCCCCCTTCCTTTTGTTTTTTCCAATAATTTATATAGATTTTTCTTTTCCACCTATTTCCATTATTTTAAAATCTATACCTTTTATGCCCTGTTAGTCTTTCCACCCCACCCCCACTAGAGCTGTACCTTGAGTGTCCTGCCATCAATTCTTAATTAGCACATTCGTTTAGATAATATCACCACCTTCAACACCTCTTTGTTCCTTTGTCTGTGACATCTTTTCATTATTTGCTCCTATCACTGCTTGCTTGTCCCTACAACCACCCTCCCCACCCCCAACTTAAACCAGCTTATATTTCACCCCTCTCCTAATATTACTCAGTTCTGTTGAAGGGTCATGAGGACTCGAAACGTCAACTCTTTTCTTCTCCGCCGATGCTGCCAGACCTGCTGAGTTTTTCCAGGTAATTCTATTTTTGTTTTGGATTTCCAGTATCCGCAGTTTTTTGTTTTTGTTCAAAAATAACTAGTTAGTCATGGACTACCTTAGGACATCCTGAGGGTATGAATTCATCTTCTTTGTTTCATCTATTTTTAAAAAAGTTTGGGGTACACATCAAACACAATTGGTTCATTTTGAGCTAAGTGCAGAATTTGACTCACTGGGGAGTAAATATTGGATGAAGTGAAACTTCTCTAATGATAGCCAGAAAATTACGAAAAATCTATTCAAATAAATGGTTCAATTGTAATAGACTGGCAAATATTAGAAGCTACCAGGTAACGCTTTTATGGAATGGGTTTCATGTGCGCAAGGCTTATGAACAGAGCAGCTGTTCTGTTAAAAATTAATTCACAGATGCAGCTCTTGGGAACAACATGACAGATGTGATGCTAGACAGAGAAAGGCTTGTGATATGCAAGATCAAAAACAGAACAGGGAAAACATTAAACTGTAACGTACATTAAAAATGCCAGTTAGTTCAATATTTCATGTAAAAGTAGCATATTAATCCCTACCGAAGAGCAGATTCAGTAGAAATCTACATGTCCAAGTTCTTCACATTAGAGATCTGCATCATAATCAGTGTTGATTTTTGGCAAAAGCAGCCAATTACACACACTGTTCTCACACTGAACCTCTAAATTTAATATTGCCAATCATTAATTACAACACTTTTATTTATGTGACTACACAAAACTGTAAATTTAGCTGATTTATTATTGAAGCAACTGGTATAATACTCCTTACTTTTAAAAGATTGCACAGTGGGCAAAATACATGCCTTAACTCATGAACTAACCATCAGATACAGCTGGACAAATATAGCATTGCCCCACCAAAAGTGTGCTACAGGCATACAGCAATATGAACATAAGGCTCCCGTTAAAGTACCTACTTTTTTTGCTGTACTGTAGTGTGACGATGTGATTGCAGAGTGGCCATGGTTGGAATTAAGACACTTGATTTTTAGAAGAGAGGCAAAATGGAAAAGGAGGGAGGCTTGCTCTGATGATAAAGGATGGGATAAAGACAGAAAAAGAGAAAGAATCTTATCTTGAAACATCCAGCCACAGAATCAGGGTAGATGGTGCGAAGAAACCACAAAGGACAGAAAACACTGATGGGAGTAGTTTACGACCCCCAATAGTAGTTATAGTGCTGGGCAGAGTATAAACCAGGAAATTAGAGGTGCATATAATAGGGATAATCCAGGAATCATGGGAGATTTTAATCTTCATATGGACTGGGTAAAGCAAATTTGCATAATAATGGGGAAGATGAGTTCATGAAATGCATTCAAGACAATTTTCTAGATTAATATATTGAGGAACCAACTAGGGAACAGGTTCTGTTGAAGAGTCATATGGACTCGAAACATTAACTGTATTCCTCTCCGCAGATGCTGTCAGACCTGCTGAGATTTTCCAGGTATTTTTGTTTTTGTTTTGGATTTCCAGCATCCGCAGTTTATTGCTTTTATATGAGAACAGGCTATTTTTGATCTAGTTTTGAGACATGGTCAACTCTAGTAAAGGAGCCTCTGGGAAGAATTAGCATAATATGATAATATTTTATAATGAGTTTGAGTGTACTTTATTTAAGCCTGAAACTAAGGTCTTTATTTTAACAAAACAAACAATGTGGTTGAGGGGCGAGTTGTCCAAAATAGATTGGGAAGCTAGGTTAAATGAAATGATGGCAAATAGCCAAAGGCAAATATTTAAAGAATTAAGTCAAAATTTGCAACAAATATAAATTCTCCTATGGAATAAAAACCCCACAGGAAAAGTGGTCCAATTGTAGCAAAGAAGAGAAATTAAAGATAGCATTAAAGCAAGAGGTTTATAATGTTTCCAAAAGCAGTTGTAAGCTGAGGCTTGGGAGAATTTTAAAACTCAGCAAAGGCTGACAAAAAATATAGGTAACAGAAATTAGGATATGAAGGTAAACTTGTGAGAAATATAAAAACATACAAGAGTTTTAATAAGAATGTAAAAAGGAAGAGATTATCAAAAGTAAACAGCAAACCACTGCAGTACCTTGCCAAGCATAACCATGAACCAACATACGGTTGCCAACACCCTCTTAGGGCATGGTAAGCGCCTTAGAGGCAGAGAAAGGAGAAATTATAATGGGGAATAAGGAAATGGCAGAGATATTCCATGAATCTATCTTCATGGCAGAAAACACAAAAAACATTCTGGAAGAAATGGGAAACTAAAGGCCCGGTGAAAATAAGGGGCTTAAGGATATTAGTAAAGAAGTAGTACTGGAGAAGTTAATGGGACTAAAAGCCAACAAATCCCCATGTGCCTGATGGCCTACACCTTAAGCTTTAAAAAGAGGTGGCTACAGAGTTAGTGGATACATTGATTTTAATCTTCCAGAATTCCTTACATTCTAGACCAGTCCTCAGGAATTGGAAAGCAGCAAATGTAACCGGCTATTCAAGAAAGGAGGGAGAGAGAAAACAGGGAATCATCAGTCAATTAGCCTGCCATCAGTAGCAGTTGAGAAAAAGCTAGAATCTATTATTAAGAATGTGATAACAGGGCACTTAGAAAATTGTAATATGATTGGGCAGAGTCAAAACAGATTTATGAAAGGAAAATGATGTTTGACAAATCTTTTGGAGCGTTTTGAGTATGTAACTAGTAAGGTGGATAAGGGGGAACTAGTGGATGTTGTGTGTTTAGATTTTCAAAAAGTATTCAATAAACTGTCACAGAAGAGATTATTACCCAATATTAGGGCTGATGGAATTAATATATGAGGATGGATTGAGGTTTAGTTAGTGGACATAAATTAGGGGGTAGGAATGAATGGGTCATTTTTGAATTGGTAGACAGTAATTAGTGGGGTACAGCAAACAGTATGTTAGCCTTTTTTACAAAGGGACTGGAGGATAAGAGTAAAGAAGTCTTACTATAATTATGTAGGGCCTTGGTGAGACCACACCTGGAGTATTAAGTACAGTTATTGTTTCCTCACCTAAGAAAGGGTATACTTGCCTTAGATGGTGTACAAGGATCAGTGCTTGGACCTCAGCTCTTTACAAACTATATTAATGGTGAGGGGATTGAGTATAATGTCCAAGTGTGCTGATGATACATAGTTAGATGGGAAATAGGCTGACAGGAAAACACAAAGTTACAAAGCATTTAGATAGGTAATAATGTATCATTTAGAACATAATGTGGAGAAATGTGGGATTATCTATTTTGGTAGGAAAAATGGAATAGCAGAATATTTTTTAAATGGTGAGAGACTAGGAAATGTTTGTGTTCAGAAGGGTCTGTGTCCTTGTACACAAATGACAGGAAGTTAACATGCAGGTACAACAAGCAATTAAGAAAGCAAACAGTATGTTAGCCTTTGTTACAAAGGGATTGGAATATAAGAGAAAATAAGTTTTGCTGCAATTATATAGAGCCTTGGACCTGGAGTACTATGTATAGTTTTGGTTTCCTTACCAAAGAAAGGGATAGGCTTGCCTAAAAAGAAGTGCATCACAGGTTCACTAGACTGATTCCTGGGATGAGAGGGTTATTCTATCAGGAGAGATTGAGTAGACTATGCCTATATTCCCTAGGCCAGAAACTTCCATTCGGCATGTGGGGGCGGGCCCCGCATGCCAACGCGTAAAATGGCGCGTGGTGACGTCGGGTGTGCATCCCGACATCATCGCGCATCATTCCAATCTTCAGTTCGGCGGGCACGCACCGGAGTTGGCTGCGCGCCCGCCGAACTTTCAAAGGCCTGTTAAGGCCGTTAATAATCTAACTAAGCTGATTGTCTGAGCTGCCGAAGAGCCCAGGCGGCCTTTGCATTTCTCATGAAACCTCATCCACAGGTGGGATGAGGTTTCATGAAGGGTTTATAAATTAAATAAAATTTTTTATTAAAATACATAAACATGTGTCAGCTCACGTGACAATGTCACATGAGGGGACATGACTGAGTAATTTTATTTTTCTTTCTTTCAATTTTTGAGAATGAAATTAATATCCCTGAGGCAGCTCCATGCCTCAGAGAGATTTCTGCCATGTTTCGTGCGCAAGTGCACGAAAGAGCGCAGACCCCAACTCTCCCTCCTCCCGCTGCCCGCACAGGGAGCACTCAGCGCTTCCGGATGTGCGTCATGCTGGACGGACCAATTAAGGCCCACCTATGTAAAATGGTGGCATGCAGCAGATAGCGGGCATCGATCGGCTGCGCGCCTGCCCGTGCCCGCTCCAGCCCAGCCTGCCTGACGGGGAGAAAATTCTCCCCCTAGAGTTTAGAAGAATGATTACATGGAAACATACAAAATTTTTAAGGAGCTTGACAGGGTAAATGCTGAGAGGATGTTTCCCCTGGCTGGAGAATCTACAGCTAGAGGTCACAGCCTCAGAATAAGGGTATGGCCATTTAGGACTGAGACGAGGAGAAATTTCTTCACTCGAATCATTGTGAATCTTTGGAATTCTCTACCTCTGTAGCGCTGTATAAATATTTAGTCACTGAGTATATTCAAGTCAGATGTTGGCACATTCTTGGATACCAAGGGAAGCAAGGGGACATGCAGCTGAGGTAGAAAATCGGCCATGATACTGAATGGCAGAGCAGGTTCAAAGGGCTGAATGGCTTACTTATACACATTGGTGGATTTTCTGTGGTATTACAAATGGTGAATTGACAAGAATGATCTTACCTGTTATTTTTATATTGCTCTCCAGCTCTCCTCTTTCTTTCTCTTTTTGCTCCCTAACTGAATTTCTGCGTCTCACTGTCCTCTCCTGATTCTCTCTCATCTCTTCTTCTTCCTTCCTGGAAGTGGTCAGGCAATGAAAGATGCTGTTCACCTGAAGTGGGAATTCTGAGGAAAGTGCAGACTCCTGGGGAAGGATCTTCCGGTCGGCGAGCGGGAGCAGGGCCCGCTCGCCGACAGGTAATATGACGCCAGGTGGAACTCCCATCATTACACCGCATCACTTCCATTTTCAGGTCGACGGGGGCTCAGCCGAGTCAGCTATGCGCCCACCGACCTGTCAACGGCCTATTGAGGCCATCTAAAAAGTACTTGACATCATTAATGGACCTGCCCATCCAACCTTAAGGCTGGCGGGCAGGCTGGGAGTCCTGGCAGGCTTAAGAAAAAGCATGAAACCTCATCCATGGGCGGGATGAGGTTTCATGAGGGTTTTTAAATACTTAATAAAGGTTTCAGTAAAAGTGATGGACATGTCCCAACTCATGTGACGATGTCACATGAGGGGACATGTCAGGGAAATTTTGCTATTGTTTCTTTAACATCTTTAAATTTAGAGCTGAGCACTTAGCCTCAGGGAGATCAATGCACATGAAAGAGAGCACTTCCGGCTGAGGGAATCCCCCCCCACCGCCCGCACAGGGAGCGCATAGCGCTTCCTGGTGGACGTCACGCTGGGCGGGCCTTAATTGGCCCGCTCAGGTAAAATGGCGGTGTGCCCCCGATCGGAGGTGCCGATTGGAGGCGCGCCTGCCCACGCCTGCTCTTGCACTTCCCCCCCAAACGGAGGGAAAATTTTTCCCCTGGTCTAAGTGGCTTCCTCCCTCATTACTCATATCGCTCTCTTTACCCACACTCCTTTCAAAATCTTAACCCTTTGGCTTTTCCAGTGCCTCCTCCTTGTCTTACCGCCCCCTTACTCCCATTATCATCTCTAACACTGCACCTTTCTGAATCTTGTATCCTCCCCTGCCCTCACTCTGTTGTTCCGTACCACTCACATCGGATTCCCACTTGCTCCCCAAAGGTAGGTGGTAAGACGACAGAAAGCTCTTTAATCTCATTTTATTTTCCTCCTTTCTTCCACTTCAATTCATTTCCTTCAAAAAAAATTTACTTACTTTCAAAATTCAATAACTCACTCTGTCTTTCTCTCTCTCTGTCTTGACATATATCAGTAATTAAAATGTTTACATTCGCTATTAACAAAATACAGGTTTTGGAAGCTTTCTCTTCACCATTTCTTTGAAAAATATGTTCTAATTAGGATCAGGAAAGACACTTGTGTTCTCAGCTTAATGTGCTCTCTGATATTTATAAAATACAAAATAGAACAACAGATGTGTATTCAGAATAGTTTGTATGTTTTTCCAGAAAAAAAGCTACATAAACTTTACTGATTAAAAGTTTCAAATGTATCCTCTAGGTTTTCTTCAAATTTGTTTGACAAATAACTGACTAAAATTGCTCACAGCTTAAATGAAATATTCAACCTAAACAAACTTAAGTACCTAAGCTTCCTGGGAAATTGAGTTAACTGAACATTCTCAGACTCCATTATCTGCGTTCAACTAACAGAATCATAGGGATCAAGTTGGTGGGAGGGATTGAGGCTTTCAGGTAAAAATTTAATGAATGCATTAAAAGACAGAAAAGATAATAAACAGATAAACGTCATCACTTTGCGAAATGTGTCCCTTTTTGAATTTGTTAGTTTGTTAAAACTTTACTTTGTGTAGTAGAATATTCTGTCACTACGAAAACAAAAATCAGCAAAATATTCTCCAGAAAAGATGGAGCCGTTTGTGGGGGGAAATAATACTGTGGTGTTACAGGAGCTAGTAAATCATAAGATTAACACCGATAATCCTAACAGAGCATCAGTTCTGGCATTAGATGAAAAAGTAATAAGTATGACAGATAAGTGTAATAGGGGGAGGCGGTGGCATAGTGGTGTTGTTACTGGGCTGGTAACCCAGAGACCATGGGTCATGCTCTGGGGTCCTGGGTTGAAATCCCACCATGGCAGCTGGTGGAATTTGAATTCAATAAAAACCTGGAATTAAAAGTCCAATAATGACCATAAAACCATTGTCGGTTGTCATAAAAATCCATCTGGTTCACTAATGTCCTTTAGGGAAGGAAGCCTGCCATCCATACCTGTGACTCCAGACAAGCAATGTCCTCTGAAATTACCTGGCAAGCAAGCAAGTTCTCAAGGGAAGGGCAATAAATGCTAGCACAAATCCCAGAACGAGTAAAAAAAAAAGTGAGGATATTTTGACATTGGGTCTATATGTCTATTTTAAGCAGGCATAACTATAATTACCATCTTCCTTCAGACCGATGAAGTTTAAAGAGTGAAGTTTCCAATCATCTAAACTTTATGGTATGCACATCAGCGGATAGTGGTAGTAGCACGTATGAATGAAGAAAAGCAAGGAGAACAGTAGAAGTGGATGCAGGAATTGGAGTAGGTCATTCAGCCCCTCAAACCTACCCCGATGTTCAATAGATCATAGCTGATCAATGTTATTTCCCCATCTTTGTTCCTTTATTCCATACCTCTTGATAGCCATACCAAACAAAAGCCTATCAATCTCAGTCTTGAAAATTTCAAATTGATATTGGATTGCAGCCTTTTGGGGACTGATTTGTAGATATCTATTATCCTGTACTTCCTGATTTCACTTGACCAAGGTTAAGCCTTATGGTTATGTCCTTTTATTCTGGTGGGGGAATCCAGAGGAAGCGGTTTCTCTGTATTTACTTTAACAAATTCTTTGGCCATATTAAATATTTGGATGCAATCACTCCTCAAACTTCTAAGCTTAAGGGGATGCAAGCCAAGTTTATGCAATTTGTCATCATAATTTAAAGCTTTAAGCCTGAGTAAATAACATCCATAGACACTCCCCATGCTATTGACCTCAACATATTCAACTAGATTAATCAGACGCTATTGGCACTCTCAACTTCAATTCATAACAGTGTAGCTCAAGTTTCACTGACAAGTCTTGATACCACAAAATCTAGGCTGACACTTCAATTCAGTACTAACAGAGTACTGCACTGTCAGTATTAATGCCTTTCTGATAACACATTAAAACAGAGCCCTCTCAGCTTTACGTAAAATATCCCATGACACTATTTCGAAGAAGTATTCTTGTCAACATTCATCCCTCAACCAAAGTCACTGGCCCAGACCTTGTGGACAGTGGTGAAGTAGAGACGTTCACAGCTGACTGCCTGATGAAGTAGGACCCTACCATGGTCATAGGCTGCAGCGGGAACTTGCTCTCCAGTCTGCAGTATGGGTCCAACGGTGAAGTCAGTGCAGCGGTCTAGTGGTGTGGGGTGATACTGGTGAAGTCATGCCCCCTTTTGACATCACAAGCTGAAAACAGGCCCCTTAATCTCCATGTTCAATGTAGCTGTGTATAAGTTTTAATTATAGTTACTCCATGACCCCAGGCACCCCTCTAACTCCAGTATCCCTTTCGCCCCACGGGAAAAGCCCTTCCATCAGGTGACGTTCCCAGCATAGGCGATTAAGGGGCCAGGGTGGAAAGGAGCCAAGGGTGAGGGGAGAGGAGCTGGGGAGTAAGGCCACAAGAACTGGGGAACTGGGTAGGAGGCACTGGAGGGTTGGGGGTTGGTGGGATGAGAAGTGCTCTGCAAGCCAGAGCAGCAGGCACACCTTAACGCTTGTTGCTTTAAAGGGATGCACTCCTAGCAGGCTCTGCACCTACTAGGAGCAGTCCTAAAAATAACCTACGTTAAAAGTCATATAATGGCTGGGCAATCAGTCCAAGTTCCTGAACAACAAGGCCTGGTGGAACCATCAACAAGGACTCCTCCGGAGCCCATTCAGGACCACCACAACTTCCAGACTTCAGTGCAAGTGATATGGCTGGAAGTTGCGGAACTGTCGCAGCTCTCAATAGAGACTTAATTCTCAATGTTTGCTGGTATTGGAACCGCAAGATCTAAGCCGCTAAAACAGATTATCTTGTCATATCTCATTGCTGTTTGTAGGATCTGGCTACTGAAAATTGGCTGTTGCATTTCTTAAGCTTCAAAGAAATACTTCATTGGCTGTGAAGCTCTTTGGGAATCCTGAGGTCATGTGAAATGCTATTCTAACAGTAGTTCTTGACAATAACACACAAGCTAAAAAGTGATAATGTAGATTGGGGTAGAATGACAAGCATTGTTGAACAATTCATTGTTGAACAATTTATCAAGTCATTTTAGGTGGTCAAAAATATTTTAACAACCATGAGGATGATTCTATATGTATGCGGCAGCTTGAGGTGGCTTTGGAGCAGATACTGCTAGGAGAATGGATAGTCGGTTTGATTGGCTGACCTGGTGACTAATCCCTGTTGTCACGAAGATGTATTGCGTGCAATGTGGAATATTAATTGTTAGTTTCATCAGCTGGTTAATGTCTCAGATTTTTTTTAGAAATAGAAATAGTTATAATGGCAAAGACACTGTTTTAAAATCGCTGCAGAAGTCACCTGACCTGCAAAATGGCCAGGTGTCTAGCAGCCTCTGAAAGTGGATTGCCAAGGGACGTGTCCAGGCAGTTTCCTGATTGACTTCACATCTGCCATTGTCTGAACTCTCTGCAAAACATAAGGACAATAGACCACCAGACTTCCTGGCTCCAGAAACTGCCAGGAACAAAGAAGTAAAAACAAAAAGCTAAAAGCTACTGCGGATGCTGGAAATCCAAAACAAAAACAGAATTACCTGGAAAAACTTAGCAGGTCTGGCAGCATCGGTGGAGAAGAAATCAGTTGACGTTTCGAGTCCTCACGACCCTTCGGCAGAACTGAGTATAGTTAGGAGAGAGGTGAAATATAAGCTGGTCTAAGGTTGGGGGGGGGGGGGGGGGGGGGGGGAGAGAGAAGTTGAGGGTGGGGTGATTGTGGGGATAAGCAAGCGGTGATAGGAGCAGATAATCAAAAGATGTCACAGACAAGAGGATCAAAGAGGTGTTGAAGGTGGTGATATTATCTAAGAAAAGTGCTAATTAAGAATGGAAGGCAGGATACTCAAGGTACAGCTCTAGTGGGGGTGGGGTGGAAAGACTAACAAAGTTTTAGTTTTAGGTTTAAAAATAATGGAAATAGGTAGGAAAAGAAGAATCTACATAAATTATTGAAAAAGAAAAAGAAAAAAAAAAGGGGGGGAGGGGGGAGAAACGGGGTGGGGATGGGGGGAGGGGGAGTTTAAGATCTAAAGTTGTTGAATTCAATATTCAGCCCGGAAGGCTGTAAAGTGCCTAGTCGGAAGATGAGGTGCTGTTCCTCTGGTTTGCATTGGGCTTCACTGGAACAATGCAGCAAGCCAAGGACAGACATGTGGGCAAGAGAACAGGGTGGAGTGTTAAAATGGCAAACGACAGGGAGGTTTGGGTCTTTCTTGCGGACAGACCGCAGGTGTTCTGCAAAGCAGTCGCCCAGTTTGCGTTTGGTCTCTCCAATGTAGAGGAGACCGCATTGGGAGCAACGAATGCAGTAGACTAAGTTAGGGGAAATGCAAGTGAAACGCTGCTTCACTTGAAAGGAGTGTTTGGGCCCTTGGACAGTGAGGAGAGAGGAAGTGAAGGGGCAAGAACAAAGAAGGGCTAACTCATAATGCAAGGAGGGTGCTAAGGACCCCCACTATCTGTTTCAATAGCATCTTGATAGCTTTGAAAATGGGAGATTGAAGCTCTTTCGTTAATATGGATAGCCCTCCACTGTGTGTCAACAGCAGCTGACACATGATTGGAACTCTACTTGCGAAAAGCTATGATTATAAACTTGTCTGTTTCTTACAGCAGAAGAGGGGTCTGCAGAATGCACTGATAATATCCAAAAGATGACTGCAGAATATAACATCGGGCAGGATTTTCCCCCCATTGGGGGGGATGTGTGGGAGCAGGCGTGAGCGGGCAGGTTTCCGATCAGCGCCCCCAGTTGGGGGCATGCTGCCATTTTAAGTGGGCGGGCCAATTAAGGCCTGCCCAGAAGCGCTGTGCGCTCCCTGTGCGGGCGGCGGATTCACTGCGCCGGGAGTGCATGCCTTTGCACGCACAGATCTCCCTGAGGTAAAGTGCTGCCTCAGCGAGATCAGCTCAAGATTCAAAAGTTCATCAAAGGCAGAAAAAAAATTTCTGACATGTCCCCTCATGTGACACTGTCACATAAGCTGGGACATGCCAATTTCTTTAATTTAAACATTTTATACAAATTTTAAAACCCTCATGAAACCTCAACCCGTCCGTGGATGAGGTTTCATGTTTTTCTTGAAGGCCACCTGGGCTCTTCGCCTGCCCGCCAATCTTAAGGTTGGACGGGCAGCTCAGTTGATTGTTTTAATTGCTCGTTAACTGGCCTTAATAGGCCTTTGACAGTTCGGTAGGCGTGCAGCTGATTTACAGCAGAAGAGGGTTCTGCAGAATGCACTGATAATATCCAAAAGATGACTGCAGAATTTAACAGCAGGCAGGATTTTCCCCCCATTGGGGGGGTTGTGCGGGAGCAGGCGTGAGCGGGCAGGTTCCTGATCAGCGCCCCCAGTTGGGGGCATGCTGCCATTTTATGTGGGCGGGCCAATTAAGGGTCACCCCTGCTTGCCGACCGGAAAATACAGCCCGTCATCTCTCTCACCCTGCTATTCTCAAGTTCCGGCCCATATCTCTGTTAGTTTGGAACACATCACAGTGACAGAGATCTTTAATCAAAAGGAACCTTAAGTGTCATAGCTTTGGAAAAAGATGGATTACAGTTTAAAAGAGACTGTCTGCAAATAAACAACCAGCTTACATTGGCTGCAACACCCCTGGAATATCAACGCTTCCAAAGGAACGTCAGAACATAGATTTCTTTTTTTTTCTTACGGACTTTAACTCTTCTCAATTCCACCTCCTCCACCCTGTAACTTGTTCTGCTTTTGCATGCTAGTGTGTGTTATGTCGCAGGATTCAGGGCACGTTTTTACCATTTTAGTAAGTCTTATAGATGACTTTTAAATAGTCATTTGGTAGTACAGAACTTGAGCATTGCTGAAAAAGAGACGTGCCATTGAAGCTTTTCGTCTTGCACTCATTAGGACAGTTTGCAAGAATACCAATAGCCAAGGGAACAGCAATTTATACTGCATGAGAAGAGAGTGCTTTTACCTGAGTGAGTTTTAATAGTAGAACTACCCCCCTTTCTAGTGAACTCAAGAGATTTGATTGGCTTATTTCTCCTTATAGCTCCACGTACTGTCAAGTATATACTGAATTGAAAAACCTCAACCTTTTTAAAAATTCAAACTCTGTAATAGCCAACCTCAGGAGTGGGAAAAAGGTATTTATTCACCCTTCCAGACTTGGTCATAACATTGTCTAGGAATGGGTTAGGGATGTTATCCGGCTCCTTCCTGGGGTTACAGTTAATAGAATGAGGCAAAGAGACACAGAATTGTTAGATTTTAAACACAGGTATATGAGATACATCCTGAACATGGAAGTTAAAAATTCAAAATGTTAATTATTGCAGTTGTAGTCCAAAAGAAAGGAAATGCCAAGAACAGCATAGCCCATGAAAAGGGCACACACGGCACACAGTTTATCACTTTATCCACTGTTTGCAAGGACAGAAGTGAAATTCTGCTAAATTGAATCTGCTTTAACCAGAAAGACCGTTCTCCTTCCACGATTCCCTGGTCTACTTCACAGTCACCCCCAGCACTCCCTTCCCTTCGGATAACTTTCCATGCAAGAGCAAGAGATGTAATGCCTGCCCTTTTACCTCCTCCCTTTTCACTGTCCAAAACACACTTCCCAGGTGAAGCAGCGATCTATGTGAACTTCTTTAAATTTGGTATACTGTATTTGCTGCTCACGATGTGGTCCCCTCTACATTGGCAAGACCAAACATAGACTGGGTGACCACATTGCAGAGCACCTCAGTCAGTCTGTAAGCGTGACCCTGAACTTCCAGTTGCCTGTCATTTTAATTCGTCACCTTGCTTCAACTCTGATCTTTCCAACCTCTGCCTCTTGCAGTGTTTCAATGAAGTTCAACACAAGCTCAAGGACAGTACCTCAGCTTTTGATTGGGCACTTTGTAGCCTTCTGGACTAGCAATGAGTTCAACAATTTTTAATCAGAACGTCTGCCCCTATTTTGTTCTCTTTTTCTTTGCATTTTTTTCTTCTTGTTTCTCTCTTTTCTCTTGTTTGCTTTCAGACAGCAACTATTCATGATCCTGCCATTCAGATTACACTTAGACACTTTATTTGTGCAATTACGACTTCCTTTGGCCTTACACCATACGCCCTTTTGTCATTTAATCTCTCCTGCCCTCCACCATATCTCAGGCCTTCCTTTTTGTTCTTTGTCATCTGAAAACTTTATAATGCTGCTTCCTACACCAAAGTTTATCGATCGTTTATAAAAATTAAAAGGAGTAACGGACCCAAAACTGACCCTTGAGGAACACCACGCAAACCACCTCTCAGCCTCAAAAACATCTATCCACCAACACCCCCTGTTTCCGGTCACTGAGTCAAATCTATGTTCATACCACCACTTTCCCCTTAATTCTATGGGCTTGTCATCTTCTTAACAAGTTTCCTGTGTAGCACATTGTTCAATGTCTCCAGAAAGTCCATATATGTATATCTACTGCACTAACCTTAAACAACCTTTTCTGTTACCTTGTTAAAGAATTCAAGCAAGTTAGTCAGACACTATTTGTCTTTAACAAATCCATGTTATCTCTCCTTGACTAACTCTTTCCAACTGAAAGCATATTATGTCTCTGATAATGGTTTCCAGTAACATCCCTGTAGTTTCCTGGTTTATCCCTCTCCTCTTTCTTGAACAGTAGTATAACTAACAACCCTACAGTTCTCTGGCGCTCCTCCTGCATCCAATGAGGATTGAAAGATTGTGACCAATGCATCTGCTATTTCTACTTTTGCTTCTTTCAGCAACCAGGATGCATTCCCTCTGGACCAGGGGACTTAACAACTTTCAGTAATACTAATATTTTAAGTATGTCCTCTCTACCTGTTAATATCCTGATGGTTGAAAGTGGATGTTTAATGTAAAAAAATGGCTACCGTGTTTTCCATTTTAGAGTATTACCACAGTGATTACATTTCCAAAGTACTTCATTGGTTGCAAAGTGTTTTTGGACATCCTGAGGTCATTAAAGGTGTGATAGAAGTTAAAAATTTTTAAACTTTTATTTAGCTTTGCTCTTGCGTTTAGACCATCATTAATGTACATAGGAACACATCCCCAGAAAGGTGGATCTCAACCGATTTGATCAGATCCCTGATTAACTGAGTCATGTAAGTGGTCATCACATGATTTTTGTAGATCGCAGGACACTAACAGGATCAATCTCTCAAGAAATAAACACTTTGTCACTCCATGGGAAAAGTCTTGTTTCAGTCATTCTTCATACATTCTCAGCTGCCGAAATTCAAAGTACAGAAGATTCAAGCATTTGGACCAACCTTATTCACATCCAATTCATAAATTAACAGCTGTGATAAACACAGTTCTCCAAGAAACAAGTCCAACCCTTTAGAACAATCCTAAATGTTCGGATTACAATGTGCTGAGCACTTTTTGGGTAATTCACATTGGATGACGAAGGTACTTAATATCATGCCTGCTTTGTCCACACTGAATAGATGAGCTCACAATCTCCCCTGACACAAGCCATTTCATAAAAAAAGATAGTTACTGAAGTAATTTTATATTTGCTAAAAACATACCACAATAATGAACTTTATGCTTTTCCTTATCTTTAAAATATCACACAATGTTGAACTCCAATGGATGAATGGCAAGTCCAAACTCAAAAAAGTCAACAGTACAAAAAAAAAGTGACACATGCGAACAGTTACAGGGTGGGCAACCCGTATGTCATTGTGAAGGGCTGAGTGTCCACGTCTTAACTACTGTAAGCCTTCAATTGGAAGAGAAATCATATTTTCTCATGCCTTCCTTTCATGCCCCATGAATAAAAAAGAAAATACCTAGGACATGAGTAAATAACTAATAACTCTGTAAATTCCCTATAAAGAGGGGAGAATTTTCTCCCCGTTGGGGGAGTTGGACGGGAGCCGGAGCGAGCAGGCGCATAGCCGATCATCGCCTGTGATCGGCTGTGCGCCGCCTTTTTACATGGGCGATTAAGGTCCGCCCATTATGACGCGCAACCTGTGCTGGTGGGGGGGTGGGTAGGCTGAGTCAGGGCTGCCTCAGGGAGATTAGTTTGATTTTTGAAAATTTTTAAAAAGGAAGAAAATGTTTTTAAGACATGTCCCCTCATGTGACAGTGAGCTGGGACATATCAATAAATTATATTAAAATTTTTTATTAAACTTTAAAAACCTTCAGCAAGCCTCATCCCGCCCGTGGATGAGGTTTCATGATAAATGCGAAGATCGCCTGGGCTCTTCGCCTGCCTGCCAGCCTTAAGGCAGCTCAGTTTATTAGTTTAAATTATATTTAAATGGCCTTAATCGGCCTCTGACAGTTTGGCGGGCGCACGGCCAACTCCGGTGCGTGCCAATTGACCTCAAGATCTGAATGACACGCGGTGGCGTGCTCCACATCACTACGTGTCATTTTATGCATCGGCAACCGGGCCCCACCCCCGCCCGCCGACGCGAAGATTCTGGCCAGAAAATTAGTGCTTCTCAAATCCACAAAGTTTTTGCTACACAAAACTTTTTAAATTAAAATATTTGTGCACTATTTACTGATAGTTATACCTCAGTAACAACTCCAATTTTTGACTAGAAAGACATTCTTCTGAATGATAGGCTCCTACATTTGTGTGACCAATTGTCACGGAAGAAAAATTTCTAATAGGCTACTTAAAACACCAGAGATGCAAATTGATTTTCACCAACTTCCACCTGTAATCTACTTCAGTCAGAGGAACACAATATAACTGTTTCAATTTATGATTTTCCTTCTCAACCAATAATGAATTCATTAAACAAAGGTCTAACCACATCAACATGAACACCTGAACTAATGAGATTCAGTGCACTGAATCAGAGTTACTTGATGCAACAAGATGGTGAATGACGCAGTGAATTTTAAATATCATCTGGTATTTAACACTAAGATTGACTCAGGCCAGCAAGTTAATGTGAAAATAATTCAATTTGCAACGGCAGTGTGCATTTGACAGATTAAGAGGGAAATAACTGAAAAGCAAAGCCAAAGTTAATTATACCTGCATTTGTTTTCTTTTAAAGATATCAAATGTTTTTAAGAATTTATACTCTTTCGTACGCCATTAATTTTTGAACAGGATTTGTGAAACGATCCCGCTGAAACCAATATTAACAATGAACTAGCCTTTTGAAATGTGCTTTTCTCCATTCAGTTGTTGTTTCCAGGTAAAAATGCAATATGGGGCAAAACATGGAGTAGAAATTTTGGAGTAAATGTTCAGTGCTTCTCTCAAAACTTACTTATTCTGCATCATGTTCATTATAACCCAGTCAGGAAGATAGACGTTCTTTCCAATGAGATCTTTGAACATAATGAATGTCTCCATCAGAAAGTCCTGAAACAGAGTGCAAATTTTCATTGTTTTGGCATAGAATGGTCAAGACTACTGCATTACAAATCAATAAATGACCAAATAGGCAAGTTGCCTAACAGTAGTTTTTGAACAATAAAATTAATTTTTTTTTACAAAATTAGATGCATAATTTCAAACTTTTAAAATAAACTTTTCCAATTCCAAAATCATAACTTCAAAGTAAAATTATTAAAAATCATATTTTAATATCCCAATTATTTATTTGTAGTTCTGCACTCTAATACAAAGTTGTAATACATAATCTTTACATTATTAGAATTATAACAAGCATTTTATTCTGAACATTGTATTTCATAATGGATATTAGATTTTGGTATCGCCCAGATGAACTGTGGAGTCTTTCATAGCTTTACAGTTTCTTGTTCCAGAGTCTAGTATGCATCATATGAAATGAAATAATTCACTTCTGAATTATGGCTGGTGTTAGCCATGGCATACAGGTCCCCAGAAACCTGAGCACAAAAGTGCAGTACTGAGGGAACGCTGCACAATCAGAGGGTCCGTCTTTCTGATGAGGCTCTCAGTCCCTTTTCTGCCCTCTCAAATAGACATGGCCAATAATTATCCTTCAACCAATATCACTCAGATCATCTAGTTATTATCACATTGCTGTTTGTGGACTTACTGTAGACAAATTTGCTGCTGCGTTTCCTACATTGTGACAGTAACTACACATCAGAAGTATTTCATTAGCTGTAAAATACTTTGAGAATTCCTCAATTGTGATAGGCACCATTTTTTTTTCTTTCTTTCATTCAGCTTTGGCCATTTACGCCTTAATTTTGAGTTGTCTGCGATTAGTTTGAATACTTCTTGGTTCTGGACCTCACTCCACAAGATTTGAGCCACCATGAGACATGTGGCAAAACTAGGCATGTCAACTCAGAAGAGAAATTAACTGATTTGTACGTTATTTTAAGTTCCTTAATGACTCGGTGATAATATCTTTGCCAAAGTGAAACTGTGTAATACAGACTCACAAGGTTCCAAGCTCAATTCCAGGTTATGAGTCACTATCTTCAGAATTGGGAGAAATATATATTAAATTGTTATATGGAGCATGCTTTTCATTGAAAACTCATACCTATTAGTTCTTTTAGGGTACTGTGGTTAAATATTTTTAACATTAAAAGGGTTACTTTGTCACGCAATAGCTCCTATTATGTAAATTATTTCAGTCTGTGATTGCAAAATCTAGCCACTGGACTCCTTCACTTGAATCAAAATGCTTTTCAAAAACTGTCCTTAACATTTTTTCCCGCTCGATAACTGAAATTTCTGATTTCCAAAGCAGGATTTGAAGAGAATTTTTCATATTCTATAATAAAATTATTAATTGAATAATGAAAGCACAAAACACATTTTAACCTTTACTTCCCCTCTCCTCACCGTCCAAGGGCCCAAACACTCCTTTCAAGTGAAGCAGCATTTCACTTGCACTTCCCTCAATTTAGTCTACTGCATTTGTTGGTCCCAATGCGGTTTCCTCTACATTCGAGAGACCAAACGCAGACTGGGTGACCGCTTTGCAGAACATCTTCGGTCTGTCTGCAAGCATGACCAGATCTCCCTGTTGCTTGCCATTTCAACACTCCACTCTGCTCTCATGCCCACATGTCTGTCCTTGGCCTGCTGCATTGTTCCAGTGAAACTCAACGCAAACTGGAGGAACAGCACATCATCTTCCGACTAGGTACTTTACAGCCTTCCAGACTGAATATTAAGTTCAACAATTTTAGATCATAAACTCTCTCCTTCACCCCCACCCCCTTTCCGATCCCCCCTTTTTTTCCAATAATTTATATAGATTTTTCTTTTCCCACCTATTTCCATTATTTTTAAGTGTATTTCCATCCATTGTTTTATCACTACCTTTTAGCCTATTTCGATCCCTTCCCTTCACCCCACCCCACCCCCACTAGGGCTATCTGTACCTTGCTTGTCCTGCTTTCTACCCTTAATTAGCATATTCCTTAGATAATATCACCACCTTCAACACCTCTTTGTCCTTTTGTCTATGACATCTTTTGGCTATCTCCACCTATCACTGGCCCCCTATCCAGCTCTACCTGTCCCACAACCCCCCCGCCTTAAACCAGCTTATATTTCACCTCTTTCCTATTTTTACTTAGTTCTGTTGAAGAGTCATACGGACTCGAAACGTTAACTGTGTTCCTCTCCGCAGATGCTGCCAGACCTGCTGAGTTTTTCCAGGTATTTTTATTTTTGTTTTGGATTTCCAGCATCTGCAGTTTTTTGCTTTTGTCTACATTTTAATCAAAGTTTTCCCTGGCTTCCAAAAGCAAGGTTTGTATTTTATATCCATGCCCAGAATTATGGCTGTGAGCTAAATTTGGATTGTGCAGTCTGAGCATGTTCAGTATATCTAATCTCTCAAGCTGCATCAATACTGTTCAGTCAACTCTACTAATGGGATATTTTTCTTTAATGCTGAGTACTTTCTGTCCAGCAGCTTTTCTTCAAATAATTTTGAAAGAGATAAATGTCACAACCATTACTGAGGACAAATTTCTATTGAGTGTACTATTCTTTTAAAAAGAACGAAAGAAAATAATGGGCAGAATTTTGCCATCAGCAAGCGGGGCCCGCTCGCCAATGCATTAAATGACGTGGAATGACTTCGGGCGGAACCCCCGACGTCACCCCACCCCATTTAAATTTTCAGGGAGGCGGGGACACCAGCAAAATCAGCTGCGGGCCCGCCGACCTGTCAATGGCCACTTGAGGCCAATGACAGGATCAATTAACTGACCAATTAAAGGACCTGCCCGTCCAACCTTAAGGTTGGCGGGTCGGCAAGGAGCCCCGGTGGCAAATAGAAAAAACATGAAACCTCGACCAGCGGCGGGATGAGGTTTCATGTAGGGTTTTAAAAATTGTAATAAAGTTGTGCTGTAAATTATGAACATGTCCCAACTCATGTGACATTGTAAGGGATTTTTCTTTTCTCTAATTTTAATATTTTTAAAAGTCAAGGCGATCTCCCTGAGGCTGCACTTAGCCTCAGGGAGATGTGCACTCTTTTGTGCGCGTGCGCGAAAGAGCGCACTCTTGATTTTAGGGATTCCCCCCCCGCCCGCACAGGGAGCACATAGCTCTTCCTGGCGCACGTCACACATGGGCCTTAATTGGCCCACCCACGTAAAATGGCGGTGCGGCCACGATCGCTGCTGGTGATCGGCTCCACGCCCGCCTGCGATTGGGTCAGGCCCACCCTCCCGACAAACGGAAATTCTGCCCAATGTTATGATAATGCAGCGGGTGTAGACATCACTTTCTCTTCTATGAACTTTAAAATATATTAGAGAGATAAAGGAAGGAGAAATGGAAGAAAAGTAATATGTATACAGTATGCAACTTAACCTCAGGGGGAGTAAATCAAACGAAAGAAAGTGGATGAAGAATTAAGGATAAAGTCAGTAACAGCAGAGTAAAGAAGGATGAAAGGTGTGGGTTTGCATGGGCAGTTCAAAGGATAAGAGAAAAGTATAGTGATAGAATGGAGCCGGACAGTAGGAAGGGCAACAGGTAGCTGGGAAAGTCAAGAGGTAGTAAATGTGAGGACAGTGATGAGGTAGGGGAAGAAGTTTGCTTGGACAATCAAATAGGAAGATTGTGGTGAACTGCTAATTTATAGGATCCAACAATATTCCACAAAGCTTTCAAAACCACTCTAAGAGCATCCAAAGCTTACTTTCAAAAGTGCTATTAAAAAGGCTGAAAGTAACCTTTGCAATAAATTTGAAATGCACTATCAGGATTAAGTGTGTTTACAATTCAACACTATCACTGTGGCATACTCGTGTTTCAAACACTACTGTGCACCTGTTCGATGTGCCATATACTTCAGTTCTGAAAGCCAAATGCATAATATTATTCAAAATTAGTTGTTCCACTTACCACAACATCTGATCTCATCTTCCCATAGGCCTTGATTAAATGGGCATAATGATAATCTTCCATCTGCCTTAGGATGGCTGTCATGCAAGCAACAAAGTTGCCCTGAAGTGAAAAATAGTTAGTGTTATTACTATTTGATCAAAAAAAATCACTGCTATCATGAATCTTACAATGTGTCTTCAATTATATTATCCTCTGAAAATAGCCCTTTTTATCTGTTCTTAAAATTTCTGAAAATGTGACTATAGGTCAATTCATATGGCAAGTATAGGATTAATACAAAGTAAATTTTAAAATTGTTAAATTGGTAGTGCACATCCAGACGGAGGACCCAATCTCAGCAAAGCAGTCAAACTCTCTGGCAATGGTAGTCGTAGGCCACTTTGATTTGATGTTACATGGTGGTGTAAAATTTTGTTACAAAGTTTAGGTGAGGTCTGTTGGATCCTCTGATCATTATAGGATAATTTTCAATTTACTGCTACAGCATTAGCTGGCATTGTGGATTGGGTGCAAGTAGAGAAACTAACCCTCACTTCTAAGTACTTCTTGGAGAAGAAATCTTCCAGATATTGATTCTTTACTTTTGTAGGGTACTTCACTGCTATTTGGTCTTTGTTCTGGCTCCTGGTACTGTAAAATTGACCCCATTTAATATATGTAGTTGACTTCACAGCACTGGAGGCAACATTAAAAAAAACTGAACCTAGATATTTGCAGTTACTTGAAAGTTGTTACTGTGGCTTTCAATGTTAACTTGTACAGTGTGTGAAAACTACATTACTGGATTGATTTGATTTGTCTGAGTGCTCAGCATGACCACTGACAGGGAAAAACGGAAGAGATTTGAACTGGCAGGACCTGAGCGGAAAGAGAGGCACAACCAGCATCCAATTGCTTTGTCTCATGAGGGAAATGAAGCACTTGCTGATGAAGTTCTCCATGATACCCTGGCACCCAATCCCATTTTTCTTACAGCAAAACCACCAACATCAGGAGTATTTGTAAAGGCTACTAGTAATGCTACTTTCACTACTTTGAGCATCTGTTAGAATTAACCCAATTGACATTTGATAAAAAAACAAATTTTTCTCAATCTTAGTACCACCCATTATTAGGGTTGTTTACTTTTCAACATATGAAGCATTTCACTGAAAACTTCCTTGCACGTTCTCCTAATTAGCTAACGGAACTTCAGTGGAGGACCAGCCGAAATCTTGTTGAAGTGTAGACATGGGCTGTTACAGTGGCTGAGCAAGCGGAGGACCAGAGGAAACTCCCGGCATTAGTGCTTTCTAAATATATACGAGCTATTGCTTGCTCAGGTATAAAAAAAAATAAAGTACTATAGTATGATGTGTGGTTTTTGGTGCAAACACTGAATAGCAAATGAACTTGTTTGCAAACAGAGACAAACTCACCTAGCTCGCACTACAGAGAAAAAGTAAACTACTGAAATGTATAAAGGGCGAAAGGTTAGTATATCTGCAAATTACCTTGCATTATTACACTTAAAAACTTTAAAATTATTATACGTTTAAATCACAAAAATAGTCTGCTTCTTCAGTACAGGAGATATTATATCAGATATTTATGGTCATTTTTAGTGGATCTAGTATAGAAAATAGTTAATAAATACAAAATATGCATAAACATGTGCCAATATATAATGTTCATACAATGCATATAAAATATATATGTCATTTTATAGAACGTTTTTCCATTTTGCATTGTCTAATTTTAGAACCTGCATCGGGATAAACGTGTAAATTTGCATACTTTATACCATTTAGCCATCGTTGTCAATTATGAACCATCTGCTCCTGTCTAATCCAATTACCATAACACAAAGCAAGCTATCTTTTAAGGTGACAAGTAATAAAAGCAGGCCTAATACAAAAATTCCAAACACCTGTACTTGATGCATTAGTGTTTAGGATTTGGTGTCTGAGTTTGCTGACCAAAATCAGCAGCATTCCTCTATTAGCAACTCTCTTTCATCTTAAGTTGCTGATCCAGGCAATCAGAACTCTGCTACACAGTACAGTTAGGAAATCCTAATCCTGGAATTATTTCACATCAGAAAGTCCTAACCACAGAATGGAGCATAGCTTTGACTCCCCCAGAATTGCAGTGTCGAATATCTATGAGGGAGGCCCGACTCACTCATGTTCTGAATTATATCAGGGGCTACAATCTATTATCTTCTGCTTATGATTTTTTCGTTTGGCTGGTATCCTCTCTGGCTCTGCATGGCACTTTAAGCCATCGGGCCTGATTTTCAAGTCTTCGATCTCCCCATCTGGCAGCGCTAATATTACAAAAAATTAATAGAGAAAAGAAGTTTTGGGCAAATAGAAGAGGAAGATAAAAATAACAAAAAGAGAAAAAAGGCTAAATTAAAAGTGAGGAGTAGAGTACAAAAAGAGAAGAGCAAAAACAGGAGTGATGGGGAGATTTTAAAAAATGAAATGAGAGAAAAAATATGGCTGAAGAGGAAAGGGAGAAACAGGGGCGTAAGGGAATGAAAAACAAGAGGCACATCAACCAACCATAATTTTACAAACACAGTCAAACAGTAGAACTGTGCATTTGTTTGTTCCACATTCAGACTCTCAAATCAGCAGTGAATAAAATTCAAGCCACTTGCATTTAAATTCCTATGTTCTGACACAGCCCCACGAATTTTGTGCTTCAGTTCTAATTCATGTGCCACAGGATCACATAACTCCACATTTGGTGGCTGAGAAGGAGAAGTGCAAATCTGTGCTCAGTTGACAAATAGAAGTGTATAAAATTAATTGTTTAAATTATTCCAATATAATTTTATATTTTAGTTGCAGCAACCTAAATGAAGTGGTGTTTGTCTCTATTACTGACACTCTTTTTGAATATCCATCAACTCTCCATGTTTTCTGCATATAGTCAGGTTTCTGGACCCAGAGTTCACTTAACGATGTTTGTAGAAGATTATCAGAAAACCCACAGAATTTTAACCCCCAAAAACAGGCAAATTGGTTTGGGTGGGATGTTAAAAGTCTGAATTCCAAGCCTAACTTGCCAATTTCTGGATTTAATGGGAATGGGATAGGGGTGGGCAACCAATCTGCTCATTGGAGGCGGGTTGGCAATTTTTAGGCCTTTCCACTTACCTGTTAGACCCAGTACATATGCTTGACCAACCCAAAATAAATGCCACCCACCACTCCCCAACCCTTATGATCTCCTCCACAATGTCTTAGGTCTCCGCCCAATCCTTCCAATTTCTTCTATGAAGTCACTGATTCCCCCCGATTAGCCTCTCAGCTCCAATCTCCCCACTCCTTGATGTTGTCTGGATCCGTACCCGGATCACTCCAAGCCTTCAGCCAAAACGATCCCTGGCCCTGGACATCAATTTTCCTCCAACCTCCACCTCCCCTCCCCAGTCTTCCCTAGATCCCTGATGTGGCCAAGCGCCAAAGCGCAGCCCCCGACAGCCTCTGGCTGGGGTCAGGAAACTAGAGACAAAGGAAAGCATTCGGGTCATTTTGTTAAATTTGGGAAACCCATTCATCCAGGTTATCAAACACAAAACTCTCCTGCTCCCTCCTTGCCTCTGGGTTAATACCCAACCCAATACAGCATGATTAATAATGCAAGAAAGGCACCACAGCACAGGCACTATCATTCCACAAAAAAGAAGATAGTAAGACCAACAATGCAAAGACTAATGCTACACCTCAGTCTCATCGGTCACTAAAGAGCATTGATGGTAAAGAAAAACTACCATTTAAGAAGCTGACCTTAAAATCACAATGTAATGTGATGAGACAATCTTAAGATCAGATGCTGCTACAAAAATGTGTTAAGAAATGAGATATGTTTTATGTTAATGTGTTGAAGGTCTTATTACAGTAAGGTTAAATATATTTAACTGTATTATGTTGCCATTCCAAAGAAAATGCATTAATGTCAATTTCCAGTCATGTCTGATTGCTGCTCTCATCCATCAACTTGTGCTCTGAAGGCACCTATTCATATAAAAATATGTATGAAAGAAGCATAAAATCATTCTGTATGCATGCAGTTTGGATAGTTGGTTCCCCAGATGTATGAAAACCCATTTTCTACCAACAGGTCTTTTACTGTCTCAGAATGGATAAAGTGTTCAAATATTCCTTATCAGTCATAAGACCTCAGTGTTAAACTGAATCTAATATTTTGTTTACCAAAAGCATTTAAAATTACACCCGATGACTTAGGTTCTGGCATGAATTTCCCATAAAAATATAAAGAAACTACGAGCTGCAATTAGATTTAACAGCATGATTTGATTCTGATTTGCATTTTGAAATTTAACAAAACAATTGCTATCTCAACTATAATTAGCAATTGAGCTCCTGCCCTGATAACAAAAATGACAGCACTTATTGGTTTTTGTTGGTATGCCTGCCAAAAGTTGAATAAAGTGCAGTGTGCAAGGTATAGTAGCCAGTATTGTAATGCTAGATACAGAGTTTACATTACTCACAAAAAAATTAAGATTCAATCATCATGATTTTTTGTAAAAAATTATAAACACGGCAACAGAGCCAGCAGCAAACACACAACATTAACACATCAAATTCAGCTTCTGTACAATTCATGTTTATTCCATCAGGCATTAGTAAATGACTATGGTTCAACTTTTAATTGGGAGCATCCCCATGGGAGGTGAACTCTACTCTTTCTTGCTGAGGTCACAGTGCCAACAGCTGTAATAATAAAAATAAAGTAAAAATTAAAATGTCTAGTAGATGCTTTAACCTGCAGCTCGAGAGACAGAGTTTACCAATGTATGGTGATGATGTGAAACAGTTCAGGATTGTATTTCATAATGCAGAAAATATATTTCAAGTTGAGATTTCAGACTAATTGCAGCATAAGTTGCAATTCTGGATAGGAGCTGTATTATATCCTTAACATAGATGTAGCCAATCTTATTAGGCAGCACTTCCAACATTTCCTTGCTTTGTGATTTAAACTTCAAGAAATTCATATTGAGACAGACTGTATTTAAAGTTAATCATGGCCCTTGACTTTCTCCTCTGGGGGGCAATAAGATCATCTGTTTTGAGGGGTTACAAAATCTCATCTGCCTTTACAAAGGGCCAAAAGGAAAGGGGAGACATCAATGAACTTACAGATACCAAATGCATACGCACATCAGCCTCTGCAGAAGGATTGTGATTATTTGATACTTCCATCAGAAACTAAACTTGGTATGGATAATGGCTGTAATACAGTATTTTATAAAGCGGCACTGATTGCCCACCCTACTAATCTTGGCCATTTACAATTTATGCAAAGAAGGAACTCAAAGAAATGATAGAATTTACTTGATCTGAATAGTCACCAAAAGGGTTTATTAAACATTGAATATCTCCATGAACTTCCTGCCTGCACAACTTGACCTCTTGCTGCATTTTTGCTCCAACAACTCATTGATACCAACACCCATTCAGGACCCTCCACCCCTTCCCATCCCTCTGATCCCATCCTGTCTCCTAACCCCAGCCCTTACCGTGTATTCACCATACCCCCTGACCTTCCCCTCTCTGATGCTGAATGTTCAGTACTCAGCAAAGGACTCAGTTTCATACTCTTACGCCCTCACCTCAATGAATTTCGGGCTTGGCGCGATGCTGAACTTTTCTTCAACCGCCTTCGTCTCTGTGCTCATTTCTTTGGGTAGGAGTCCTCCCCCCCACCCCCGCCCGTTCAATGGATCCTTTCACCCGCCTCCCGCATTCTCCCTCCACCTGGACCTCTCCCTCAGGCATCTTACCTGCCCTTGATCTTTTCATTGACAACAGTCAGCGTGTCATCAGCCATCTCAATTTCTCTGCTCCTCTCACCCACTCTAACCTGTCTCCTTCTGAACTCGCTGCACTCCATTCTCTCAGGTCCAACCCTGACTTTGTTGTCAAACCTGCTGACAAGGGTGGTGCTGTTGTTGTCTGGCCTACTGACCTCTACCTCGCAGAGGCTGAGCACCAACTCTCAGACACTTCTTCCTACCTCCCCCTGGACCATGACCCACACCAAATATCCAGGACTGTCAGTGACCTCTTTTCCTGTGGAGATCGTCCCTCCACAGCTTCCAACCTCACAGTGTCCCAACCTCGGACAGCCGCTTCTATCTCCTCCCCAAAATCCACAAACAGGACTGTCCTGGTAGACCAATCGTGTTAGCCTGTTCTGCACCACGGAACTCATTTCTTCCTCTTTTGACTCTGTTCTCTCTCCTTGTCCAGTCTCTTCCCACCTACATCCGCGATTCCTCTGATGCCCTACATTTTATTAACAATTTCCAGTTCCCTGGCCCTAACCACCTCCTCTTCACCATGGACATCCAATCCATCTACACCTCCATCCCCCACCAGAATGGTCTGAGGGCTCTCTGCTTCTTCCTTGAACAGAGGCCCGAACAATCCCCATCCACCGCCACACTCCTCCGTCTGGCTGAACTTGTCCTCTCACTGAACAATTTCTCCTTAAACGTGTCTCACTTCCTCCAAATAAAAGGTGTGGCTATGGGTACCTGCATGGGCCCCGATTACGCCTGCCTCTTTATGGGGTATGTGGAACATTCCTTGTTCCTGTCCTGCTCAGGCCCCCTCCCACAACTCTTTTCTCGGTACATCGATGACTGTTTCAGTGCCGCTTCATGCTCTCGTCTGGACCCGGAAAAATTTATTAATTTTGCTTCCAATTTCCACCCTTCCATCACTTTCACATGGTCCATCTCTGACACTTCTCTTTCATTCCTTGACCTCCCTGACTCAATTTCTGGTGATAGGCTGTCCACCAATATTCATTACAAGCCCACCAACTCCCACAGCTACCTTGACTACAGCTCCTGACACCCTGCTTCCTGTAAGGACTCCATCCCATTCTCTCAGTTCCTTCGCCTCCGTCGCATCTGTTCCTCTGATGCCACTTTCCAAAACAGTGCTTTTGACATGTCTTCCTTCTTCCTTAACCGAGGTTTCCCACCCACGGCGGTTGACAGGGCCCTCAACCATGTCCGACCCATCTCCCGTGCCTCTGCCCTCACACATTCCTCTCCCTCCCAGAACCATGATAGGGTCCCCCTTGTCCTCACTTTTTACCCCACTAGCCTCCACATTCAAAGGACCATCCTCCTCCATTTCTGCCAACTGCAGCATGATGTCACCACCAAACATATCTTCCCTTCACTCGCACCCCCCCACCCCACCCGTCGGCATTCCATAGGGACTGTTCCCTCCAGGGCACCCTGGTCCACTACTCCATCACTCCCAACACTGGCACCCCCTCTCGCGGCACCTTCCCATGCAATCGCAGAAGGTGCAACACCTTCCTCCCACTTTACAATCCAGGTGCCCAAACACTCTTTTCAAGTGAAGCAGCGCTTCACTTTCACCTCCTTCAATTTGGTCTCCTCTACGTGGAGAGACCAAAAGCAGGCTGGGTGAATGCTTTGCGGAACACCTTCGGTCTGTCCGCAAGAATGACCCCGACCTTCCTGTTGCTTGCCATTTCAACATACCATCCTGCTCTTATGCTCCCTTGTCCGTCCTTGGCCTGCTGCAATGTTCCAGTGAAGCTTAACGCAAACTGGAGGAACAGTGCCTCATCTTCCAATTAGGCACTTAACACCCCTTCAGACTTAACGTTGAGTTCAACAGCTTCAGACCATGAATTCTCTCCTCCATCCTCACCCCTTTCTGATCCCCCCTCCACCTTTTTTCTTATTGATTTTTATTTATTTTTCCCCACTTATTTTCATCATTATTATTATACTTTTAAAAATTTATTTCCATTTCATTCATTGTTTTATCCCCAGCTTTTAGCCTTTTCGATCTTTTTTCCCACCACCATCCCTACCCCACACCCCAACCCCACTAGGGCCATCTGTCATTTTCCAGAGTTCTTATCCTCATCCAGCCATTATCACATTCTGCTTCCCACTCTTAATGTCACCATTAGCACCTCCTTTAGCCAGCACCACCACCAGTAACAACCCTTTGACCTTTTGTTTATGACATCTTTCGCAATCTCTCCTTTGCCTCCACGTATCGCTGGCCTTCCATCCAGCTTCACCTGTTCCGCCCCCACTTAAGCAGTATATATTTCACCACATTTCTACTTCCTTCAGTTCTGAAGAAGTCATACGGACTCGAAACGTTAACTCTGTCTTTCTCTCCTCAGATGCTGTCAGACCTGCTGAATTGTTCCAGCATTTTTTGTTTTTGTTTTATCTTCAGAGGAAGGCCTGAGGCAGCAACAGAGGTGGGCAGATGGCAACATGGCCAGGCTAGAAGGTCTGCCTCCATTTACTGGGCCATCAGCTCAGCTGTAGTCATGACTGTCAGGAGCTGATGCCCTCATCCATCACTCTCCCTCACCATCCCATCCACCCCCATGCCCCTCATATCCCCATGCATCCTCCATAGCTACTCACCCAACATCCACCATGAACAGGCTTCAGGAGCTATGCAATAGCAATGGGAAGTATTTGAACTGGATGAAAAAGAATTAAACCTCTAACAATCTAATAGAGCTGTCACTCAAACACACAACCTTTCACATTGAAAACCAAGCTTCAGACCCACTGAAATGAATTTAAATCCCCTCAAGTGATCATTCAGTTGTAAAAACAAACAAACATCTATTCAGAAACTGCATCAGACAGGTAATTCCTTAATAACTTTTGGGGCAGGGTATTGCGCTTGTCAGGTGGGTGTGTGCCCAACCTGAACAAACGTAAAATGACGTGTGATGTTTCAGTCAGCGGGCACGCACGGGAGTCGGTACCATGACCACTGACAATTAACAGGCCTATTAAGGCCAGTAAAGTTCTAATTAAATTAAACTTTTCACTGCTCATCCAGCCTTACGGTTGGTGGGCAGGCAAAAAGGCCAAGCGGCCTTTGTTTTTTTTGCGAAACCTCATCCACGGGCGGGATAAAGTTTCGATCAGTGATTAAAAAAAACAAAAAATGTTCGAACTAATTTCTAACACATTCCAGCTCATGTAACAAGAGTCACATGAGGGGACGTGTTAGTAACATTTTAAAATTATTTATTTTTTATTTTCAAAATTCTCCAGCTCCCTGAGGCAGCTCTGTGCCTCAGGGAGCTTTTACTGCGCACACCCCCACGCATGTATGAACTTCAGCACTCGCACTCCTCCTGCCCCCACCCTGGCAGCGCTGAGTGCTGCAGCACGCATTTCACGCTGGCTGGCCGTTAATTGGCCAGACAGCGTAAAATCCATGTCAGGGCCCAATCGCAGGTGGCGGTCAGCTTCGCGACCGCTCCCGGCCCACCTGGCGCGCCCGCCCAACGAGGGCAAAATTCTGCCCTTAAACTGTCAAACAGTATACATAACCTCCTGCTGATCCAAGTTTTGAAACTTAGCCAAATATTCATAATGGGCTCAGCTATAAAAACAAACCATTACAGCACCAGACAATGGAGCCTATTCAAATTGAAAGAATGGATGGGCTTGGCTTTTCTAAGCAACACCAGGTGGCCCATCATTCAAAGAATTCCAGGAGCTGGTGGCTGTTTTTTATATTGTTCCCCACTGCAGACCAGGGTTCCCTTGTGGCTCATAACTATTCTGAGATGCCATGAATGATGCCTACTAAGGAAACAGCCCAAATCTATCAAAATTGCAAGGGGGGTATGAACTCCCCGCCACTGCAGTGGAGGTGGCAAGGGCAGAAGCGCTGCATGTGGGCTGGATATCCACACCCTTATCCCGTGCTGGCAAAAACTGCCAGAAACAGGATGGGGGTGGGAATCCTAGAATCGGGTCTCGCCCAATATTTTTAAATCCCTCTGGTCTTGGCAAAAATCTGGGCTATGTATCTCTCTCTGTGGTCACAATCTCTATGCCTCAAGAGTGCTAATAATAATTAGAATTAGAATGTTTACATTTTCGAACTGACCGCCAAGCACAGGTAAGATTTCTGTTGCTTTCAAAATTCAACTCATTTGTTTTCTTTCATAAGGGGGCACTGAAATTAAGTTGGAGACGCTTTGGAGAACTCCCATACACTTCTGCTAATAATCCCTCCAACTGCTCATAATTGCCCAACACATGGCTGGGCCTCTATATTTAGGAACAGAATTCAAAGAACTAAATATGATTACCAACAACAGAAATTCTTGAATATGAAAGAAAAAATCAAATATCAGATAGTTTTCCACTTTCTATTTAATTTTTAAAAATGTGGCAAATTTTCAACACTTATATTTCACACCCCCCCACCACAAGCAAGAATGTTATTTTACAAGTGCACAGATTGATTAACTTATTTTTAGCGGTGTTATGATGCCAGACAAGAACTCTCAATTGTTATGATCTTGGTACAGATCAGTAACATGTTTAGTTTTTGTGAGAATCTGAAAACCCAGGTATTTTCTAAAAGAATGAAGCCACCAAGTTCACGGTTTAAAACAAAAGAATTTTATTATACCAAAATCAAAAAACACGAATCTTAATAGCTACACTATGTTAAACTAATGAGTTACATTAAAGATAATAAAAGAACAATGAACTCAGTTACATTTAATCTAAGCCAAACTCTTTAAATCATGTTTCTTTCAATGCCTTTTAGACTTACTTCTCCAATAACTCAAGTCATGTAATTATCAAAAAATGGAAGATTAACCTGTTGGTCTGTGTATTGTTTTGAAGATTTACATAAGGGTTGAGATTTCTTGGGCCTTCCACTCACCTCTGGCAAGATCTTCCCTTCAAATCTCCTCCAAAGCCCTATGGTTGCAAATTCCCCATTCAAATCTCACATCATCAGCATCATGGGGGTAGCCACCTCAGGTCAGAACTCTCCTGGTTCTAATATTCCTTAACTGTGGAGTTTTGCATCTAAAACTCTCTCTCTCAGCTTGGCTATACAAGAAGTCCAACTCACTGTGAGGAGTATTTCAGTTTACAAGATTTTAAATTCTTTTAGCCAACACACAAAATTTCAACTGAACTCAAGAGAGAAGTTTTCTCTTCTGTAGCCAGCTTGTTCTCCAACCTAACCTAAACTGTTTAAATGCTGAATCAGACCCCCATAATTAAAGTTACGTTGACCTCTTTTAATCTATTGTTTATCTCCCAGGCAGCCTGGTCACTTAATCATTTGCTGAAAGCCAGGTGCTTTACCAGAAATCATATCCGAGAGAAACCAAGTTCTTAAAGGGACCACTGCCCCATCACAAAATCTCGAAAGCACATCAGCCATCACAGTGGGAGGGCAATTTACAGAAAAGAAAGCTTAATGAAAATGCCTGCAAAGCAGGTTTATTATTCCAAAGGCAGCATGGTATCATGCACCATATTGTGAAATGCTAAGCGTTTAAGACAAGCCACTACTGGACCATGTTCAATTTCTAAATCATGTATTTGTTTGAGTTCATATACAGAATCCATACTGTAGTAGTGCTTTACATGGTCATTTTATCCAAGTCTGTTCCTGACATGGAACTTTTCTTGACAAGTGTTGGTCATAGAATCAGTCCTATAAATCCACACTATCATCTAGCTAGAAGCCTCGCCTGGGGAAATGAAATGTCCATTATCATACAGTAGGAGATGCATTCATGTTACATTGGATATATGAAACAGGTGAAAAAAAAAGTTCTGAAACCTGATTACAGGAAGTGCTTTGGATAACTGAAGTCATGGATCTCTTTGATCAATAACATTTCACTCTTGCAACAGCTGAAAGGTAAGTATTGATTTCTAGTAAAAGTTTTGATGCACCAAGATTAAGGCATCATTATGCAACTCTTGGCAGCAAATGGGGATGAGGGTGATGCTAATTTTACAAGATTCTACACAATTAATAGAATTTATGAACATAAAGTGGATTCAATGATACATGTCTTACTGTTCCAGGACAATTAAAAAATTATGGTGGCTGAAATTACTGAAGGATTGTAAGCAATGTTGATCATGTGGTTGTAGAAGTAGTGTGTTAAAACTCTGAGCAGAAGTGAGAGATGTCATTCCAGTCTATTTGAAAACATTTCAAGCAGCTCACTTCCACTTGTAAGATGAAGCATTATGATTGATAAAACATTTTTGTTGTTTGGGTACAATTCTGATCTGACACCAGTGGTGCCATTTTGGAGTTCAATGCTCCAGCTAACACTCTCTCATAACCTCGCACAGCTGAGCACGTGAGGAGCAGCAGGAAGACCCCATCACCAGCACTATTTAAGGGGGGGTCATCAACTTAAATAGTTTTTGGTTGATTTGTTATGGCAGTTGCTTCATTTCCACAAGTATTTGGTGCTTTCTGTAGTTATTTCAAGTTGCAAAAGTCTTCAGGGAGGTGACAGATGCTGAAGCAGTTTTTGCTCACTTCAAGATTTCTGCACAAGCCACTTGTTCTCAGACATAGATGCACTAGAAGTCAATCCTTTTACAATACACCATGATTTGGAGAATGAGTAAAGGGTGAACAAGGGCACACAAAGCAGGACATACTACTGGAAGGGGGAGGAGGGGGAGATAGGCTCTCAGCAGAACACTGTATCACCCAGGATGTTCAGGGAGCAAATCTCCTGCCTGAATCTCAGCCAGGAACAATGTATAAGACGTCTGTCTGCACTTCAATAAGGACATTTTCACTGAAATCTGTCATCCGGCGCAGCTATAATTGCAACCTCAGAGCAGGGTAATCACTGCATTGCCAATGGCTGTGAAGGAGACCATGGCAATGAGTTCTTGTCCATCTGGCTGCTTCCAGGAAAGAGCTAGATAGATTTGCAAAATCTCACAGTTTGACATCCACTGTAGCATAAAGGAAGCCACTAATGTTCTCTATTCATTGCGAGCTAACTATATTTCAATCTCTTTTGCTAGAAATGTGCAGGGGAAATGAACACATGGCTTCACGAGTGTTGCAGACTTCCTAATGGTGCAGGATGCTCCTGACTGCACACACCGCTTTGAGGGCACCTCATGTCAACTTTGTACTATATTAGAACTGAAAGGAATTCCACTCCTTCAATGTGCAGCTGATGTATGACCACAGACAACAAATCATACAGGTCAATGCCTAGTATCCTGGACGCAGTCATGATTCCTTCATTTTACGACAGTCCAGTGTGCCAATGGAATTTCAGCCACCACGCGGACTAAAGGGTGGTTACAGGCAATAAGGGATACCTGCTGACCGCGTGACTGATAGCTTTGGTCCACAAGCCATGTGCACGTGCGCAGCATACATATAATGAAAACCAGTCTGCTACATGAGATGTGATAGAGCAGGCCATTGGTGTGCTGAGGCAATTCTTCTTCCACTCTGGAGGAGCCCTGCTGTACTCAGCAGAGCTGGTGTTATGATTCAATATGGTCTGCAGCATGTTGCCTAACATGGTCACCATGAGGGGAAAGCCCTTAAATGCCACCAGCTATATGGTGCACAGCTCAGGAACTCGAGCATAAGGCAGAGGAAGAGCTGCAGCAGCATGACGAGGAGGAGGTGGAGGCATGCTGGACAGCCACTTTCTGCTAGGCTGTCAGTGAAGTACTCATCCATGTATGATACCAGTACTTGCAAACCCAATTCCCCATTCACCAAGTTCTGCACCAGACCTTCCCTCTGTCACTGACCATCACAGCATGTGCTTAGCCACAATTAAAAAATAAAAACCATCACAAAATAAAAATTCCAAACCAGATTTATAAGTGAAATCATTCCATATACAAAAGCTAATCAACCAGTCTGGTGCATTCCATTAGTGTCTATCTCCCATGTGCCTTTGCCTGTTCTATTACGCAGTGCTACTTCAGTGGCTGCAGCATGGCTGGTGGAAAGCTGCTGGTTTTCACTGGAGGAGGCTACAGATGACCTTGGAGAAAGACCTCGAGCAGTTTCAGGCCTTGAATGCCAAGATGCAAACTGCACTGCACCTTCTTGACTTGGGTGGCAGCAATCTGGGCTGGAGAACTGGCAGAGGTGGAAGGACAAATGCTGTCTTCCTGAGAGAGGAAAGCAGGTTTGTGCTAGGTGGAGGCACTGTCACTCCCCTGGGGCACCACCTTAGCAATCCTAGTAATCTGTTGGAAGACAAATTGTTGGACTGCTGAGATCTTGCAAGCCCCTTGCACATTAATTCACAGCCATAATGGCAGAAACCTGAGCTTCTACTGCAGTGCTCAGACTTCTGGTAAAAGCTGTTTGTGCTGCAATGGCAGTAGAGACAGCAGCCATAAGATATGGAATTATGGTTGGGTCCACGTGTGTGCTTTTGCAGTTGGTCACCATTTTCATGCTGGCAAGAATGGGTTCCAAGCTTTGCAAAGTTCTGTGGCGCTTTGGTGCTGGACTCCTCCACGCTCCTTGAGATTTGCTGTAGATTTTCTGACCAGCTTTCCCAACCTCACCAAGAATTTTGTTGTGCTTACCCTTCAGGCATCTTCTGTAAGCTGTCTCATCAAAGTGCTTGTTTAAGTCCTCTGCAGCAGAATTCATGTGTGACCTCGCCCTCTAGTGAGCCGGCACCTGCATAATCTTTCCCATCCACCATGGCTGCAGGCCACTTGTGCCCCTTGTCTCACCACATGCAGATCCCACCTCTGTACTATCCTCTAATTTATGCAGTGTGCAGTGTTTGAGCTGGTGGCTATAAGCGTGAAATAGAGTGACGGTGCATCTTCATCACTGTTTTCTTGTTGTTCTTCCATTGTCAGTTTGGTTTTCTTGAGTGCCTGAAAGGAGAATGGCACAAGTGTAAGACTGTGGTGTGAAAAGAGGAAAGCAAGAGGTGTGTGCTTACACCATCAGCAGTTTTTAAATCAGAAGAGAAAGCAGAATGAGGGGGGGAAGAGGGCCATGAGGAGGAGGGTCAAGAATGAGGATACCAGTAGCCTCAATGGTTTCAGTCCCATCACTGGCCACAGCCTCAGCAATGGCAGTCCCAATAACAGTCAGCATCATCTGCTCCATGAGGTTCTGGACATGCAAATGCATCTGCTTCGCTCCAGTTAGCACCACTGCCTCCAGTCATGTGCCATTCGGTCCTGCAAGAGAAAGGGAAGTGTGGATGACAGTGTGGTGCAATCTGTTTCAGTGATGTGGCTATCATGGTTGAATAGCATGGCAGTGTGTACAAGCTATGAGGTTAGCAGCAGTGCTAGGTTTTTGAGGGTGCAGTAGATCACGAGTGTCAACTGAGTCCTCAATGATTGAGATTTGCTCATCGATTTGTGAAGTGTGTGTGCGGTGGATCGAGGAGTGTCTGAGGCAGGTGGTAGGATATGGCATTTGAAGATATATTCACTGGCCTTGACCACTCATGAGATCAATGAACTTCTTGTGGCACTGTATCCAGGTCCACAAGTTTGATCCATGGTATTGACCTCTACAGCAATCAACTGCCACTGTATTCTGAGTGTGTCTGATGGGTTTCCCAGCTCCCTGTGGATACAGGAAATTTCTCTTCTTTTCTACCTCTTCCAACAACATTTCCAGCTCATAAACCTTGAAGCCTATGCTCTCCAATGCTGTGCCATTTTTCAATGTTTCACAGATCAGGTTTACTTCCTGCATGACTGCAGCATCTGTTCCAGCTGCATTTCACCTCCTCTTTTTGAGGTGCAGGCTAACTTTAACTGGTGTCAGCTACTCACAATATTGGCTCCCTGTTCAGATCTCAAGCCAATTAACAGCACGGTTAGTGTTACTTCAACACTGAAAAACTTCAAAACACAGGCATACTCCTTGTGCTGCAGTAAATGTGCGTGGGTTAATCATGCATTGTGTTCCCTGTGCCCATTTGCGAGGGTCATAAAATGTACCCCCCTTTGCCTTGGGATGAATAAGAAAGCAGGCCAGGAAAACCAAGGAGATTTAATGTATCTAGCAAAAACACATTTTCTGCTGGCAACGAACTTACTTCTGATAATCAGAAATAAAACCATGATGTGGCACTGCCCCACAAGATTACTGTCCCACATGATTGCAAATTATATTATTTAGAACAGTGAGGAGATTTGGAGCAAAAAGTACTTCCAAATAATTTAAATGTATGACATGGAGTTCATGTTTTGAAAAGAAAGCTAGATTTAAGTAATCCAATACCTGCATATCATCCCATACTTTCTCTTTCGTTTGATAATTGCATATAATGAATGCACAAATTGACATGTAATTTCAGATAGTTCTAGCGGAGATATAGGAAGGAATTTTAAAATTAAATTTTATCGGGTTCAAGTAGTTTTGTTCTTCCTGGTCCAAAAAAACCAACAGTGGATGCAGTTATACCATTATTTTCAAGTCACTGCAGAGTGAGTTCAGATACACATTGATTGGAAAGTAATTGCAGCTCATAAGTCTGTTTGTCAATCTGGCCCAATGGTGGATTTCTGCAAAATGAAGTATGCCTATATGGGAGCAATAGTTTCTGCATGAGTCCAATCATGTACGTAGAGCTATTTTTTCTCAGCGAGAATCACTATGGTAGCATGACCACAGATTGCCTCACATAAGTTTGCACTCTATAGAAACTGCATTGAGATTGTGTCTGTACCGAAACTGCGGTCTTAATTCTGTGCTTCAGCCTTAATGTGTGTTCTTGCCAGTAAATCAAATTGATTAAAATACAATCTAATGTATGCTATTGGTTATTTATAGTAATGCATTCAACAGTGAAACTCATTCAAAATCTGATTGCTATTAGAAAAAATTGATTTAAAAAAAAAAGTCTAAGTACTTTACTTTTCCTCCAATTACAAGCATGTGGAACGTGGATTAGTTAGAACATATTGATGAAATGGTTATACATTGTAAAGCATTTGACTTAATTTCTCTAAAGTACAGATAAAAAAAAATGCATCATAGTTCAAATTTCATGGCATTTTGCTTAAGTAAAGTGTGCGAGCATTCTTAATGCTATGAATAACAGAAACCACCATATTGAGCACTCCCGGTAAAATGAAGAACTTATTGTTTACGTGATCCTGGCAACCAAATAAGATTGATGACCTGGGTAAAATAGCTACTGCAGCACAATCAACTCAATGCTCCATAACTATAATGTGTACTGTTCACCATTTTCATGAAAAAAGAGATTGTTAATTTTGTGGGAGCACATTCCTGTAATTGGGCATTTTGCAGTCTCATGTCAGCTAATGCTTAAAGCACATTTTTCAAAATTTTGCAGATATGTCGTTTACTTTAAACGTGTAAAAGCTGCTTTTATTAAAACTCAAATAATGGGTTTGAGTATATTTACAAAAGATATAATCACAGTCTTTTCTGAATGATTCAGTTGCATGATATTTCACCTAAAAAGCCTCCAAGTATCTAACGCACAATCAAAATTTACTTCATGTAATTCGGTACATACAATGCCAATAAGAGTTTTAATAGCACCTTACACTCAGTTATGGAACAACTGATGCAATAAAAATATTCCACTTTTTTAACATGCATAATCTCAGCATTAAATTACAATTGTATATCCAATCTATTGTGAATACATTCAACTCAACATAGTTTTAGGTCTATAACAATTTCAGCCTTTAAGTGTAAAATGTAACCTTCGTTCAATGGCAATTTCTGCTTTAGTACCTGATGTCACCAAAGAGGATATATAAAATACAGACAAATGCAGGATAAAGTGCCTCCTTTTTCTGGTTCAACTATGTGACATACCCCAAACTCACAAGGGAACCCCTATTGCACAACTGTGCATACTTCTTTTAATCCTGTACCTTCTCTGGCTAATCTGCTAATTTTAGTGCCTAATATTATTGTGGGTGGTTTTCTGTTGTGGACTCAGCTACTATAAAATGAGCAGACTGCTGAAGCTTAGATCAGCGAGGACCATTATAGTCTGTAAATAGAGGATTATTTCACGTGGCAAATTTGAACCTGAATCCAAGAGATGTGAAAAATCTCATGATCACCATGAGCATTACCAAGTTCCCTTACCATCTTGCAGTATGACTTTAAAAAAAATTTGTTTTCAATGAAGAGGGGAAGTAAAAAAAGAAATAAGGTCAGCAGAGGTGCGATTGGGGGTCATTTGGGGTGGTGGGTTGAGTTATGCTGTTAATTAGTGAATTACGCCAGAGATTAAACAGTGGAACAACTCTACGGCTAATATCTGGGTATGTAGCATGTATCTAGCCCAAGTCTCCAACAATGAGATCAGTGTAAGAGACATTTCCAAAGGGTTCAGGGCAGGCCAAATCAGCCATTGGATGTTTAACCTCCCCAGGAAATTAGAGCCTGTGCACCTGTCAAGACTTCTGATGGGTCATAAAGCACAGCATCGGCGGATGCCCTACCATTCACCACTGTTGGTATCAGAAGATCTAGTCCCATGTTTTGCAGAAAGCAGTAACTTGGAATATGTTTTAAGTGATTTAAGCATTTTTGCATATATATATCTTAGTTAAAAAAACTTAAGCAATCTGAAGCCCATGACTCGGAATGCAGCAGGATGAGGGGAGCACTTGTCTGAAATTTCTCCTTCAATCCCCACTACCAACCTCACTCCCACTTGTCCGATCAACCAATCTTGCCTGCCTTGCTCCAACCCCTGCCACAACCTTGAGCTTAAGCTTTTCTTCTTTCCTACTTCTTCTTCTGTAAGCATTCATTCCTTCCTATCTGCTGCCCCTCACTGCATTTGGCCTCCATCTATGCTATCGTCCGACAACTACTGTCAACCAAATCCTTGACAAACACATCCGTTAATGCATGTCAAACTAGACTGGCTTTAAGATTTTAAACAATTTATTTTCATCAAAACAGTAAAAACTTATAGCCAGTTAATAGATTTAAGCCATATATATATGGCAGACATTTTCCTCAGTAGTACTCCAAAACCTCCCCCTCACATTTGTTATTTTCCATAATTCCCCTTCTGGTACTCATCACAGTGCGCTCAAATAGACTCTTAGACTCCCATTCAATACATTAGAGTTGCAATATTTTTTATTGACATTTTATCCCACAATTCACAGAAGTTCCCATAAGCTAACCAAGTCCCCTTTGATCTAGAAACTGTATTTTATTGATAATCTTCTATTTACTAAGCCCCATGACCAGCAGATTAAGAATTATCTTTGTTTGCACTAATCTGCTTATTGAATTTACCATAGTATTGCACTATGATACCATTATTTTCAAACTGACGGATACTAAACATAGATCAGAGATTTTACAAATTGAAGCAACTAGAGATATTTATTTTCAATAAATTTTCAATATGAACCACAAATAAATCCTACAAATGCTCTAAGTACCGGTTAGCTGCCAGCCTCTGACTGACCAGCAGCTCTCTGAGGCAGAAGTTCCGTGTCAAGCCACTAAACGGCCAGACAGCCGTTAAACGTTTGTGGGACGTGCCCATCATCCGGAAGTGAGTACACCTACAGATTTTACGGGAAGTGAGCTGGATCACTGCCCCCAGCGTAAAAACCAGTCCCATGTTATGAATCAAACACAACACATGATCATTCAAACTATAGTAATTGATGATCTGAATATTGATATTTATTATTCCTTCGGCTCATTCAGATACAATGAAAGCAAACTATTTTAGCTCTCAAAAGTTGGAAATAAATAGAATAATAGATAGAATAATAATAAATAGAATAATAATAATATAATAATAAATAAATAGGCCATGGTTCATCACATTTAAATTATGGTTGATTTTACATGTGAAATAAATTATAATGCATCACAAGTGATTATTGTTTGGCTTATAAAATGTGTTTTCATGTTATCTGGGACTATAGCTCAGGACACCAGTGCTACATTTTTAGATGTCTTCCACCCTTCTAAAATATGAGAGTCAAACAATCTATTGTGACTCCTAAGTCAGTCCAACTCTATGCTTTTTAGAATGTCTTTCCTGGTCCTAGCATTTAGATAGAACTTCTGTTAACATGCACAGGACAATGAATAGGAAACCTTAGTCTGTCAACTATTTTTAAGATATTGGAATTATTCTTATTCCTCACATGATCCACCGCCAGTCTTTGATGAGCATATTACGCTTACTGTAGTTTTAAAATATTAAGCAAATGTAATAAAATTGATTTAAAAAATCAGTTACAATATGACACACAAATTTTTATTTCACATTTTTATCATCTACCTCCCTGAAGGCAAAATTAACAAGATCTCAAATTGTACTAGACCAGTATTTGTATATGCAGAAAATGTTCATATGCAATTTCCATCCTTTTTGTCTTTATGAGCTGAAATCTACCTGCATCTTAGTGCACATCTTAGCTTGTTCGATTCAAGTACACTCTGAGAAACTCACTTCATTTGCTCCTTTGTTGCCAAGGCTTGTTGGAAATTCATAGCTGCCAGCCTCATTTTAAATAGAACACGGTCATATTCATGAACCAATCACAATGTTTATATATTTGAAAAATGTGCGTCAGACTTCCTCTTAAGCTGTTACCAGGGGGATTACAACAAACTTCACAACACATATAATGAATTAGTTTGTGGCTACAAGTGGCTTTTGAAATCTCGTGTTGCACCCAATTTAAATGAACAGCTACCAGGCCAAAACAAGGCAAAACGTATTTCAATATATCAAAGAGTCTTAAAATTACTAGTCAATTCAATTGCAATTTTATGTGCCTATATTACTGTTATTTCAAGCCTATTACACATTTACGAAATAGTTTATGGATTTTATGGACTAATTTCTGTTTTAACCTTTTCTATCTGTCTTTTATCCATTGAAAACGAAACCTCTCCGAATTTATCATGAACCCTTTCTTTCACTTCAGGGAAATAAAAAAGTGAGTAGTTACAAGTGTTAATTAATTCAGCTATTTTAAAGAAAGGAACAGATGATTACAAAACAAAATGGAAGCTTTATCCTATGGAAAATAGAAATAATAAGATTACCATATCTCTAAGTTAGCCCAAAAATGGGAAATTAGAGGAAAGTTAGAGAGTTTCACTATGGAACTTCTGCGGCATAATGCTGAAGTGGTAAAAATGGTGAGTCATGGACAAAATTTACAAATGGGCACAACTGTGGCAGATGAAATTCAATACAAAATAATGTTGAACTAGCTAGGGGAGAAGCTGAAAGTGATCTGGGAATGACAGTAGATTCAGCACTTTCTGTGTCCAGTCACTGCTCAGCTATATTGGCAGGTCTGAGGCTACCATGTCGAATCTATACAGTACCCTAATCAGACCATACCCTGAAAATTATGTTCAGTTTCGTTCGCGAAGGCACTAAAGAAACATGCAGTGTACAAAAATGCAGAGAAAAATCATGGCTGAAGACTAGTTTCAGAGGAAAGAGTTAAGATTGGAAAATACAGGAACATTCATCTGAAGCCTGAAGTGAAAGGAAGTTAATGGCAAGTAACATCACGCAATTTACAATTATATGAGCCCTTTAAGTAAAAAATAATCCAAGATGCTTCACAAAATAAAAATAAAATGAATCATCAAAGTGAACCACGATAGTCCTAGTAAGTACAAGCTGCAAAAAGGTAAATTTAGGAATGAAGTAGAAGAATACTTCATGCAAAAAGTGAATAGTCTTCTGGAGATGATAATGAAGGAAAAAAAACTCATTATTAGTTACTCTGATGGGGAATCCATAGGTTTCTATAAAAGTATGAGCTGGATGGGCCAACTGTTCTCCCTCATTTATCTTTGTGTATGTGTAGAAGAACTTAGAGAAGTGTTTGGTACCTGTTATTGTACAACAGTTACATTTAAAGCTGTGTCATAGAACTTTGGACCCTTAACAGTAATTTAGCCCTTCAATGCATCACCAGTTGAACATTACAGCTACAATATTCTGGTTAGTTAAAACTATTCATTGCTTAATTGACGGACATACTAAACATAAGGTGTCAGATGTCAGTAAAGGGAGAGTACTGAACAAAACCTATTCCCTCCCATTACTCAATTATTAGCAATACAAGTTAAGAGTTAGATGCTCCTTTCAACTGATTACCAGCAAGACACTTTTTCAATGTAACACTAAAATATTCTCAGATTCTATGTGTGGCCAGTACCATCAAACCTCCTTATTGTTATTCTACTTTGTTTTGGTTGTCATACAATTTCAAAAGAAAAAGAAAATAATTCCCTTTTCATTTCTATAATTCAGCATGCTTCAGGCAATAATGAATGTGCTTTGTGTCTCAATTTTCTGAGCATTGCCATCACAGTACTCCTGAAACAAAATCATTGTCTTCTTCATCTAACGGCACAAAAATTCTGTAGCATACAGATTAACATCAAAGTTCTTCTCTGATCTGAATGCACATCCTGTATTCATATTCTATTTTCTCTCATCACATATGCTAACCTGCTTCATGGTTATGTGGCTGTATTTCTATATTTGAATCTTGGATTATTATAGAATTTTGTATTCTCCATACTGGTCATTTTCTCTGTTGATTTAACATTAATTTCTCTGTTGTTTTTAGCATATGCATTATGACTTCATGTTCCTTTATTCACAAATGCCTTGGTATTATATGAAAGATGTTTGCTGTATGATTCAATACAGCAATGGTATGTAGTTTGCATAAACGCCAAGACAGCCAGAAATCCTGTTTATGATCTCAACCCAGTGATTCCACTAGAATATCTGCATGTGTAAATATCAGATAAAGATGAAGCCAGATTCAGTTTGATGCCTCACTGTTGATTAGATGGCCACCACTTGCTGTCAAGGTTCAAAACTGAACAACAGTCATCAGGCTGAAGCAACAAGAGGGCAGTTGATACCCGACGAACCAGACCCAGGCTTCAGCTGTGACCACTGTGAATGCTCCAGTTGGTTATTAATTAGAAATAACAGAACTGAAAATTGGTGAATGTAGTATTAGGGTGTTCGGGGCTGTAACAGTTAATGTGGGGCTGGGGAAACATTACTGCCCATATTATGATGAGAGTCACATGGGAGTAGTAGAGTATAAAGTCTGGTAGAAGTCGGCATAAAGATAGTACCTAGTTGGGACTGTAAACTACATATATGTATATAGCTATGTGTTGTTAACAAACACTTACTGTTCAACTCTAGACCTCTTCATGAGACAACATACAACCTTAACACATGGCGGAAGCAGGTGAAGGACCCTAAAATCCTCAAGAATAAAGAAGTAAAGAAACTGCAGTCTGACCTGAGAGACACGCGTTTAGCCTGAAGACCTCAAATACTCAGCTGGAGATTGCCTAAGAAGCTCCATTACAGGCATGGAGGCTGAAGGGCAGGAAAAAAAATCCACTGTGCAACTTAAGAGGACTCCACCAGAGCATGTGGAGGCCTGTTGCAAGATCCGATTGAAAGCAGAGTGTTACGGATAGGAGGGGGCGTTAATTTAAACAGCACTAATTTTTCCTCTCTCTACCCGTCCGCAAACAGAAAGGTGTTATTGATTTGCTTCTCCCTTTATAAGCGGTGGCTTATCTCCCAACCCCTCGGTTTGGGTGTAATCCAATTTCTATTAATATTCCCACAGCAAACTCAAGATAAGATGAACTCAAAGGGTAAGTTTATTTGCACGTACTCGAAACATGGGAGCAGGGTCACAACATTGCCTCCTTTGCATTCATACAAACAGGGATAGAAAAAAGAAAGATTTACATGCAGAGACCACCGAGAAAATAAATATTGTTTCATATGGGTTTTAGAGCCCAGAATCAAAGTCTAATGAGGTATTCCTTCACAGAGGTCAGTGAGCTGAAAACCAATGCTGGATAATTCACGTTGCCTGTGGCATTGACTTCACACGATGAGAGACGCATACAGAGATGATTCAGTCTTGTAGATAATGGTACAGTAGGAGCAGTGTAGATGGGGCTAGGTGTCCAATATGGGCCAGAGCTCCTTGTCTGTGTTGCTGCTAGTTAGATAGTAAAATGGCAGACTGACTTTTCAGTTCCACACAACAATATTACTGGTTCCACAACCAGAAGTCCATGTCATATGAGTTCCATATCTCCACAATGCCTTTGACAAAGGACGTGTATCCCTCATCTGGGTCCCGAAGACTGTTGAATGTTTCAACTATTAAGAATTGAAAGGAAGGTTGCAGGTCCTTTGTCTCAGCAGATGACCAGACTCCTGTTGGCCAGCCTGGGTTATGAAATGCAGATGGACTTGGTATAGGTCTCTTTGAATTTGGTCTGTGCAGCCATAGCAGAGGGGGTGGAGGGTGGTCATTAGTGCCTCCTTAGGGTTAACGATGTGCAAGATACTGCCAGGTAGCTTCCTTTGTTCAGGTCACAAACAGACATAGATTCAGCCATTTTAGTTCTTTGTCTAGCTTGAATTTTTTTTTTAGAGATAGCAAGGAGCATATCTCCATATGTCCTATTACAAAATATACAGGGTGAGGTCCTTGTCCCTCACAAGAGTCAAAGGACCTAGCCAGATCCCAAAAGGGTGAGCAAACTCTAAAAAAAGGTTGAAATAAGCTTTTAAATTCAATGCAATGATCAGGTAGCACTGGCAGACCAATTATTTTAACGGACACGTCTTGAAGAACGCTGCAGCTTGGATCCAGGGTCGGCGCAATAATACAATAACAACGCGACTATGCACGAATGGGAAAAATTTTTTGAAGAGAAGTCAGAGTAAAATATCAGCTTGAATTTGATTCCCCAAGCTTAGGAAAGCAACTAGCTGGCCAAAACAACTTGTTCAAAAGAATTTCTGCAGAATTGCTGAAGTTTAAAATGGTTCCATAACTGCAACGGGAGCCCACCAAATCCTGGTAAGTGCAGGAAGAGACAAAAAGATTACTGCAGCGTCATTTAAAAGTAAATCTAAAACTGTATCCACCTGTGCTGAAAACAGACATGGATGGTAAATCAACACTGCCAGATCAATTAAGGCAGATGGAAAGGCCAGACCATGCATAAAATTGGGCATTATGAAGAAGAAGATTTTTAAGATATATGGTAGCATCAGGCTTGAAGAAGGAAACAGAGGCCGAACAAGTGAATAGGCTATTATATTCAGTAGGTCTAATAGCCAATGACATAATTGCCAGACAACGAATAAATAAATCTTCCAATATCTTTAAAGAGGTCATGAAGCCCTTTGACACCCACTTTAACCTAAGAAGCAATAACATTTTGGAGCGTGCAAAATTTAACAAGAGTCCAAAAGCCTGGGGAACCCGTAGACCTTTTCCATAAATGAGTTATACAGGTAGTTTGGAGGCTGAAACTATGGTGAACTTAAGTTGGAGCTCATAAGAGACCTAAGAGAATAGTATTGTGAGTGGCCGATGACACTCTTTCAGATGTGCTTCAATCAAAAGAAGTTCAGACTTTGGAAAAAGCCATCCAAATTGTCAGACAATCGGAAGTCCGCCAGCAAAACCGATCCATTTTGTGGGTGAAGTGAAACTGTGTTACAGAGCAGCCTCAACAGTCCAGCTGAAAAAGCAACAAAAGGACAAGGAGACTCCAGGCAAGAAAAACAATGCCCAAGGAAAACACAAGATAATGGCAGAAATAAGACCTCAAAGGCATGAGCAATGTACAGCAATTACTGTGCAGTACTTTTACTGCAACCACCTGGGACACTTTGGAAAGATGTGCAAGTCCAAAACCTCAAGATATGCACAGTATCCTAAACTAGTCCATAGATGAACCAGACCAAGAAGTTGTCCAACAATGCTTCTTTGGAGAAATTAAGGATCCCAATTCACATTTTGGAATGTTGACATATCTATAAATGGTCACCGAACGATTTCAAATTAGACACAGCAGCCAGTGTGATGGTCCTGTCAGATAAGGAACCGTGGCTAGTGAAACAATGTCTGAAGCCACCTATAACACAGTTATATGAACCAGGAGGCATCAAGCTCCAGGTCAGTGGTACGTTGCAAGCAACATTCCAATATAAAAACAAACAAATACGGGAGACATTATATATGTTGTACAACCAAGAATCTTTTCTCCTGAGCAAGAAAGTCTAAAGTCGACCTCAACTTCATCCAAAAGGTCGACGAGATTAACCAGAAAGTATCTGGTTCCAATTTTAAAAAGGATTTTCCAAAACCTTTTCACTGAGCTGCAGCAACTGAAGACTGCATATAGCATAACACAGAGAAATGATCCCAAACCTGTGTGCTTGCTTACATCATGGAAAATACCCCACCCGCTTATGAAGCGGGTACAACAGCAACTTGATGAGATTATCAAGATGGGGATGATCTCCCCTGTCACTCAGCCGACAAAATGGTGTTAAGGGATGGTCCCAGTTCTAAAGCCAAACAGGTCCATTTGCATCTTTGTCGATCTGACACAACTCAACAAGGCAGTGGTGAGGGAAATTCAAGGTTGAGGACATTCAGGGTTATCATGAAGTACTAGTAGATCAACAGGCGACACGCCAAATGGCACAATAAATGATAGGTGCGACCAAAACAGATTTCACGGATTTCTCAACAACCCACCCAAGCGTCAGTAACACAGAGTCAACCAATCTCACTGAAACTCCATGCCTCTCACAAGGGATTTCAATCTTCGCCTTCGAAGATCTCACCTAGGAATTCTCTCCAAAAGTTGCTCCAACTCAAACGGCTTTGACAACACAGGGTTTCAATCTCGCCTCACGAGATTCTGTTTCCCTGGATTCCCGAGTACTCAGTCAAGCACCAACTCACAAGCACAACTTCAGCTCTTCAGAAAAATGAGCAGAACACAACAGCTCCAAAGGAGTACCTTTGCCCCAAAGACCCGCAGCACGGAGTCATCAACTTCGGCTGAATTCTTGGAGCTTCAAGGCTTCTCTTGAGCCCTCTTCAATTGCTAACTTGGATGGCATCAACAATGGCCGGCGTCACAGGCTTTCAATCTTGTCTCCTGAGATTCTGTTCCTCTGGTTTCCCTGCACCCAAATTAGAGGCACAACTTCAGGTCTTCGGCCACACCAAGCAGAATGCTACTGCTCCAAAAGGGTACTCTTGTGCCAACGGACCATATCCCTTTTCCTGTTTGGAGCCTGTTTCGCTGCTCCTCTCTTTTGCCTTAACTAAATTGGGACCTGTTTCTGTCCCCTACCTGGGACTTCCTTTTGGAACTTCTCCCTGTCTTCTCTCCCCTTTTTGGGGACCTCTCCCTGTCCCCTAACTCGGACACTAGTCTTTCATGGTGCTCCACTCCCAGTCACCTGGCCCAGATATTCGTGCCCTTTTCCCCTCTCTTTTTGCGTAGGCACAGAAAGTCTAAGGTCCGTTGGGAGTTGAAATTCCCAACCTCTGAGCTCAACAAGGTAAGTATAGCATTCATAACAGTAATATTTCCAAGTTTGCCGATGACACAAAAGTAGATGCGCATGTAAGTTGTGAGGAGGATGCAAAGTGGCTTCAAGGGGGTTTAGATAGACTAAGTGAGTGGGCAAGAACATGGCAAATGGAATATAATGTGGGAAAAATATGAAGTTATCCACTTTAGTAGGAAAAACAGAAATGCAGAGTATTTCTTAAATGGTGAGAGATTGGGAAGTGTTGATGTCCAAAGGGACCTGGGTGTCCTTTTTCATGAGTCACAGAAAGCTAACATGCAGGTGCAACAAGCAATGAGGAAGGCAAATGATATGTTGGCCTTTATTGCAAGAGGATTTGCGTACAGGAGTAAAAAGTATTGTTGCAATTGTAGAGAGCCTTGGTGAGACTGTACCTGGAGTATTATGTACAGTTTGGTCTCCTTACTTATACTTGCCAGAAAAGGAGTGGATGCAGGAAGGATGCTTCCCCTGGCTGGGGGGTGTCTTGAACCAGGGGACATAGTTTCAGAGTTTTAGAATAAGGGGTAGGTCATTTAGGACTGAGGCGGGGAGGAATTTCTTCACTCAGAGGGTGGTGAATCTTTGGAATTCTTTACCCCAGGGGGCTATGGAGGCTCAATCATTGAGTGTGTGCAAGACAGAGATTGATAGATTTCTAGACATTGAAAATATCAAGGGATATGGCAATAGTGTGGGAAAATAGCATTGAGGTAGAAGAACATGGACAGACAATGTAAAATAAGAGGTGAAATTTTGAAGGGGGCATAGGAGCAGAAAGACCTGGGTGTACATGCACGTGGATCATTGAAGGTGGCACGACAGGTGGAGAGAGCAGCTAATAAAGAATATAGTATTCTGGGCTTTATTAACAGGGGCATAAAGTGCAAGAGCAAGGAGATTATGCTGAATTTATATAAGACACTCGTTAGACCTCAGCTGGGGTATTGTGTACAGTTCTGGGTGCCATATTATAGAAAGGATGTGAACACATTGGAGAGAGTGCAGAAGAGGTTTACAAGAATGGAACTTCAGTTACGAAGATAGAGGTTGGGACCGTTTTCCTTGGAGAGAAGAAGTCTAAGAGGAGATTTGATAGAGATGTTCAAAATCATGAGAGGGCTGGACAGGGTAGATAGGGAGAAGCTGCTCCCACTCGTAAAAGGGTCAAGAACGGGAGGGCATAGATTTAAAGTGATTTACAAAAGAAGCAAATGTGACATGAGAAAAAACTTCTTCATACAATGAGTGGCTCGGGTCTGGAATGCGCTGCCTGGAAGTATGGTGGAGGCAGGTTCAATTGAGGCATTCAAGAGGACATTAGATGATTATCTGAATAGAAACAATGTGCAGGGGTACGGGGAAAAGGCAGGGCAGTGACACTAGGTCATAATGCTCATTTGGAGAGCCAGTGCAGACATAACAGACTGAATGGCCTCCCTCTGTGCCATTAAAATTCTGTGATTCTTTCATCAGCCATGATCTAGTTGAATGGTGGAGCAGGCTCAAGGGGCCAAATGGCTTACTCTTGCTCCTATAATTACAGCAGTGAGAAGGGATAATATGCCAGGAGGATTCACAAATAAGTGTAAATGAGTTGAACTGAGGAGTAAAACAAGGGCAATCACACTGCTGGTAGTGTACCATGGGCCCCCAAACAATCAGAGGGAGACAGAAAAGCGTAAAAAATGTAAATAAATTTCTGAGAAGTGCAAAAACAACAGTAGTAGTGTGGGGTTTCAACTACCCTTATACTAACTGGGATAGAACCAGTGTAAAAGGTATAGAGATGGTGCAGTGGTAGTGGTAATTTCACTGGACCAATAGTCCAGAGGACAGGCTAATGTTCTGGGGACACATGTTCAAATCCCACCAAAGCAGCTGGGAGAATTTAAATTCAATTATTAAAACCTGGAATTGAACACTAGTCTCAGTAATGGTGACATGAAACTATCATTGATTGTCGTTAAAAACCCATCTGATTCACTAATTCTCTAAAGGGGAGGAAATCTGCCATCCTTACCTGGTCTGGCCTACGTGTGGTTCCGGGCCCACAGCAATGTGGTTGACTCTTAACTGACCTTTGACATTGCCTAGCAAACCAGTCAGTTTAAGGGCAATTAGGGATGGCAACAAATGCTGGCCTTGCCAGCGATGCCCACGTCCTGTGAAAGAACAAAAAAAAGAGGGTGCAGAATTCTTAAAATGTATTCAGGGAAGGCCAACAAGAGTTCTGGACTTAGATTTAGGGAATGGAGGTTGCACAAGTGATTTCAGTGGGAGAGAATTTTGGTGGTAGTGATAATAATTCAGTTCCAAAACTACTCTAAATCTAAAAGAATAATGATACTGCAGGCCAGGTGTAAAAAGCCCTCAACAAAGGTCAATTTTACTAAGCTGAGATTTAGCAAAAAAAAAGTGAATAGGAAACAGCTACTTAAAGGTAAATCAGTGGCACAGCAATGAGAGGTATTCATTGAGGAAATATTGAGGGTTAAGAGCAAATATGGCCCCACAATAAAATAAAGGTGGGTCTCACAAACCTAGAGGCTTTGCATATGGCAAAAAAGAGAAGCTCATGCCAGGTACCGAGAGCTCAATACTGCAGAAAGTCTAGAGAAATATATTAAATGAAGGGGTGAAGCTATATGGATATTAGGAAAGCAAAGAGAGGGCATGAAATAATATTGGCAAATAAAATCAAGGAAAACCCAAAGATGTTTTATAAATACATAAAGAGCAAAAGAATAACTAAGAAAAGATGAGGGCATATTATAACCAAAATGGGAACCTGTCCTTACCTGAGAAGTTTGACATCATTTGCATTCAACAGTGTTCATTTGCACTCATTTGATATCAGTTGCACTCAAAAGCAATCATTTAGCCATACTTGACATCAATTACACCCAAAACAATCATTTAGCTATCATTTAACATTGCAAGTGCCATAACTGACATCAATGCCATCAATTGCCCCAAGCCAAAGTGCTCAAACATTTGTGATTAGCAACATCACTTAAGCATTTGGACACTAAAAGCGAACATACAGTTAAATTTCCATATTTCTGAATTCTGATAGCTTCGAACATCATAAAACTGAACTAACTTTAGAAAAAAAAGACTCTGTTTTGATGAGGTAGTTTTTATGTTTTTCTTTATAACCTATAACTTATGCAGCACAACCCTAATACAAGTGTAATGCCAGAGGACAGGAGGACTACTAATGTTATACTGTTGTTCAAAACGTGAGAAAGGGATAATCTGAGTAATTGCAGGCCAGTCAGTTCAACCATGGCAATGGGCAAATTATTGGAGAAAATTCTGAGGGACAGCATTAATTGTCATTTAGACAGGCACGATTAATCAAGGATTTTTTAAAGGGGGATAGGTCTGACTAACTTGATTAAACTGTGAGGTGGTAATAAGGAAGGAAGATGAAGGTGGTGCATTTGATTGCGCCTACATGGATTAAAGCAAAGGTTTTGTCAAGGTCCCACATGGCAGACTGATTAGAAAAACGAAAGCCCATGGGATCCAAGAGAAAGTGGAAAGTTGGATTCAAAATTGGCTCAGTGACAAGAAGCAAAAGCGAATGTTTGATGAGTGCTTTGTGACTGGAAGGCAGCTGGCAGTGGTGTTCCAAAAGGCTCAGTACCTATGTCCCTTACTTTTCGTCATATATATCAATGATTCACACTTACTTGGAGGGGGCATGATTAAGAAGTCTGCAGCAGATACAAAAACTGGTGGTGTAGTTGATAGTGAGGAAGAAAGCTGTAGATTGCAGGAAGATATCAATGGACTGGTCAGGTAGGCAGAAAAGGGGAAAACAGAATTCAATCCAGAGAAATCCAGGTAATGCATTTTGGGGAGGGCAAACAAGCCAAAGGAATACACAATAAATGGTAAGATACCAAGAAGTGTAAAGGAACAGAGTGGATATTCACAGATCCTTGAAGATAGCAGGGCAGGTGGTTAAGATGGTTAAGGTGGAATATGGCATACTTTCCTTTATTAGTCGAGGCACAGAATATAAGAGCAGGGAAGTTATGTTGGAACTGTATCAAATACTAGTCAGGTCACAGCTAGAGGACTGCATACAGTCCTGGCCACTGCATTATAGGGAGGGTATGATTGCACGAGAAAGGGCACAGAAGAGGTATACAAGAATTTGGCGAGGACTGGAAAATATTAGTTGTGTGCTCGGGTTGTTTTGATTGGAACAAAGAAAGCTGAGGAGAGATTTCATTGGGGTGCATAAAATTATAAAATTAGATGGTGTGGATAGGAAGGGCCTGTTTCCCTTAGCAACCAGGTCAATAACCATGGGGCATAGATTTAATCAAAGGATTAGAGAAGAGTGAAGGAGAATTTTTTTCACTAATGGGTTGCAGGAGTCTAGAACTCACTGCCTGAAAACATGGTAGAGGCTGAAACCCTCATCACATTTAAGAAGTACGTGGATATAGACTTGAAATGCCATAACCTACAAGGTTATGGCCTAAGAAGTAGGATTAGACTGAATAGCTCTTTCTCGGCCATCAGAATCTTGGTAGGCCAAATGGCTATTTTTGTGAAGTAAATTTTTATGATACTAAAACTAAACAATTAAGTGTTCCTTCTGTATAATTGTTTATGTGACACTCATGTTTTACAGGTGCCTAGATACTAGAAATTTGCTACTCTAGATTGTTCAGCACCTTCTGTAGCAATCACAGGTGAAAACAGGTCAGTGGCTCACTGTAACCTGACAATTCAGCAACAGTCATTTTTAAAACTCCATACTATACATCTGCTTCTTCTTTTGCAAGGCTTACACAGTTTAATTACTCCAATATAAATCTCAAAAGGTCATTGACCGAATGAGTGTTTATAACCAAGGTCAAATAACTGCGTGTAGGATTACACATTGAAAAAGTCCACCAGGAGTTAAACAGAGGAAATTGATCTTCATACTAGGCAGTAAACACATTCTGCTTTTAGACTTCCCTCAAATTCAACCATCTAACCAACTGCAAGTGTCCATTCAGTGACTAAATAAAGGAAACTAAAGTGCAACACATTTAGATAAATTTAATGACCAGGTTGCTGATTAGGTTTCCTGGGTAAATATTTTTTGGGTGGACTACAAGACTGTAGACCCAGTCACCTATCAATAATAATGAATACACACTTTCAAGCTATTATACCAAGGAATATAAAAAAACTTGGAGGGAGACCAATCTTTTAAAATATCAAATAAGGAACTATATCTTCAAATTTTAGATTAATCATGAAAATCAATTATGATAATCACCTTCATATACTCGCTACCCATTCTTTTTAGCCACCAATGTTGGATCATATCAATTTCTCCACTTGAGATTTATCCACAAATGGATCAATAAACCTCATCAAAGGCCATTTCTGGATTGTAAAAGTCTAATGACATGAGAAATCATTGCAGAAAAGTTAAGACTGCCATAAAGCAAAATGTTGTTTTGAACTGTTTCAAAAATTTGGATGAATTCCCTTTTAAGCTTCACAAATCAAGATGCAAATTTGTGACCATGAAAAGTAAGAATTCTGCTGACATTGCTGAACAGACATACTGTGTAAGCATCATTACAGGAGATTGTTTGGCTGGAGTAAATTATTCAGCACTTCAAGGTAGAAGCTGTGAAATTTTTACTTCTGCCTTTCTGTTGGAAAAGATATTAACATGGGAAACACCGAAATTTCTATAAGTGACCAACAAACAAATGCAAAATTCCAATAAAATGCAGATCAATGAAATATAGATTAACATTAAGCTAAAGTAACATATACATGCATTTACCCCAAAAGTGTAAATAGCTTGGATGAAATTTCCTGTGGGGGTGTAATCAGGATGTGACACCAAAATCACATCGACTCAGGCGCCCATTTTACCGATGGCTATTTATATCCAAATCTCCTTCAATCTCATTAACATATGTCAGAATGTAAAACTGAATACAACTATGCAGAAATTAGTGTAGAAAACTGAGGAAAGTGAACACACAGAATATTCTTAAAGGAAAAAAACTTGCGCCTAGCATGGCTTCAGGATGTCTTGAAGCACCTTACAATTAAGTATTTTGAAGTGCAGTCTTTGTTGTAATGTGTGCAATCTCTATAGAAGTTGATAACTTTTCAAAAGAAAGGAATCCCCACCCTCCCCCAAGCCAACAGAAAGAAAACCAATGAACAAGATTTCACTCTTTAAAACTTTTACTGCAGCAAACCAACTAAAATCAACATAATTCACAAGTTAATTAACAGGCAATTGATATTTCAAAAAAGAAAAGAAAAATTTCACTTTAAACAGCCGGTACAACAAAGATACACTCACGTAGTGTTACAAATATGAGGTTTGTATGATTTGTCATGTTTTGGGACTATCTCTTTAATTGAGGGTAAAATGGAGGAATGAAGGGGATCATGTGATCTGTTCTGAATTCTGTCCGACAAGAAACTTGGGTGACATGGTTGTTAAAAGTTAAGGGGGGCCCAGGTTATTTCACTGGGGAGAAGATGCAAGATATTCACACCTAAACAGCTGTACTGATGGCAGATAGACTGTTAGTCTCCACATCTCAGGGAAACATAGAAAATAGGAGCAAGAGTAGATCATTCGGCCCTCCAAGCCTGCTCAGCCATTCAATACAATCATGGCTGATCCTCTATCTCAACGCCATACTCGCGCTCTCTCTCCATACCCCTTGATACCTTTCGAGTCTAAAAATCTATCTAATTCCTTCTTAAATATATTCAATGACTTGGCCTCCACAGCCCTCTGTGAGGAGAATTCCACAGGTTCATCACCCTCTGAGTGAAGAAGTTTCTCCTCAACTCAGTCATAAATGGCCTACCCAGTAACCTGAGACTATGACCCCCTTGTTCTTGACACCCCCTCCAGCCAGAAGAAACATCATCCCTGCATCCAGTCTGTCCAACCCTGTCAGAACTTCATATGTTTCAATGAGATCCCCTCACATTCTTGTAAACTCCAGAGAACACAGGCCTAGTCAACCCAATCTCTCCTCATATGACAATACTGCTATCCCATGAATTAATCCAGTGAACCTTCGCTGCATTCAAGGCAATTATGTCCTTTCTTAGGTAAGGAGACCAAAACTGCACACAATACTCCAGGTGTGGACCAAGGCCCTGCACAGCTGCAGTAAGACATCCCTGCTCCTGTACTCAAGTTCTCTCGCAATGACGGCCAGCATATCATTTGCCTTAACTGCTTGCTTGCTTTCAGTGATTGGTGTACAAGGACTCCCAAGTCCCTTTCTACATCAACATTTCCCTATCTATCACCATTTAAATAATACACTACCATTCTGTTTTTCCTACCAAAGCGGATAACTTCACATTTATCCACGTTATACTGCATCTGCCATGTATTTGCCCACTCACTCAACTTGTCTAAATCGCCTTGAAGTCTCTTCACATCCTTCTCACCACTCACATTCTCAAGTCAGCAAATTAGCAAACTTGGAAATATTACATTTGGTTCTATTATCCAAATCATTGATATGTATTGTGAATAGCTGGGGACAAACCACTGATCCCTGCGGTACCCCATTAGTCACCACCTGCCATTCCGACAAAGACCCATTTATTCCTACTCTGTTTCCTGTCTGCTAACCAATTCTCAATCCATGCCAAAATATTACCCCCAATCCCATGTGCTTTAATTTTGCACATTAACCTCTTATGTGGGGCTTTATCAAAAGCTTTCTGAAAATCCAAATACACCACATCCACTTGTTATCCCTTATCCATTCTGCTAGTTACAGCCTCAAAAAACTCCAGTAGATTTGTCAAACAAGATTTCCCTTTCATAAATCTATGTTGACTTTGTCTAATCCCGCTGATATTTTCTAAGTGCCCTATTATCACATTCTTTATAATACTCTAACATTTTTCCTGCTACTGATATTAGGCTAACAGGTATGTAATTCCCTGTTTTCTCCTACCCTCCTTTTTTAAATAATGGGGTTACATTTGCCACTCTCCGATCTGCCGGGACTGTTCCAAAACCTACAGAATTTTGGAAGATGACAAGCAATACTTCCATTATTTCCATGGCTACCTCCTTTAGTACCCTGGGATGTAGATTATCAGGCCCTGGGGATTTATTGGCTTTCAGTCCCATTAGTTCCTCCAGTACTTTTTTTTTAAGGATACTGATTTCCTTCAATTCCTCCTCCTCACTAGGCTCTTGGCTCCCTAGCATTTCTGGAAAGTTATTTGTGTCTTCTTCCGTGAAGACAGGACTAAAGTAGTTGTTTAATTGCTTTGCCATTTCCTTGTTCTCTATTATAAATTCTCCCATTTAGGACTGTAAGGGCCATACATTTCTCTTCACTAATCTTTTTCTTTTTACATACTTATAGAAACTTCAGTCCCCTTTTATGTTTCTTGCAAGTTTACTCTTATACTCTATTTTTCTCCTCTCAATAAATTTCTTGGTCCTTCTTTGCTGAATTCTAAACTGCTCCCAATCAGGCTTGCTGCTTTTTCTAGCCACTTTAAATGGCTCCACTTGGGATCTAATACTATCCTTAATTTCTTTTGTTGGTCATGGTTCACCTACTTCTCCTGTTGTGTTCTTGTGCCAGAAAGCAATGTATAACTGTTGCAATGCATGCATTCGTTCCTTAAATATTAGCCATTGCCTATCCACCATCATGCCTTTTAATGAAGTTCTCCAATCTATCTTAGTCAATTCGCGCCTCATTCATTCGTAGCTTTCTTTGTTTAGATTTAGGACCCTAGTTTCAGATCGGACTACTTCACTTTCCATTCTAATGAAGAACTCTATCAAGTTATGGTCACTGTTCCCCAAAGGACCCTGCACAACATTATTAATTAACCCTTTCTCATTGCACATTACTAAATCTAGGATAGCCTGTTCCCTAGTTGGTTGCTCACCGTACTGGTCACAAAAAACCCATCTCGTACACACTCCAGGTATTCATCCGCCACTATATTATTGCTAATTTGGTTTGCCCAGTCTACACATAGATTAAAGTCACCCATGATTACTGTAGAACCCTTGTTACATTAATTTCTTGTTTAATGCCATCCCCTACCTTACCACTACTGTTTGGAGGCCTATAGAAACTCCCGCTAATGTTTTCCACCTCCTGTTGCTTCTTAACTCCCCCAAACTGATTCTACATCTAGATTTTCTAAGTCAATATCCTCTCTCACTATTGCACTGATTTCATCTTTAAGTAACAACACCACCCCACCTCCTTTTCCCTTTTGCATGTCCTTTGGATATCCAATTCCCAGCCTTGGTCACCCTGCAGCCATGTCTCCATAATCGCAATCATATCATACATGTTTACATTTATTTGTGCTGTTAATTCATCTACCTTATTGCAAATGCTCTGTGCATTCAGATACAGTGCCTTCGGACTTGTCTTTTTAACATTTTTACACATTTTTTGTACAATAGCCCTATTTGCTGCTATCCCTTGTTTCCTCTGCCTTCTACTTTTGCTTTCTACTTTTCTGTCTTTCATCCCTATCTTGGTTTCCTCTCATGTCTCCCCACTCAGGTTCCCATCCACCTGCCAATCTAGTTTAAACCCTTCCCCACAGTACAAATGAATATCCCTGCAAGGATATTAGTCCCGATCCTGCTGGGGTGCAACCCGCCCAGGTTGTACAGGTCCCATCTTCCTCAGAATCGGTCCCAATGCCTCAGGAGTCTATATCCCTCCCTCCTACGCCATCTCTCCAGCCCCCATTCATCTATTCTCCTATTCCTGATCTCGCTAGCACGCGGCACAGGGAGCAATCCTGAGATTACCACCTTTGAGGTCCTGCTTTTAATTTATTTCCTAGCTCCTTGTATTCTGTTTTCAGGACCTCACCCCTCTTTTTATCTATGTCGTTGGTACCAATACGGAATACAAGCCCTTCAGGATGTCCTGCAGCTGCTCAGTGACATCCTTGATCCTGGCACCAGGGAGGCAACATACCAGCCTGGTGTCACATCTATAGCCACAGGAGCATCTATCTGTTCCTCTTATAATAGAATCCCCTATCACTATTTGCTCTCCCGCTCTTTTTTCTCCCCCCCACCTCCTCCGCCCTGTGCAGCTGAGCCACTCGTGGTGCTACGGACTTAGCTCTTGCTGCATTCCCCTGAGAAGCCATCTCCTCAAACAGTACCCAAAATGGAAAATCTGTTAGAGAGGTAGATGGACCCAGGGGGCTCCTCCACTACCTGCCTATTGCTTTTACACAGTGGTGATCACCCATTTCAGCTGTTAGGAATGTCAGGTTTTGTAAACGGTTATACTTTAAACTGTCCATTTCATTCCAAAATAGAATGAAGTTGGGTGTCTACTTGGTAACTAAGTAGCATTTCTACCCGGATACAATGCCCATGTGATTCAGGTTGCTGTGGAGATGAACTTTGAGAGAGTAAGAGTCCATAGCAAGCGATTGTAGGATCAGGTTGCAGCTTTTCCTAAGAATATCACTGAACCTCACAGACGGGGGGTTTACAAGAATCCGAGAGAGAGAGAGAGAGCGAGAGCGAGAGTGAGAGAGAGCTCACACTTGGATTGAAGGCACCAAATTCATGAGTGTTTAATTGAAGCTGGAAATTTGGCTAGCTTTGGCTAGAGAGAGGGAGCTCTAAATAATCCCTCACCGTAAAAGTCAGTTTGGGAAGAAGTTATACGCTGGAAAAGGAAAAAGGAGCTGGACAAATGACATAGGAGCGTGAGTAGGCCATTCGGCCCCTTGAATTCGCTCTGCCATTCAATAAGATGATGGCTGATCTGTTTGTGTTTTGAATTCCGTTCTCATCTACCCCATAACGTTTGATTCCCTTGCCTAACAAGAATCTATCTATCTCTACCGTAAAAATATGCAATGACCCTGTCTCTACCACCTTCGGAGGCAGAGAGTTCCAAAGTCGCAAAACCCTCTGAGAGAAAAAAATTATCCTCGTCTCTGTCCTAAAAGGTCAACCACTAATTTTAAAACAGTGCCCCCGAGTTCTGGACTCACCCACTAGACATCCTTTCCACCTCCACCTTGTCAATACCGTTCAGGATCTTATATACTTCAGTCAAGTCACTCTTTTAAATTCAAGTGGAAACAAGCCCAGTCAGTCTAACCTTTACTCATAAGACAACCCATTCATTCCAGGTTTCAATCTAGTAAACATCCTCTGAATCTCCTCCAACACATTTACATCCTTCCTTAAATAAGCAGACCAAAACTGCACACAATATTCAAGATGTGGTTTCACCAATGACCTGTATAACTGAAGCATAACATCCTTCCTTTTATGTTTAATTCCTCTTGTAATAAAGGGTAGCAATCCATTAGCCTTCTTAATTACTTGCTGTACCTCCATACTAACTTCTTGTGACTCATACACTGGAACACTAGATCCCTCTGCACCTTGGAATTCTGCAGCCGTTGTCCGTTTAAGTAATGCTCTGCTTTTTTACTCTTCCTGCCAGTGAACAAATTCACATCTTCCTACATTATATTCCATCCGCCAGGTTTTTGCCCACTCACTCAACCTATCTATATCAGTCTGCAACCTCCTTATGCACTCTTCACAACTTATTTTCCTACCTATCTTTGTGTCATCTGCAAATTGAGCTGAGAATAGCTTTGGACTGGTTGCTGGAGAATGAAACCTCCAATTAAGGGACAGAGTAAAGTATAACCATGTTAAGGGGTTTTGGCTGTTGTAAAAGTTGAGTGGTGGATCTTTTCCATAGGTTAGCGTAAAAGTTACCTACTCAAATATTGTTTAGTCAATGTTGCTTTTAGTTTGTTTACTGCAGTATAAGTCTTAAAACTTGAAATCTTGTGGGATCCTTTCAATCATTCACTGGAAGTTCAAACTTCTTTTTAAAAAATTATCGTTTCTACAGGGATTCTAACGGTAGTTGCAAACACTCACATCACTTCCTGCACAAATGTAGCACAAATGTGCAATCTCACAATCTTTACAACTCGACCTCTGGTAAATAGGGTCTCTCCCTTATCCCACTCAATGGATTTGGCCCTTGCGTCACTTTCAACAGCAGCTCTATTCTTTCTGAGGTTCCTGGATAAGTTAACACCAACAAGGCACATGTCTATGAACCCTCTCTCACTCAGGTCACACTATGGTGTAGTTTTCCAGAATTCCTTTTCAATTGACCAATCAATACACCAAGTTCACAGTCTAGTCCTCTGGTACAAACATCTGGCTCTTTAACATGCCTGAGCTGGTCACACCGCTTTTAGGCTTCAGCCCCTTTTAGTTCGCTTGCACGTTGCCTGACCAAGAGTGTTTGGAGTTTTATTTTCTTCTCACTGCCAAACAGTAAACTGCACTATCCATAAAGTGCTTTGCTTGCTTTGTCTCACATGAATTCTGTGTTCTGAGTTGTCTGCTCAGACCAGTTGTCATGGAGCAGACTGGAACCCAACACCGCCGCAATTGGCTTTCATCTCCATAGCAACCTCATTCAGAATTTAATTTTCAGCACTTAATGATCACATAACCAGGAATCCAATTATCACTCTTTCCAGAATTACCTTAGTTTCACTTTGGACTTAAAAGAATGCCTCACAAAAAGAAAATACAGGCTTTTCCTAGAGACAGCCTCTCTGACAGTGCAGCATGACCTCAGGTCTCCACTAGATTGCCAGCCTACATTTTTGCTGTCTCTGGAATAGGCCTTGAATCCACAAACTTCTGTTTTAGAGGTGAAGATAATTTCATTGAGCCATGCCTGACTCTTAATTATGAATATTTAAGTTTCAAGTCTTCTAATCATCATTGATACAAATTGGGCATGTCAGCCTGGATGAGTTCGAGTTCTAAGATCTTTATGGTATTATTAAAAAAATGTAGAAGAGGATAGTGCAACCCACAAAGCTGACCATTTTAAAAATTCTGTCACGAGATGTGGGCGTCACTGGCTAGGCCAGCATTTTTATTACCTTTCCTTAATTGCCCTTGAGAAGGTGGTGGTGAACCGCCACAGTCCATGTGGCGTAGGTACACCCACAGTGCTGTTAAGGAGGGAGTTCCAGGATTTTGGCCCAGCAACAATGAAGGAATGGGAATATAGTTCCAGGTCAGGATGGTGTGAGGCTTTGACAGGAAATTGCTGCTGCCCTTGTCCTTCTAGGTGGTAGAGGTCGTGTGTTTGGAAGGTGCTGTCGAAGGAATGTGCCCCAATGGAATTAATCACTATTGCGAGTCTCCGCAGATTGTGCCCATTTGTAGGCCTTTGAGGATGCTCATAAAATTAAGCTTGTTTGGTGCTCAAGGACATTAATGTTAAAAGCATTTGAATTTTTAAATTTACTAAGAAACTGACTACCATACAGCAATACAAATATAACTAGCAAACTGCTATGCATGGTTTCCTAAAGTAATTTTCAGTTATTCAAAATCAGTTTACTCACAGGGTGTGGATTCTGATTTTTTAAAATTCTTATTTTTTGTGATAAATCCATTTTCAACTGCCAAACTGCACCAAGGAATACTACTTAAAGTAAATTATGTTCTGAAGCACTGCTCAATTGTGCTAGTTCATACAGGTTTTACATTTGGCAATATACAAATAACTGGAAAATTAAGTGGAAGCAAAAAATACTTCTAAAAATTAACACAATTTTAGACATAATTTGCACCCGGATTGCCAATTGTGCCCAAAGCAGAAACTTTAGCATGTTTAAGAAAATATAATCCATCCAATTATATGTGACTCATTTTCATCTAAGTAAACAGCCAGGGTTTTGGTGAGGATAAGCTTTTTAAAATTGTTCAAAATATTGCATTAACATAGCAGAAAAATTACTGTTACCAGCTGTGCCTAAAATTCTGGACTTAATTTTACATCTCATTTTGAACCAGCATAATTGCAACAGGCTGTGTGTGCAGCTTTTCATTCTAGAGGCAAAGCAATCATAATGAATCAAGATATGTTGAGATACAGGAATTGATAGACAGCTTGGGAGAGTGAGGAAAATTGGGCAAGGCACAAACATATATATAAAACTTACTTGTATTCGAATTACATTGATCATTTATGCCAGATATTTGCTTTATGCCCCAATGACATGCATATTAGAGCATAAATGCACAAAAAATTCCACCCCTTATTTTTCATGTCAGTGAGTTTGGAAAATAATAAAGGTAAGAACCAGCAAACTAGAACAGAATTGACTTTTGACCAATACTACAAAGTGTAAAAGGAAAATACAACAATGGTGTTGCACCAGCAATTATAAAATTAAGATATGACAAAAATATTAAAAGAGTATCAGAAGGTGTGGTGAAATGTTGAGTGAATGGAGCTGAGGTACAGACCAACCATGATCTAATTTAATGTCAGAACAGGCTCAAGTTGCTGAATAGTCTTATCCTGTTTCTATTTTTCTTCTTTAACCCTAAGCCCATAAAACACTGTCAACTGCTTCAGAAAGTAATTAATTGTGCTAAGTGTTCTGAAACTATTTGGCATAAAAAAATACCCAGTTAAGTAAAAGTATTGTTTATGACATAAACATGGAAATCTGGTATATTGCACTAAGCACATAACTGGTTGTGTTCTAAAGGCTTTCTACAAAGTAGATTGGTTTTCTCTAACAGGTAGAACTAAAAAAAAATTATAAGGGCAGCTGTGAGGCATAGGGCGCATCTATTGCAGCAGCTATATATTTTAAAAGTTTCAAGCTTCTCTGCTAAATTTATCTTTAATTTTGCATAAGCTTCAAGTTATTTCCTATAGTAACAATGTAAATCACTATTGCATCTGCCCACTGATAAATTCTAACATTCACCATCCTAATTCATTGTATATACAAGAGAAATGCAGTCATAATATATTTGTCACTTGACTAGTAAAAACTAAAGTTAACATTTTATATGTAGCTATTATAGCACTTCCGCTTAGCATATAGGCCTGCTGGCAAGTTGAATGAATTGGCAAATTGGAATCTACTTGTAAGCACTCTTCAGTGTTTAAGTGCTTACTGAAACACACCTTTCAGCAAAAGTATTTTATGGGGAAAACAAAACCATAAATAATGTAAAGACTATTAGTAAAGTATTGTTTAGAACTCTCATATTTAAGAGGCCTGTTAAAACTGAGAAATACTTAACTGTCAAACACAGCTTTAATAAAATAGGTTAAGTTTTATGTTCTGAAATTTAAAAGCAGTGACTAGTTTTGAAGGATACAAACATGTGGAATGAATCAGTTTCTGGGTAGAGGTTTGTTGGGAGGTACCAAATGCTGGCCTGGGCAGGCTAGCTGAATGTATAAAAACTGCTGTACTATTTCTGCATTAAAGCAATAGTTAAATAAAGAATTTTCAAATTACACTACACTGCATCATAGAAAACCAACGGATGTTACTTTTCCTTTGTTTCATGCTGATAATAATAAAAATGTACAACAGGTAACATCATGATTATACAGATGTAACAATAATGTCTTTTCTCTCACATCCATTGAATGCAGCAGTTATTACGGGTGCAGTCAGCTTGTTGCCTACAGTTATTTATGGCTGTAACACTTGCAATCATAGTTATTAGTAACCATCTCAAACATTCACTTTTATCCAGGGGATAAAAATCAAATTCACAAAACTCCTATTTTATTTCAGAATGCAGTCACTGAGCTACGATGCAGCTGTAGCTCCATGATGTCATTAAAAAATGACAGAAATTGAAGCAATGATGTGATTGAGGGGGCTTCTTTCCAGTAATTTATCACCTTTGAATCTCATTGGTATCTTAGGTGACTCTCTCACAAATACAGAATGTATCACCGTTTGAACAAAGCACTCAAGGAATCATGGAACAATACTCACTTCAAGTCTACACCAAAAAGAAAGAAAACTGGAAAAATGCACAGCACCCCAGTGAAAGGTAAGGCATGTTTTCAGATCATAATCCTAACATTGCTCAGGGGAGCATTTCCCCACAGCGATAGAACAAATTTGAATCATCCCTGGGTATCTTATCTGCATAATCTAACAATCAATTAAGAACTCCATTTGGAGAACCAGGAGAACAGTGAAAATTAACTTAAGAGGAGACACCTTGCATCCTCACCAAAAATACATACACATCCACAAACAAACAGAATAATTAGTGGGAACTCTAATCTGTGGAATATACATGCTTTGTACTTGTGAGGATGAGAATGAATTTTGAATGGGAAAGTTGTGAATTGAATCAGCTTCACTCATGGAAACGTGTTCCACATCTCAGTTTCCCATTAAGCAACTCATATTTATTATAATTTGAATTCACCAAGTCCTTCACATATAGAACATTATCAGCAATGTTCAAATACATGCTAGTTATTGCCAAGTTCCTACTTTGCTCCTTTGAGTGGCTAGTAAGGATTCAACTGTATGCAATAGTATTAGGGAATGTACTGAGTTTAGGGCTTGGGAGTGAAGCCGCTGAAGCAATTTTACTCCATGTCTAGCTGTGCAACACCTAACCTTAGGGAGCTTGTGATGCTGAGAATGGGTGCCTGAAATGGGGAGATGCCATTCCCCAGAACGAAACTTTGTCACCTTGATGAGCAGCCAAAAAAAGAAAGTATTATGGATTCTGCTTCCAATACAATTTCTGGTAAGAAATTTTGATAGGATGCGTTTTGCATAAAATAATCCTAATCTCTCCCTTTGCTCTTTTAGACCCACCTATTATGGATTCACCAATCTGTGGCCTAATATTCGTCTGAGGCAGTGGAGATGGAAGTTGTTCAGCCGTTTTTCTTGGCTTGCATAAGTTGTCCATGTCTCGATTCTGCAAAGGAGGGTGTTGAGAACACAAGCCTGGTACACAGAGAACTTTGTATTTTTGGTTAGTTTGCTGTTGGTCATGCATTAATTCTTGATCTGCAAAGAGCTTGCTATTGGCATGAGATCAACAGGTTGTCCACATCTACGATACAAAGATGCCTGTAAAAGAGACTTCAAGTTGACCAGGGTTGGAGTCGATGCATGGGAAATCCTCACTTCTGACTGGAGTGCCTGGAGGCAAGAAGCCAGGAAGGGTGTGGAAAAAGCAGAGGGCAAAATAAATGACCAGATAGTGGAAAAGAGAGCCCGGCAGAAGGAAAAAACATCAGTCGGCCTTGGGCCAAACATTATTCATTTGTGCCATCTGCGAAAGGGACTACCACTCATGAATCGGCCTCTACAGCCACAACAGACAATGTTCAATACAAAATTAACATATGCCCTGGGCGCGGTCCATTGTCTCCCAATATGGATGGATTCCTAACTAACTAACTAGTCAATGGCAAATTTTTCCTTGCACTATCAAAAATCCTCTCAACTTTGAATATCTCTATCACTATGCCTCTTAACCTTCACTGTTTAGTAAAAACACCGCAAATTTTTCTACTCTTTTGTTAAATAAGCCTCCTCATTATTATCTTAGTTAATCATTTCTATGCCTTCTCCAAAGCCTTAACATACTTCTTGAAGTAGGGCACCTAGAACTGAAAAATATCCTAACTGCCTAATCAATAAATTTGGCAGAATATTTTTGAAAAGACAGACATGAAGCAGAATTTTATAGCCCCTCCTGCATGCGGAATCTTCTGGTCCTGCTGAAGTCAATGGACTATTGAACTGTTCGGGGAATTTTATGGCCCTGTCCCCACTGTGACATGGCCGTAAAAATCTGCCCACGATGTCAAAGCTTTTTGTTTTGCACTATGGTTCCCCACTGCTTTCTCCATGACAAGCAGAGTTGACTTGCAAACCAATCAGCAACCTTTTCTCCAGCAGTATAAATTGTGATCATTTGAAATTTGACATTCTTGCGTTTATCCTGATGAGTGCAAGATGGAAAGCTCCAGCAACATGTCCCTCCTTTCAGCGATATTCAAGTTCCGAAATATCAAGTGAAAGTGACAAACAGAGAATGACATTATTACTTTAGTCAATCGCCTCCTGCATTTATATTCTAGGTTTCCATTTACAACATTCAGGATCCTATATTTTATTTTACACACATCCTTATCAACTGGTCCTCTAACTTTAAAGATTTGTATGTCTAAACCTTGAAAACTCTTATTGGTCTTCTACTCTTTTTCAAGGTTTACCATTTACTGTGTGCAATTTATTCTTTCTTCCAAGGCCTATCACCTCACATTACACTACATTGAATTTTTCTGACACCTGCCCAACCTACTAATATATCTAAAGCCTCCTGTGGTTGCTTACAGTAATCTTTAAAGCTAACCAAGCACCACCAAGCCCCTAGCAACTTTTCTGTCCTCTTGTAAATTTTGATATATTTGCTCAAACCAAAATCTAGAACATTTATATGTATTCATAACAATGTGTGTAACATTGCTCTGGGTGTGGTGAGGGGAGGAAACACTGTCATTATATCTGAAAGAAGTCCATTAACTAATGCTCTCTTTCAGCCAATGTCTTAATTATGTAATATATCCTTTAAAACAGTATACCTTCATTTTATCAGCAGCTCATTAGATTTAAATATGAGCATATTTTAGGATGATTTGCTTTCAGTTTGTAATAATACACTGTTACAGTATTACACTATTACAGCCCCTTTCTGCAAATTGTTTAGCTTTCTATAAAGAATTTGTCATAATTGTTAACTAGAATAGAAACAATAAATTTAAGCATAGGAGCCCTCTTGAAATCTAAGTGCATTCCAGCTTTTGCTTACAGTGATTATATAATCCAATTTATCATAATCAATAAAACAAACATGCTTATAATACTCAGCAAACACTGCACTTTGCCACTTTCCTATATGCAGCAGTTTAGCTTAAATCAGATAAAACAATGATGATTTTAGAGATTCTTAACTGTTCCAGTTACTGTAATTATTGAAATGCAATCTTCCATTCACCCCTCATCAACACTTGAAGTGGAAACACATGGGCTTGCTTTTTATTTAACTGAGTAGTGAAATAAGCTGGCTTCATAATTTGGTCATACAGCCACTTAAAAGTGAAAGTGAAAAATGTAAAAATCTATTTAGTTATCAAAAATCAAGTCATTTTCACTGTAATATAGACAGACAAATTGGATAAGGTGCCTATCTACTGAGTCTGGGTGAAGGGAGGAGATGCATAGCCTGAAGAAAATTGAAGGGAATTAAACTAAGGAGACATAATAAAGTAAATAGAGAAAGAAAAATCTTCTGTGTAAATGCGATTAGAAAAGTCCATGCATGACAACGAAGTGGAAAAGAACACCAATATACTGGCATGCATTGGAAATATGGATCTGCATCCATGATATCCTATGTCCTAAGTCCCCGGTCTCAAACATTCCCTGGAGGGAAGATATCAAGTAGTGATCCAGAGCATCAAAGGAGGAAAACTGAAGAGTGAATCAGTTTTATACATGCTATTAATAATATCTGTAAGAGTATTTTATATTAACCATTTTGGTCATCATGTTTGCAGGTGTGAAACATATTTGTTCGCACTCAAATATTGGTTCCATTATTATGATAAAGTATATTATGTTATAAATATAAATTATTTGAATCCTCTAAATTTACAAATATTTGTAATTAACACCTTGATCCTAGACTTCATCAATCCCGACTAATATTCCACATTTGAAAAATAAGAAACTTAAGGATTCAGGTACTATCATCCCTCATTTCATCCCCACATCTGCTAGCTCATCCAGAATTCCATTGGACCAGTTCTGAATCTACTATTCATCAGTGTTCATCTATGTTCTGCAGTCACTCCCTATGAAAAATACCTATGATGTAATTTAGAGTTATAATATGATTTATTTAGCTTTTTATGGTATATTATGGTTGCTTTTTGATGATCAAATCAGAAGAAACAATATAAAAGTTCCTTTTATCAGCTTATTTCCCATTATCATCATTGCAGTAGCAACAAGATCTGAAACTACCAATATCTTGACTTAGTATTATATAGCTCAAATTCTGCTCTATTTAGACACTACCCTAGTTTGGATGAGCAAAATCTATAATCCTTGATGTTGGATGCTATTCACAACTCAGGTAGCAGCAATATTAAAATCTCACAGACCATTTTCATATTTTAATGAAATGCCAATGGCAACACTCATTTCCCATTAAAAGCTTGAAATGAGTTTTTATACCAATGCTCTATGTATGCAGTGTGCTCCAAACTTATTTCACTTAACTTTTAGGCTGAAAGCCTTGGGAGAAGAGGTGTATGTTGAGCAGGAAGTGAAGGATTTTAAATGGGGAGCCCAACACAGTTGAAGAAATAGGTTTTCAAAAGTGCTTTCGACAGGAATAGGCAAGACCAATTAGTTATGTAAGTATTTCTAGGGCAGAGACATAGGGACCAATTTTAACTATGTGCAAATGGATGTGCTTTGAGGTGAATTAAAATCTCATCCCAAGGTGTTATTAATGATGTCATCAAGGCAGCATTTAAATTTGATTCAAGCACTTTTCATACTCCCAGAAATCATCTTTTTTTTATAAAGGACAGGTACACTCTCAACAAGCTTGGAGAAAGCAGCTAGTCTAACAACATTTGCAGGTACAGTAATATGGAAATGCAGCAGACAAGCTACATACAGAAAGTTCCAACAAACAACCAGATCATCTGTTTTTGGTGTTTGTTGAGGGATAATTTTTGGCCAGGACTCTAGGAATACTCCCTTTTTAATAATGCTATGGGAGTTTCTTTATTTCCACGTGAGAGGAAAGGTGGGGTATCATTTAATGTCTCATCCAAAAGACTGCAACTCTCCCAGCCCAACATTCCCTCAATGCTGAACAGTCTCCGGAGTGGGGTTTGAAACCCTGATCTTCTTACTCAGAAGTGTGAGTGCTGTATATGATTTTATCACTGGCAGCCAATTAAGAGGCCATTGATGGGGCCACCGCTCATTTAAGGAGAGAGTCCCATCATCCAGAGCTGCCGGTCAAATAGGGGAGCTGACAGCTTGGTAGCACCAGTAATAGAGGTAGTTGCTGTCGAGTCACAGGGAGAAGAGGTCACTTCCATGTTGAGATGTCCACAAAGGGCAGTTAAGATTTTTTTTAATGTGCCAGGGTCAGGCAGACAGAACCTGGTGACTGGAGGGTTGAACCCTCCAGTGGTGGAATCAGAGTTGTGGGGGGGATACCATTGCCATCAGGGGTCCTTCCGTGGGCTATAGAGTGGCCATAAAGGAATGCCCCTTCTTCCCCCCCCATGACTGGGGACCTGCCCGGAGGCTGCCTTGATTTATCTGGCAGTCTCCCAATGTGGTGGGTGGTCCCTACTGATGCTGGTAAAATACCGGCGAGGAGCCGGGAATTAGCCATTAATTGGCTAATGCTATTCCCATTGTTGACAATATCCCATGATGTTGACGAGATGTTGGGCTTCGATCACAATGCCTTCCACTGCTATTTTATTTCACTGCCCCAGCCTGTCTCCAGAGGACTGGTAAAATTCAGTCCATAAACTCTGAACATTTAGGTGCTCATACCTAATGGTGTCTTCTGATAAAACATATAATAGATGGCCACGCATGCTGGATATATTAAGAGTTCTAATGGGCGGGGGAATCGCGATGTGCAATTACCTATGGTGGGTGATTGCAATGCTGGCAGCATGCCAACTTTGTGCTCTCTGCTCATTTCAATTATTTCGACGTTCATCCAGTGCTAATTGCTTGATTGACTGAACACATCAGCAGGGAGCCAGTACTGTGCGTGGTTAGCACCACTTAGTGAAATCGTGATAAGTCAAACTCGGATGACACGAAATTTTGGTTATGTCAAAGCCGTCAACCATTCCTGCCGGCAGAATAGTAAATCCCATAGAGCGATGCCCATGATAAACCGAAATTCCGCACTGCTCGCTCCAGATTAGCCGGTCTTGATTAAACTTGTTATATGACTGTGCCAACCAATCAGAGTGGAGTTTGACCACACAATAGCGCAAATTGTAGAGCTCTGGGAAAGCATCATTTGACATCGAGGTCCTCCTGTGAAAGAACATACAAAGCCTACAAGTATGACTAAACCTGTGAGAAAGTTAAAAGTGTTGTCGATCTGAGAAAAGGTGAAGTTGATACAGCAAGTGAAAAAAAACATGACGTGAAGTGGAAAGCGGGCATTGCAAAGCAGTGGGAGATTCCACCATCATGTTTGTCCACCATTATGAAACACAAAACAGACATCTTGGAACAGTTTGACAAACAGGCACTCTCTCCAGCAAGGAAGAGTTGGAAATTGCTGCCTATCTCGACACTGAAGAAACTCTGCTAACATAGTTCATGACAGCCTGTGCAGAGAATGTTCCTATCTCCGGTCCAATTCTGCAGGAAAAGGGAGTCACCCTGGCAAAGAAGCTGGGCCACATGGAGTTCACCTGCAGCAACGGATGGCTGGACCGATTTAACACAAGGCACAGCATCGTCTTCCGCAAAGTTAGGATGAGTGATGAGGGCGTGGCGGTTATGGCAGCAATGACAGATGATTAGCTCCAAAATGGTCTCATCCATGAAACAAGCATGAACAGCGACATTTTTAGCGCAGATTAAACGGGACTGTTTTACAATCTTTTGCCAGACCATTCTTTGATGTTTAAAGGTAAAACATATAAAGGTGGAAAGCAGAGAAAGGAGCCTGACACTGCTATGGTCTGCACTAACACATGGATAGTACTGAAAAGCTGCCACTTCTTATGATAGGAAATTCTAAGAAGCTATATTGCTTTGTGAATGTCAAGACACTACCCATGCAGTACAAGGCTAACAAAACTGCCTGGATGACCTCCAGCATTTTTGATGTGTGGATCAGAAAAGAGGACAAAATCTTTTAACGAAAGAAAAGGAAGATTGTCATCATCACAGACAACAGCTCTGCGCTCCATGGTCAAGCTCCAACCAATGGATCATGCGTCATTACGAACCTGAAAACCCACTGCCAATGGCAGCTGATCTCTCAGGTTATCGAGGCCATTAATAAGAAGGCGTGATAAGAGTATTTGGGTACTATGCTATAGGCCATGTGTATGATGAAAAAGGTGTGGAAGATGGTGACGGAAGCCACAATTGCCAACTGCTTCCACCATACTGGGTTCAAACAGGTTACGACTGTACAAGACAAGAACAAGGGGGTGCAGGATGAGACTAAGCAACCCAATGACATGGCACTTTTTGCTCAGCTGCAGGAGGCCGGCATGGAAATTCCTGCAGAGGCAGCCATGAAAATTTAAGCAGAGGTGTAAGTTGCTATACGATGCACAACGGAACAGATTGATGATGCCATCCTAGATGCAGTACATTCTTTAACCCACAAAGACCGATGACCATGAAGAGTTCAATGAATTCCTGCCCCCACACCTGCCCGTTTCCCTAGCTAATGCCACAAAGGTCATGTAGATGCTCCAGGATTTCACGTTGCAGCACGTATATGCCTAAAACACGTTTGACTGCATTGACAACATGGCGGATTGTGTCACGCACGTTCGAAAACTTCATGCTAAGCAGAAAAAGATTTGAGTTTTTCCAGAGCTAACTTCTGGCCCCTTTCAATGCAAAGCCCTGGCCTTGCACAAGGTCATGTCATGGTAAGGCGTGAATAAATTGAATAAAGACTTTTTCTCACAGTTACTGCATTACAGTGTTTTCATTCAACATTTGAATTGGTTGTTTTTGACATAGACCGAGTTTGTTAGCGTATCAGGTTGCATGGAGACGCATTCATGTGGGTACGGGGCCTCCTCCTCTGTCATGCAGCTCCACTTGTCACGAATTTGGAGGTGGTCCCCCTGGGATTCAACACATCAAGATTTTACTGAAAAGCTAGTCTGCATTGCTAAAAGCTAGTTTGCATTTCGTAAAAGGGAGGTGCTTTGTGGCTGGAGCAGGTGAAGGCAGTTGCGCAAGAAGTAATTCTGGCCAGGAAAGCACTGAAGAATGGCAAAACATGGGAGAGAGCTAGCCCTTAAGTTTTCAGGTAATGCACTGGAAACGTTGGTGGGGGAGGCGGAGATATCTTATATCTTAAGAGAGGCAGAAAATCCTCAGAAGGCATTAGAGATCACATTGCACCACACTCTCATCACTCACCTACCAACAATCAATCAGGACTCACAGCTGACATTCACCCTCATACACTTAGCATTGTTGGTAGCTTCACTCACATCTCACAACTTGCACATACTGCCAGCTATTTGATCATGGCACTCACATCACTCAACCAGTTTTGTACAATACTCACTGACACACGTCCATCTCTTATACAGGACAGGGTGGCATTTAAGTACTGGCAGCAGGAGCTAACTGGAGGAGACAGGCATGCCTGCATTTCCTAACCTCCATGAAGGAGTCAGTGCTGGCCATTCAAGGGACGTCCATTACTAAGGTTGTGGCCAACAGAAGGGCTGAAATCATTGAAGATGATGCCCCATCTTCTCCTGCATGCAGAAGTAAAAAAAACACCCATTGCCAGGGTAAAGAATAATTTATCTGCAAGATTTATTGTCTATAGTCACACAACAGGTACACATTGAAGGGGTGGAGCCCCTTTTGATTGCAGTCTGGAGCAGAGTTGACATGTGGTGCCAACAAAGCCCACACATGTGTACAGTCAATCTTATGCTGCACCACTGGAAAGCCCACAATCCTTATGAAGCCACATGTTTGTTCTGCTTGCTTCTCTCTGGCAAGAAAGCATGAAATATGCTCTCGCTGAATAGAGAGCCGCAGTGACATCCCTTAAACAACTGTAAGACATGGCAAAATCTTCAAATTCAGCTAAACACATAAAAGTTCATCACTGCCACAATGTGGTCCTTGTCCTGCTCTAAGGTTGCAGTTGTGGCTGCAATAGATGGAAGATTAAATTGAGGGCATCCTTACTGATCTTTAGGCATCTCGCACACTGTTCCTTATTGGAGTTCAGGCTGGAGACCTGAACACCCTGGGTGGATATGACTTCATGTTGCAAGACTTCTCTCACTCCTCCTTCCCCTTCCTGCAACTTATCCTGCTGTGTGTGACCTCTGCTCATTGTCCAAATCATTCTGTATTCTAAGGGAAATGCCTACTATTACACCCATGCTTGGGAGCAGCTTTGTAGCGTAGCCTCGAAATCAGCAAAAACTCCTTCAGCACCTGCTATACAACATGTTGTAGACTTTTTCAATGTTAAACAATCATAAAATGCATCAAAATCAACCAGCATCTAGCCTGTTGATGATTCCTATAAAAATTGATGCGGGGTGTGGGGGCGTCAGAGGGACAATCTTCCTGCTGTTGAAAGCATATTTATGCGTGAGGTTAAGGGAAGGCATTAGCTGGTGCGTTCAGCTCCAAAATGGCACAGTTGTGTTAAATCAGCGGCCTGCTCTGCACACTTCTGGCACTAGCACCCTCACCAATATAATGTCCAGCATGATCCAACCCACAAATGTACGCACAGAGCAGATGTCTTTTTGGACCTTCAAGGGCACTCATAGCACCCAAAAAATGTGTGCACAAGATCCCAAATTTTCACTTTAAGACTGAAGGAGATGTGCTAAATATATATTAAAAGTACATTTTCAAAGTCTGCTTCAGTTGTGGAAGTCAGCACTGTATAATATATAGCTGATATTTGCACCTAGCTGAACTGTTTCCTTTCATAAATTGGCATGACAAATTATTGAAATACATCTAGCAGAATAATTCTTACTGTTTCAAGGGTATGATTTTATAAATTAAACCAAATAATTTGGGACTACAAATTATTCTGGCATTTTAATTGCAGGTTGGAGATGAAAATATAATGCACAGGATCAAAGGAGCACTGAATAGGTCTTGTAAATTAAAAAGGCAGGTACTACAATTCACTGGCCCCTGTCAGAAATGCACTGGAGCTGTTAGCCTAAGCACAAGCTAAATTCGTTATACTTCTATCTTTCAAACAAATGAATGTTAATACTGCAAAGATGATCAGTAACCCCCAAATACATTTTGTAGTAAGTGTCAAACATATGTTCTGCTTCTAGGGGAAACATATGCCATACTTTCATTAACTTTGAAGACAAAAGGCCGCAAATTGAACACTACAAAATAAGGTTTACCTGCATTAGGTTCAGACTCAAGGCTTTCAAAAACCTTATTTTTTTTAAATAGCATTTTTTTAAATAGCCATTTTCCAACAAGACAATCTGTAGTGACATACAAATGTGATCTTCTGAAAACCATATCCTCAAGCTTTAATATTATTTAAATTTATCACTCAATATCTAAATGGATAGGTGCAATATTATAAATAGCAGCATTTTGCTAAAGAATTACAGACGGCTCCATGAGGAAATGCATTCACTATCGTAAATCTATTCTTTAAAGTTGCAAGATAAATTTTCTAAATTCTACTTATTAAGCTCAACAACACTCATTAAATCCAATCAGATGGCAATTAAAAAAGTCTTGCATTTCTATGCATCTTTCATGATACTGCGCGTCCCAATGTGCTTTAAAGCCAATGATGTACTTTAGGATTGTAGTCACTGTGGAAACGCAACAGCCAATTTACACAAAGAAAAGTCCCACAAATAGCAATATGGTAATCATCAGATAATTTGTTGTTTTAATGATGTTGACTGGGGGATAAATATTGTCCAGGACACTAGGGATAACTTCCCTGCTCTTTTCAAAATAGTACCATGATCTCACATCAACCCAAACAGGCAGTTGGGGCCCATGTTTAATGTTTCATTCAAAAGTTGGCACCTCCAGCTATGCAGCACTCCTCCATACTGCACTGGATTTATATTGTGTCTTTAACATGGTAATACTTCCCAAGGTGCTTCACAGGAGTGTTATAACATAAAATTTGACACCAAGCCATATATGATGATATTAGGGCAGATAATCAAAAGCTTGGTAAAAGAGGTAGATTTTAAGGAGTGTCTTAAAGAAAGAAAGAGATGAAGAAAGGCCTAGACATTTAAGGAGAGAATTCCAGAGCTTAGGGCCTTGACAGCTAAAAGCACAGCCATCAATGATGATAGAGCGATTAAAATTCGGGACACTCAAGAGGCTAGAAATGGATGGGCGTCAATATCTCAGAGGGCTATAGGGCTGAAGGAGATAACAAAGAAATGAAGGGTCGAGGGCACGGAAGAATTTGAAAACAAGGATGAGAATTTTAAAATCAAGATACTGCTTAACCAGAAGCCAATGTAGATCAGCAAACATAAGGGTGATAAGGTGAATAGGACTTGGAGTGAGTCAGGACACAATGCATAATTTTGGATGGCCTCAAGTTTACAAGGATAGAATTTATTAAGGGCCATTACTTTATTTAGCTATTCCATAAAATATGTATTTCAGATTTATTAAGGGTCATTAATGTAAGGAACATATCTTTTTATTTCTGTTGGACTGTGGCTTTAAAATTGGACGGTGGCTTTAAAAGCTACCATTGGTGCAGTTGAAAAACATTTTCACTGGAGCAGGATGAGGAATATCTACAATGTTACTATCTCCTGGAACAGAGTGTGCCAGGTTGGACAAAATAGTGCCGGAAAGGGGTCCTGACATAAGGGGAACTGCCTGGCAACAACATTTTAATTGGCTCCTGATCAGGTGACCAAGGTTTTGTGCGATAGCAATGAGCAGGGAGATCCTCGCCTGCAAAGAGAACATACTAAAAACGCTCCTGTTTTTGTATGATTCCGGCAATTCTGCCATAATAGCTAGTTGGCTATCCCTCACATCTCTGTAACCTGCTTTCTCTGAAAACCCCTGTCAAGAGGAAAAGGGGAAAAAAATCACCAGTAGAGACATTGAAAAGCAAGTTTTTCAACCCGTGAACCACAGACTGAAAGTGCTGGGAGACCACCTCGTGTCATCAACAAACTGCAAGGAATTTGGAAGACATCAATCAAAATCAACGCATCTAATCCTGTACTCTGCATTGTTGCTATTGAACAGTTTTATCTCACCCTTAAAATCCATGTTGTGTGTGTCTTATATGTGTGTGTATTTGTGTATAGGGGTTTAAGAAGGGGTAGAGTTTAAGTTATTGAGTTAGAACTTAGCAGTTCATATTTCTTTCTTTTGCAACTAGTTAAAAACATTTTTTTCAATAGTTATTTACTTATTAAGTTTACAAACCTGGTACTCATAATCTGGTAACCTAAATTAAACAGTTGGGTAGAATTGGGGCAATCTGGTGGTTTGGTCAACCTTATCACATTTGTCACGGCTTGTGGAACAGTGGGGCTTGATATTAAAGCGCACTATCCCCAGTGAGTAATGACAATTATCTTAATTGAGTTATTCAATAAAATGCACATACATTCTTCACAAAGTATATAATCAAACTGAATTACAGAAATTCAAACAGCAAAATATATTACAGCTCTTCAAATAGGTTTTGTGCAGGTCTTAAATAAGAACTGTATAAATATGACATTATGAAGATGAGAGTAAAAGACAACAAACGCAATGTGACACGGCTGTAACCAAACTAATTGTAACAATTTTATCTGTGATTCTGGTTTCAGTATCACAGAAATCTCACAGCTATGCTTTAATATTTTTAAAAGTGTTATGTCTTGATTGACAAAGTTTGCAGTATAATGACTGAGATTTCAAGTGTATAATTTTACTGATGAATTTTAAGAATGAAAAGAATGATTTCTATGAAATAGATCAGCACTCTTGCAACAATACAGTACCAATTGATCAAACTTCAGTTCATCATTGCCACCTGCCATGGAAGCTACACCATAGGTTCATTACTGCATCTTGAAATTCTGACTGGTTTAGGGGAAGGTAAGACTAGATGAGTTAAGAATATTCTAGACTCATAAAATGATTAGATATTCCTTTTAAGTACTAACTACAGTGTATCAATTAACCATACAATACCTTTGTTTTTTTGAGAAAGGGATAAGGATTAACAAGACACTGGCAATTAAAACAATTTCTTAAATTTCAGACTGACAAAATATCAAATTTAAAGTACAAATGAATGCTTTTTGCATTTAATTATCTGCATTGCTAAACTAATTATTTCAGGATTGCTGAAAAACGAGACATGTCGAAGCTTTTCATCTTGCACTCATCAGGACACTTCAGAAGAATACCACTATAAGGGGAAAACAACAATTTACACAACAATGACATGATGCACGCCCGAATAGATGGTCTTGCCATGGGATCCCCTCTCTGTTCAGCTCTCGCAAACATCTTTGTTGAGTTCCATGAGAAACATATCTTCGATGGAATGACACCTAACCTCTTGCATATTTCCAAAATGCAGATGATACTTCGCTATATTTAAATCTGCAGCTGTATGTAATAATTTCCTTACATATCTTAATGGTCTCCATCCTACGCTCAAATTCACCTTTGAAATAGAGCAGTCAAATGAACTCCCCTTCCATGACATACTAGTTGAGAAATCTGCCGGGGGTTCTCTACCATGGTCTACCGCAAACCTACCTTCACTGGTCAATATACGCCTTGGGATTCTTATAGTTCCACATGCTATAAGATTGGTCTCATCGGCAACCTTGTAAATAGGGCCTGAGCCATTTGCTCACCATGTAAACTTGATGCTGAAATAGGGCACATCAAGGCATGCTGCAGGATATCTACCGTGATCAAATCATTTCACACTGTATATTATGCAAACTTATGAACAGGCCTAAGGCCATCACTTTCAGCGTTGAGAAGTGCCCAGTATATCTTAGATTATCCTGGAAGGACAGAGTATCTCAAATATGCGAGCAACAGTGAAACTAGCTGTTTCACGCTGCTACTATGCAGTAGTAACACGAGTGGTACTCGTCACTAACAGGATGCTGCTGTCAAGCCGAAAAGACATTCTGCCAATCACACAAATGAATAACGTGGTATATGAATTTCAGCGCCAGTGTTATGCTGGGTATATAGGCCATATGTCTCAAAGACTGGCGTATTGTATCAAACATCATGTCCCAGCCACTATCCACAATGGGCAAGGTACAGACCGTAACAACCAGCCCATGCTTGCAAAACTCAAAACAGCGTCCAACATTAGATGTGATTCCACAATTGGATAACATTTGCTAAATAATCCTCAGTGTGCTAGGAATTACGCTGACAGCCAATTTCAGATTGTCAGTTGGGCTCACAGTGTGGCGCATTTGCATGTACTAGAAGCTACATGTTAGTACACAGGGCCCTGTTTTTCGCAGATAGAACAAACATGTACACACATTGCACCCATTTCAACTAAACAAAACAAATGACAGCCATTCGCTGACTCATTCCTCAGGGCAATGCCTTGACCAATCAGGGTCAAGCGGCCTGGTTTAAATTTCAAAAAATTGCTTAGCAGTTAACTACCAGTCACCATCACTGGTGTATTCTTCATGGCAACGTCTCTACCAATAGAATCCACTTGCCAGCCAATCAGCATTCTCTTCACCTACAGTATAAATTGTTGTTTTCCCCTTATACTGGTGTTCTTGCAAAGTATCCTGATGAGTGGAAGATGAAAAGCTTTGACATGCCTCTTTTTTCAGCAATACTCAAGTTCTGTACTACCAAACTACTTTTTTTATTTTGGTATTGTGGCCAAGGGGACACTGTGATGGTCAGTAACTGGGAGAACATAAAATCAGGACTCTTATAGAATGGGGAATTGGGTTGTGTTCATTGGCACCATAGTCGGATGAACTGATCACAGCCAGCCTGGCCAGAAAGGGAATGTGTTAGTTGCCTCCTCCCTTTTATTTCCTCATCAGTTACTCACTGTATACCTGGCATCAACGGCTGTGCCCTCATGATAGAGAGGTTGAGCAAAATGCAGTAGACCACAATAAACCATGAAACATGCTCCAGTGAGTACTTCAGGGTTGCGCTAAGCAGTCCAGGCAACAGATTTTGTGTGGCAGCATGGCTCTCATTAAATGCATGCTCCCCACATGTGACTGGTTTGCACACTGGAGTCATAAGCCTGATGGTTTGTGGTTTGTCCTTGACCCTATTAGCCACCATTTGGTTTTGCATGGTGGTTCAAACAACGATGGTACAGCAGACTGGTGCAGAATAAAGACATCATGGCTGCTAGTCTGATGCTGAGTATTCACTGCATGATATGCTGGGTATGGTTGCACAGGAAATGCACATTCAGGGAGTGGAAACCCATGTGGTTGCGGTACATCTCTACATTTAGATAGGGCGCCCGAAAAGCAAATTGTGCAGTAAATAATACCCTGTCAAAGTCACATACACACTCCATCTGCTTCTCTCTGGTAAGACAGCATGTAATATATTCCCTCTCCTGACATACACATTATTATTCACCTGCTTGATAGAGCAATGGATGGCAAACTGGGAGATATCACTTTTCCAGCCTAGAAGGTTTGCAATGCGAAGAAATTAACGACCATGGTCACCTTTACAGCCACTGGCAGCATTGCCCTCACCCTTCCCTGAGGCCACATGTCTGCCTGCAGCAGGTGACACATCTCAGTGAGCACCTCCTTCGTAACATGGAACATTGCACACATTTCTCTTCGCTGAACTTAAGGTAAGAGAATGCTTCCTAAAGAACCTGGGTGGATATGGCCTCCTGATGAGAGCTCTTCTCCCCACTCCTCCTCCTTTTTCGACCAGCATGTCCTCCTCTGCATTGTCTCTGCTCTAAATCTTCCTGTGGTGCTGCAGGCCAAGGCGGATGGAAGCTACAGCAGCCATGGCTGAGATCAAGTATTGTGAATAGAACCCTTGAAGTGAGAAGCAAGACTGTCACCAAGTGTAACACCACTGCCTATAAGGTTCATCAACTTTAAATAAGAGTACAAGCCAGATCAACCCAATAACATCCAGCAGAAATAAATCAGCAGTAGTTGATGATCCTTTTAAATAGCATTGGTGGGTATTCCTTCCTGCTGCTGAACGCATAGTTAGCTGTGTGAGGTTAAGAGAAGGCATTAGTGGGAACACAGAAGTTCAAAATGGCACCCCTACAGTCCAAATAAGGACCAAATGCTGACTGACCTCATGATCAGCCTATTCTGCGTATTTCTGGAGCGTGCTCCTAACATCCCTAAAAGCACCCTCACCAAGCTCACAGCAATGGTGTGCGTGCATAATGCGTATGCAATTTTGCACACAAAATGGCACCTGTAGCATAATAAAACATGTGCCATGAAGTCAATTGTTATGGCCACAATTTCCTTTCTTATACATTAATTTGTTTCTGCATTTCTTCAGCAAATGCATGTGCAGCTACTGAGGTACAGAGGACCATTACAGCTCAGAAAGCTGGCCTGCTAAATCTGAAGCAGACTGGTTGGGAAAAAAGTTGTATTTTTTCCTCCATCCAAATATTCCATGTATTGGAGTCCCATCCTCCCTTTCCAATGATCTTCAAGTCCCATGCATCTGAGATCACATTTCTCACTCCACATGCTTCTCCCCTGCCAATCACCAACATGTATATCAGTAAAATATTGCAGTTCCTGCAGAGAGAAACAATCAAGTGCTTTTTGGGGATGGCCCAGCACACTTTATCTTTAACAGGGAATTTTTAGGCAAAGCAATACTTGAATTTGGCAAACTGTTAACAACAGAAACACATTACTGACAAATCACATTGCTTTTGCTTATGAAGATAACTAGGGCAGATGCCATTATATTTTTGGGTGAAGCATTAAAACAGTACTTTTTACGCTTTGTGTTCCTGCTAATATGAAAATAGTGTGCTTCAACCAATTAGCTGTAATATTCTCATTCCAAATTATCTTGTAAATTTAATAACATACTTTAAGGAGACCATAAGTGTGCTTGCATTATTGTATTTATCATCTCAAAGTGGCAATAAACTTTTATTAGAGTGTGAAACGGAACAAATTAAAAACTATATATTGATAAAAAAAATGGTGCATCTGAAAAGATTATGGGCTAGATTTTACTTTTCCCTACAGTGAGGAAGGCGGAACGGAAACTGAGTGGTCTGCTCAGTTTCACCCCAGCTATCTCTGCTCCTTCAATCAAGTGTCAGATGGCCAATTAATGGCCATCCAGCAGAATGGAGGCCAATTATAGGTGCAAAGGGGGTTCCATGCCCAATTGGCACTGTAGGCCAGGATAAAATGTGGCAGAGGGCTACTGTTGTGAACAGGAAGTTGGTCATGGCTGGAATTGTAAACGCCTCCTGCTCTCTGAATCATTCTTTATTTAGTACTGAAGACTCAAAACACAAAAAATGTCATTAAAAATCATAGACACTGCCAACTTCCCGATCAGATCCGCTTTTTCTACGACCCTTATGCTGTCACGTTCTAGCAGGCGTAAAAGACTCCCAAACCTTTGCTCATCCCTCACCTAAAAATGCAGCAAGCAATGAAAAATTACGGACGATTGGGACGTTAAGAAGCTTAATAGTTTGTTAATTAGTGATTTCAAAATGGTGGGCGGGCTGCTGATTTCCGCTCTCCAACTTCCATAATTTGGGAGACTGAAGTGATGATGTTGTATTGCTGACATGACATCACACCGAATTTTTCATCAGGGCAGGGGGGCAGTGTACCCTATTTGGGTATGTAAAATGCAGTCCAGTGTGCGCAAAAGTCTGCAATTATCCTGTGGAGTACAAAGTGCAATTTGAACACATTTAATACAATATTCTGATAACACGCATCCCTAAGTCCTTTAAACACACTCATAGTACCTTCTGCTACATGTCATAACCTTCTTGAACATATTGCCTAAGGAAGCTTTATAGCCCGCACATACATTAAGACCTTCAGGAGTGCAATCAATAAGACCCTTACTAAACACAAATCATCAGTAACAATGACAAGCTCAAATGATTCTTAGACATAAGAAGTGCCTATTTTAGACACTAAATGCGATCTTTGCCCATTCATCAAATTACATTTCAGTGCTCTACAAAAACTAAGTTCATATTGTTGACACAAATTACAAACATTTGTAACCCATATTAGTCTGCGTAGTACTGCTGGCTACCTACAAACCATATTTGTTGTAAAAGAATAGCAATTAAGTTTTAGTTCACTCACATTGAAATGGTTAATTGCAATGAAATACAATAATGGGTTATTCATAAACTGATCTGCATTTAAAAGGGCACTACAGAAAAATCCTGAAGCTGGACAAAAGGTGGCATTTGAATGGTCGCGTACAGAAAGAAGATTTTCTTGGGCAACATGCATAATTTAGCTTTACATACATCTAAGCAGGGGTAGGTACTAACAAGTGACTGTTCAAATGAAATGCATCTGCAGTTTCTGCATGTTATGATTCCCCAATAAGAAAAATCTCCAGAGTCACATTACAAGTCTAAGAGCAGTGACCTATTTAATGTCATTGAAGATGCAGCAATATGAAAAGAATTGCTTTTAGCTCACCAACTAATGATGGTAGTGCTCCCAACTGACTAAACTGATGAACGACTCCCAACAGTTCACCACTATATGCGTCAATTGATGCAGACAGCAGTCCCTTCGCAATTAAATAAAAGCTGCCAACTTTCAGTATGCACTGCTCTCACATGACCTCCCTTGCTTTGAAAATATAATGTTACTGTTTTATTTTATCTGAATGCCAATGAGATATGTGGATTTTAGAATTTTGGCTAAAATAGATGCAATAAAATTCAGATACTGCTAAAAGTAGCTTCAATTTTTAAAAAAAATCTGAGTTTAAAAAGAAGCCTATATGGCAAAGTACTCTTTGGAATGTAAATGTCCTGCCACTAAGTGGCAGAGGAAAGCAATAATTAACAAAGCTGCCATGCAGCTTTAGTTAAACTAATTGTTCAATAGTGCTCAACAGACTGACAAGCCCAAAGACTAGAAAACATATTAACTGAACAGTTATATTTTACGTTTTTTGCTCAATGATCAGTTGCACATATTAGTACATAATTGTAGAATGGTCTGAGTATCAGATTCAACAAGTTCATTAAAATTCAGCTACATGTGAAGAAGGGTTAAAATCAGTTATATTCTAACTCTCCCTAGTGGGGAGCCAGCAGTCTACAATACTACAGGAATTGATTGTTTTCTCTCAAATGTCAGCATGGAACATGTGGGCAGAAAACATCCAATTAAAAAAAACTGCAGCAAAATATCATTTTTCACTCTCACTTCAAGAAGCCTGGAATTCAGTTTGTGTAATAGCTTGCTGGCATGTATCCACTGTTGAAACATCTCAGCCAAGATGATAAGGAGGCGAGGTCTTGCTTTGCATGCACAGCTTGCCAGTAGCAGCTGATAGAAATTGGACTTCCCCAGCAGCCTGGAGAGCTTGCACACGGCAATCTCAGTAACAGGAAATTTCATAAGTGCGTGGCTGCCTCTAACGAAAGCATCGTTGGACACAGCTGGCTAAATGTCTCACTGTTATAAAGAGAAAGGTGCAGACTAAATACTATGGAGGAGAGGGAACTTTGAGCAATAGCTTAATGTGCAGCTTGGAAAGTAAGCTAACACTTCATATTCTACAGTGCTGGATCATTACTGAAAATCTACTCCACATACACATGGATTTTCACAACAGAAGCAGCATACAGGCGTTGCGCTTTCATTTCTAATTTATCTAAAGGTAAGCAATCATTTCTATTGTAATTGCAGAACCCTCTCATTTCCCACAAAAAATATTTAAATAAATTTCTGATATATCTAATTTAAAAATGTAGATCTGAACGTGTATAACACAGACCTTAAATACAACATACTTAACAGATTACCTTGAAAGGAAAATTATGTTCTACTTGCACTTTGTAACTGTAATCATTTCCAAAGTCTACTACACTTTTACATTGAATTTAATTGGATTCATTTTGAGGAATTTACTAGCCAGATTCTTGACAAAAAATCCAAATCAAATGAGCTTTTTCACCTGCATCCCCAATGCAGTAGCTTTTCTATCATCAAATAATTTATAAGTGTCTGCTTGACAGAAATAATTTAGAGAACAGGCAAGCATAAAAGCCTTCTGTGGTACACTGTCCAGTGAGATCTGATGGTCAACGATGACAAGGAGAAACTACAAGACAATGATCTGAAATAATTAAAGCACTTCAGGATACTCACAGTACAGCTTGCTTTTTATTGTGTGCCTGTTACCCTGGAAATCCCTTTTAAAGATACAACAACGTACCATACCTCTATAATGCTGAAAAGATGACAAATAATATTCTCATGGCTTTTAAATCCTTCGAGAAAATATTCCCCAGCTTAGCAACTTTAGAAAAATAAATTATTTGTCTACACTGCAAGCAACAATTTAGAAACAACGCCTCCAACATCAATTTTAAGCTTGCTACAGTGGCTTACAAATGGTTAGGCTCAAGTGAACAGTAGTCCATTTTACCATTTTGTTTCATAACCACTGGCTTGCAGCATGGAAAAGATTACTTCATTTTAACACTTCACTTCTTCCTTAAAGGGCACTTTTTGATGTTTAAAATTGGCTATCTGATAAATGTTATGATCAAGTAATCAATGAATGATGAGGCAATTCAATTATCATTTTGTCTCAGTAATTTGAGGAAAAACTTGCATTTTACTAATGGTCAAGTGCACAATCAAGGATATTAGAGATATACTATCTCAGTGCTAACAAAGTTCAGTTATTTGAAAGTTTTAAGAACTAAAACCTTGAGATACTTCATCGTAATGTTATTAATCAGAATTTCATCAATATCTTCATCTCAGTTTATCGTGAAGTTGATTTTGAGTTACTAAGCTAAAAAATCAAAATATCAGGGAATCATTTCTTGTCCAATGTTTCTGAATAATATCAAGTATTAGATATAATTTACGTTTCAAGTATATTTCTGCGGATGATCTTCATTAAGCGATATTCTTTAGTGAAAGCTATAAATGAGTTTTTAAAAGGTGTATATTTTTGTTAACTAAAGCTGTAAAATTATTAGAAGGATCCTTGACTAAAACTTATTTGTTTAGAGTAAGTAATTTTTGTATTGTGACCTTTTCCAATTTGGAACTGATATGCATATGGAATTCATTGTAGATGGAATCTACATAATAATTGATTCAGTTGAATATGTTCCTGGTCAGTTTGTTATTGCTGAATTTACATAAGATGCGCTGAAACACAAGGTGCTTTCAAATAGAATTTAGCAGTAGAAATCTATTCTTGGCATGGCTGAAGTAGAGAAATGAATACTTTCTTACTTACACTGAATAAAAGTAATCATGATCTAGGTCTAAAATATGCAAAGAATATGACCTGAACCCAAAGGTAACATTACAACTATAATGCATAATGCCACTTCAAATAGATGTCACCAACTTTCTGCATTTCTTTAAAAAATGCTGTCACCATAACAATATACGAACATACATATGAAAATACGAGTTAGGAGCATGAGTAGGCCACTTGGCCCTTCAAGCCTGCTCTGCCATTCAATATCATGGCTGACGTGACCGTAACCTCCTACCTACCCCCAATAATCTTTCACCCCCTTGCTTATCAAGAATCCATCTATCTCTGAGCTGAAAACATTCAAAAGCTCTGCTTCCACTGCCTTTTGAGGAAAGGAGGTCCTAAGATTCACAACCCTCAGAAAAAAATTCTTCTCATCTCTGAATTAAATGGGCAAACCCTTATTTTTAAACAGTGACCCCCTAGTTCTAGATTCTCCCACAAGAGGAAACATCCTCTCACATCCATCCTGTCAAGAACCCTCAGGATCTTATATGTTTCAATCAAGTCACCTCTTACTCTTCTAAACTCCAGCAATATAAGCCTAGCGTGTCCAATCTTTCCTCATAAGACAACCTGCATAAGACAAATGCATTTATAGTCAATTTCAATGATTGCAAGTCATATATCCTGGCTCCATTTTTGTTTATTTTAGAAAGTGAAATTTCCAATTAGCCATGCCATGAAATACAATCCAATATTCATGATAAATAATGAACATCATAGTATAATCAAATAGCTTTTGAAAATTAAATAATTATGTTGTAGTAAAAGTACTAGAATAGTCTTTATATAAATGTGTTCATTAAGCCTGAACTGTAAACCAAACCAATTAAAAATTCAGAAATCAGAACCATTAACAATTAATATTTCCATCTTTGACTTTGAAGTTCAAAATTCTTTATGAATCACATAATATTAAATAGGAAGTAACTCATACCATGCTCAATACCATAAGAAAACAATAGTACCGACCAGGATAGACAGTTTTGAAATATAGACCCCAAAAAGTGTAGGAGGGTTATGTGGCAGCTTAAAGAGTACATAATCCTTCAAACAGTTATACTACAGGTTCATTACATGTTTATTTGCAAATCATTCATTTATAAAGCGTTTTAAACATTTTATATAATTGTTGCGGTATATGGAGAAAAGTTCAAAGTATTCAAATTATACTTCCCAAAACATCCCAAGAGATTGCCTTTGGATCAGGTGAAGAGGTAGCATTGTCCTGAAACTACAGTGATGTTTGTCTACATCATGAATTGAGTTACATAAAGATGGTGTATAACCTTTAGGAAAGAATTGTGCAAAATGACAAGTACTTTCCACTCTCAAGGCATTTCTGCCTGTGACATGGAGATTATAACATTTCTGAAAGATGTTACACAGAATTTAAAAGTAAAAAGAACAAATTAATGCCAGCATAATGCTTACTAAATTTCCCAATCTCAATTTTATTATATCTCTTAAATTATCACCTTTTAAGAATCTGCTGCTACTCAGGTGGCCATGTTGTGTCAGCCATGGCTCAGTTGGTAGAATGCTCGCTTGAGTCAGACGGTCAGGAGTTCAAGCCCCACTCCACAGACTTGAATACAAAATTCTAGGCTGCCACCCTAGTGTAATACTGAGGGTGCACTGAACTGTTGGAAGTGCCATCTTCTGCATCAGATATTAAACCAAGGCCCTGCTTTCTCTCTCAGGTGGAACAGCAAGAGAGCTGTTCTCAGTGTCCTGATCGATATTTATCCCTCAATCAACATTTTTAAAAATTATCTGGTCGTTATAACGTTGCTGCTTGTTGGAGCTTGCTGCGTGCAAATTGGCTGCCGCTTCTCCAGCGGAACAATGGCCACACTTTGAAAGTACCTCATCGGCTGTAAAGTCCTTTGGTACCTCTGAGGACTTTAAAGGCATGATATAATTCAAGTCTTTCTTTCTCTTTTTAGATATTATAAAACATACCGTGAAAATAGAGAATTGAATAAAGAATGTAGGAGTAAAAGAGTTGTACATATGTGAATAATACAATGTCTGTTGCTATGATTCATAATGTTAAGAAAGATAAAAAGGAAAACATTTCATTCTGGAAAGCGTAACCTCTGTTCAGTTGTTCAGTAATATCTGGAGTATAGTTTTGTTTATAAACTGTAGCAACAAGACAATTCATCTGTAAAGGTCTGTTGAAAGGAAACAATATCTCTATGTTGAGCTGCCTGGACTGCAAATCAGATGTTTTCAACGCTTTGACCTAAATCTATAATAATTTTAATCACACTCATTTTTGGACTTAATAACATAAAGAAATAATATTTGAATACTATAAATCATTCTGCAGTATAATAATGCCTAAACATATAAAATGATGTGAAGATTGAACAGAACATTTTGAAAATTTCATTATTTTAACTATGGGATACATTTTTGTGTGCCCAATGCTGTCAGCTGTGGGCATTGCCATCCACCCATTGGCATTGGCCTTAGGCTTAATTAATTTTCATGGTTGGGCCTCACTAGGACAATTTTGGCAAGCTGCTAGCATTGAATGATGACTAAACATTTGGTGGGGTGGTGGGGGGTGGGTTGGCAGGGTTGGAGCATCAAGAAATTAGGAGGCTTCTATGTGAAGCTGAGGTGGAAGTAGGATGTTGAGACAAGTGCTGAGATACCAGGTTAGTGGGAAGGTTTGTAGTGAGGCCAGGAAAAGGATTTGTTTTCCTCCTGGTTCCACAAAATAAAACAGAGAAAAAAAATTCTTTGGGTGGAATTTTCCATGCCCGCTGCAGTCGGATGCCATGACAGGCATGAGTGGGCAATATGGCAGGAAGGCCAAAAATCGTTTTCAAATTGTAGTAAAACCAGTTTGCAATCATCCACTCCGTCCATCAATAGCGGGCTACATTTCCCATTGCCGCACGTCGGGAACTTCAATTTATTACATCGGCATTCCACAACTGTACATAAGCGACCTGCACCTGGTTAGCTACACTTCACTTGTGACTTCGAGGTTTGTTTGCCTACCTGTCTTTGAGCAGCACTCACAGTCATCAGCGCGAGGCTTTGCAGGCAGCACCACATCGCTTTTAGGGGGCTCACAGGCAAGTCTCCACTTGCGAGACCAGCCATAAGGTGGGGGGTGGTGGGGGGGCTGCTTTTCAAAGTCATATAGCTTGCTTGGAGAAGTAGGCGATGTGGCCTCAGGCAAGAAAAGAGGCTGCAGAGCTAGGGCATTACTGAAGAAGGGGTTATCAGAGGGTATGTGTGGGGACATATGTTGATCTGTGCAAGTGGCCTCAAGAGGGTGAAGGCTGAGGAGGCAGTCTCCAGAAGAGATGATGCTAGATGCAGATGTGAGGGTGCATGAGAGAGAGAGAGTGGTGATGTACCTTGAGCTGGCAGTGAATGATATGCCAGTGAATATGTGTTGGGTTTGTGAGTGTGAGAGTTTAGAGTGATGGGATGGTTGCCTTACCCTGATGGCATGGACGAGTTCATCCTCTTTCTGCACTGGATGGCGAACCTCTTCTGTACAGCATTGGCACTGACCACCACTGCCACCACCTCCCAAGCCTGAATGGCGACACTGATGGGCCTCCTGCAGTCAGAATGGGGGTACAGGACATTGCGGCAGGCTCCAACCGTGTGCAGAAAGCATCCCAGGGATGGTCACTGAATCAGGGGCTGCAGTCTTCTTTCCTTTAGGGACCATGTCTTTGGAGCAGCTGTCCTGGGCTGGAAGCACCGAGACCCTCTTCCATTTCCAGTTGGTTTGGTGGAAAAGTTGCAATGGTTTTAATGCTTCGACCCGAGTTAAAATTAAAGTCAGTTCACAATAATGTTACTGAGATTCAAATGCGTATGCGAAGGGTCCCACTGACTCTGAACTGATGCCCTGCAGGCTAAAATTACAGGTACCAGGTTCCTGATAACTTCAGGATGACTAAGTAACTTCAAGCATTTTAAATGCCTACCCACATTTTCGTTGGGCAGACAGGGTTAAAATAATCCCTACTTAAAGCCTAAAAACAAAATAACTAGACTTCAACATTGAATAAAGTCTACGGCTAATGAAACTTCAGTTTACTCAGGCAAATAAGTTTTTTAGCCTTTCCTTTTGCTTTTCAGTACACATTTCATGCCTTTCTGTTGTGACGTAATGAAACAATATTTTCATTGAGAACTAATCTTGGTAAATGAACATTCTCAGTGGTCAAGGTTAACAATTATTCCAACACAGCCCGAAAACGCCACACATGTGAAGTACACTTTTTCAAAATCAGGCACACATATCATTGCTGTCAAACTGGCAGTACTTGATTTCTGATGCAGCTAAAGGGGTTTTGCCTGCTGATTCCCTGAATGAATTCATCAGCACCTGCTTGCACTTTGCTTGCGCATTCACTCAAGTCAAAGATTATATATTTCTTGAGAGGATCCTATCACCTCATTTCCAGCATCGGTTTTCAGTCCAGATGTGTACCAATAAATACATGTAGCTGTAAAAAGTTTAATTGCAATGAAACACAATCAAGGACAGTTGAGCTGATTTATTCTGAATTTTTTTTTAAAGAATTAAATGCTTAGATTTCAGGTGCTTAGAATTAAATGCTTAGGTTTCAGTTGATCTCTAGTCTTGAGACAAGCCAGTCTTGCTCCAAAGCAATAGTGGCCCTTGCGCAGAATAGCAAAACCGTCAGATTTATAAAGTGTTTTATTTTAGATTTGCCATAATGTTTTAGGTTGCAGCCGCTGGAGTAGAGTTGGGAGGGAGAGACGAATTAATTCAAAAATAAATTACATAGCCTAAAATTAATTTTCAGTAACTTGCAAACGTTTTTTTATAAAGGCTGAAGGAATTCAGTCAAGACGGTAAGTTTTTGTTTATGTATAAAATTAGCACTTCCAAAGAGGTGTGACCTAAAATTGGTGTGTACCACTACTTATATTTTCAAATTATAAAATCTTTCTGTTGTGGAGTGCATCTCATGCTCAGTTCAAAAATAATTTTGCAACCAAGATTTTTACACTCACAGCTCTTGATACTTTGCAAATTGTGTTTAAAAAAATTCCTCATTGTTTTCAATTGTAGGTAAAAGATGGTCAGTAAGGAACCAAGCAGATGCCAACTCACAAGTACAGAGAATGAAGCTGAGCAAGCAGCTTCACGAACACTGGAGATGAAGTATGCATTGGATCCAAATAGGCAGATTAGAAAAAGAAATAAAGCCCTACAGGTGAGATTTAAAGATATCCGGGAAGCTCAGAATGAACAAGAAAAGAGACTTTCTGCAGCACAGCAACTGGACAAAAAAACAATGAAAGCTATTTCTTATAAGGCAGCTTATCGCAAATACATGACAGTGCCTGCACGAAGATCAATCCCAAATGTAACCAGAAGCACAGGTGTGCAGACATCTCCTGATCTCAAAAAGCGGTATCAGACATTCCCTTTGGAAAGGAAGAAAGTGAATGTCATTAAAATTGCTCCAACTGTTGACACATTCAGGCGACAAAACAATGATTGGGCAGTTGATATTAAAGATAGTGACCTCAATAAAAATTCAGGAGAACACACTATTAGCAGTGCAGAGCGGAGCAATCAAAAGAACCCGGATATCAGCTCACATAATAACTTCATCAAAGTGAATAAACAGGCTGGTAGTGACAGTTTTGATGATCCTAGCAGCAAAGATCCAGAAATACACAGTTACACTGAAGAGCCCTCTCACGTTTTAAAGTTGACAGATTCTAATCCAACTGAGCAAAATTACCAGCTGTGCAATATGGCAAAATATGATAAGGTGCCATCAGAAAATCAGAACTTTAATCAATCACTGCTACGTGAGCTGCAGCTAACGGAGTTCACCTCCTTCCGCTTAACAGAAGCCAACTGTGAACTTACGCAGCCTGATTCTTCTAATTCCTTTACACAGGACTCCCCACAAAATATGACAACACAGGAAGTACATGAGAGAACTTTGCATCCAACCAGTCTGCATTCTCTGCCCGTGAATGGTCAAGCCTGTTCAGTACAGTCCCCACAAAGTGAAGAGCCCTCTGAATCCACTGTGTCAAAAATTGCACCCAGTGGTGAAAGTCAAAGTCAGTCTAATCAGACAGCAGTATCTGTAATGGAGTCAAATCAGCAAATCATGCCTCTTACAGAAGTGATGGATCTGAAAGCACAGCTGCAAATAATGGAAAACCTGATCAGTTCCAGTCAGGAAACCATTAAAGTGTTACTTGGGGTTATTCAAGAATTAGAAAAAGGTGAAGCCCTCAGAGAAGGGTAAGACCACAAAAAATTGTTTTATGAAAAGGTATACACATTCATTTTTAAACTTAAAAAAGTATGTATGTCCAAATAACAAAAGTCAGGAATAGAACTGTTACATGGTGACCTAGAAAGCAGAGGTAAGGTTAGATGTCAAAATTATTAATGAAGTGCATACCAAATAACATGGATGGCTCATATGCAATATATTGATCAGTAAAATTCAAGGTGGATTCCCAGAAATTTCTAAAGCTTAAACTCGAGTCCAACGGGACTAAATAATAACTTAAACTGCACTTATCCTTTTCAGATTAATAGCCAGTGAGTGCAATGCACAGCCAGTAGACAGAAGTTATACTGCCAGCTGCACTTCATTGTAGATTACATTGAGGTCATTGATGAAAAAAACTCTTCTTATACCTGCTTGAATATATGCACAGAATTCCGCTCATGTGGCAGTCACATTTCAACATCCCCAGAAGATCCTGGACCAGCTGGGGATATTTTCACTGTGGCTATGTTCTGGTTAGAATTATGCTGCAGCCAGTGAGAACTGTAAGCGGTATAAGATGATTTCCTGGAGGATTATCATGTCTCACTACTGGAGAATCAGATTATGACATGATCAAAAAGTACTGAGCAAGTTAGTTACATTCCACCACAATGCTTTCTTAAATTAAGGAAAATATGTTATAATGTATTGGTAAAAATAATTACAATGTTTGTTTAACGAAGGTATCACTTCATTTTCTCTCTATTCCAACAAGCAGCATCAACATGAAGCATAGCATAAGTCATGTCTGTCATGAGCACATGGCTGAATAAAGTTCCACTGGGAGCAGTTGATAACAAACTCCTTTATAAGCATGATGATTTTTAAGCACTGTTTTAAATGTCTTACATAAAAAATTCCTTTAAAAATTGTTTTGTGAATTAAACCTGAAGTTCTAAGGTTATGAATAATTGTTTTATCTTCGATTTTAAAAAGTGATCAGATTTGTGAAGGGAAATTAAAATCTAAAAAATTAGAAGGCCTCGACCAAAATGGAAAAATAAGTAAAACAAGTCCATTAAAACTTAAGCTAGCTTGAAAAAAATCAATATTGCCAAGATTGTTTTAACATAAAGGCTAACATGCAAACCAGCAGTTTTTAAAAAGATCAGAAAATATGTTTTTTGCAAGAATAATGTAGAATTTTAATAGCCTAGACAAGGAAGAGGGATATTTGATAGAGTTGAGTTCTGAAGAAAAAATGTTAATGAAACAGAAGGTAAAATTGACATACATTAGGAAACACTGACATTATCTCTTCAAAACCAATCCAATTTATACATTATTAGTATATGATTATTTTTTATAAATATCTTAATCATGAGAATCAGACAGTAGGTAATAAATTACTGTTGCTGTTATTAGCGGACAAGCAATTAGTATCATGATATAATATTATTTCTTCTTGCATTTTAACCCTTTAATACATGAATTTCTAGTCTCTTGTGTATTCTACCCAGGACACCATGATTAATTATTCAACAAAGAGCAGTAATTACCTTGGTCTGAACAGTAACCTTGACAATTTTTCCAAACAACCAACATTTTCCACAGCTTGCAGTTTTTAAGTTACAAATATATTTCAAGAAAATATTTCTTTTAAACTTTTTAAACTGTTCAAGTAACCAAATGGAATAATGTTTTTGCATTGCACAAAAGGCAGATTTTATTAAAATGTATCTAATTTATTGTAACAGATTAGGCCTATATCTATGTTAGCATCATCCAACTAATAAAAACAATGGTGGCTTTGTGTGCTTAACGCTGGTGTAAACTGCCTTTCTAATCAGGACATGTATTACATTCACTGAAGCCTGCAATACCACCATGCATGTTTACTCCCTTTAAGAGTTTTAGTCATTAAATTACTATCAGCCTTTTTTGTGGTCTTTGTTTTCGATTGCACCATTCGAAGTAATTGCCCTGATATTAGCTTGGAGGCAGGGAGGGAGTAGGGGCGTTGTTTTATGGTCAGGGAGCATGGGAGAATGGTTTTCGCTCAGGTGCTGCCAAATTTAATGGCATCAGGTCTCAGCCAGGAAGCACAGAAGACCAGAAGTATTGGAGGAGATCAGGGACTGCAGCCAGGGAGTGCAGAGGAGGGAGAGACTGGAGAAACAGGATGGTGGGAGCTAAGAGGTAGAGGGGAAATCATGGCTTAGGGTGAGGAGGAGGGGCAACATTCCCATTAAGCTACGTGGGTGCATATTTACACAGAAGCCTGGAAGTTACCACGCAGCCTGTACCCCATGATAACGAATGCGCGTGCATGGTTGTATAAAAGAACTTAAAGGTTTTGCACTGAAAAGAATGGGCCACATTTAACAGCTACATTTACAGGGAACACTGCTGGGGGAAGTAGATAGGTGTGATCATGGTGGTGAGAGGCAGAGGAAGCAGCTAATCTGGATATATTTTTTTCATTCGTTCAGAGAAGTGGGTGGTGTGGCCAAGATAGCATTTATTGTCCACGATTAGCTGCCCTGAGAAGGTAGTGGTGGGCCGTCTTCTCGAATCACTGTAGTCAATCTGGGTGAAGATGCAGTCCAATGCTGCAGCAATTTGATACATCTGAGGCAATACTGCAGGTAATTAAGAGTCAAGCATATAGGTGTGTCCTGGAGTCATATCCGTGCCTTTAACAGTAAGGGGGTCAGGTGTCCTTCCATAAAGGACAATAGTGAATCAGTTGGGTTTTTACTGGCAATCTGACGGCTTTGTGATCACTTGTTACCGGTACCAGCATTTAAACAAAATTAAAATGCTAAAACTTCCATGGTGAGATTTGAACCTTCACAAATTTAATATGGCTATATAAGGCTGAAACTTAACAAAATAATTGTTCAAGATATGTTCAAAATTGAACTATTAATATGTATTAGGATTGTATGCTGCACACTAACATTACTTCGGAGATAAAAAGACTGCTGCGCCTGATCCTGCCTTGCATGATAAGTGCAATTTGGCCTTTATAATACAGATCATGTCTTCTTTTTGGACAGGTGAGGAAAGAGAGGACAAAGTTGATTAGATCCACAAATATATGCCCATGGTGTGAAAATAAATGGAGCATCTAACTGGGTATGCAATTGTTCAATAGCATCACGTGCAACTTAGAACATAAGAATTGTCAATTACACTGCAATTTTAGACAACTCTTAAAGCAAGTTAAAGGCCTAGGAGTTTGCAATGATGGAGAGCCTCGCCTTCATTATGAAAATGGCGGACGAACCCAAAATCCGCAAGTCACAAACCCGAACACGGCACCTACCATTTTCACGTGGGCAGGAAAGGGTCTGATTCAGTGCGTCGGGACGCGCGCTTGCGCTTTTCATGGAAGCAGCTGCCTATTTAAATCAGCAACAGCCTCCACTTGTACGATCTTGGTGAACCAGGTGTGTAAAGCATGACATGCGCAGGTTAGACCTAGTTGGAGCAGGTCTGAACTTTATAGAGTCCTTTGGAGAGGTGGGGTGCTTATTTGGAGCGGCAGGGTACCCCTTTTAATAATGATCCTGGGACATCTTTGGGCAGGTCAGGTACCCCTCGAGGTTGTTAAAATTAGGCATAAATGTATGTATAAAGTGCGTAAACTCATTAACTGTCAAGCTCATTGGAACTGTCTAAAGTCTCAAAATGAACTGTTAAAGGCAACTTAGAAACTGATAAGGCATTACAACTCCTACCCTTAAATCCTTGAAAAATGTCTGGAGGAAAAAAAATGTCTAGAGTATTTATTAAAAGAAAATGCTTGCTATTTCACTCTGTCTGCTGACAATAAACCTGATGGTTACCATTACCAGATTAGTGCTGCATGACTGATTTCATTGGCCTTCCATTTTCAAAGTAGGGTGCCTTTCACTTCAGTTTGTTTGACAGCTCCAAGTGGTTATCGGCTCTTTGAAGTGGGACTATGATTCTAACGTTTGCTTTGCTTGGGGATTAAGCACTTGAATGAAATGTTTGTTTTTATAAGGATGTAGTTGATGGGATGTAAATGCAGTGTATGGGTTTTTATTAATGAGACATTTTTAAAAAAAAGTGAATTCATCAATAGATACGAGTTTATTTTATTTTATCTCAGCATGGGTCCTGAGGTACGCCCATGGTAGATATTGGGTGAGTTGGCATGGTAGGTGTAAGGGCAAAGGGTGGTGGGTAGGGGGTATGGGTTGGCAAAGTTTGCATAGGGGCTCTAAACAGCCATGGGGGTGGGAAGAAGGGTGGTGAGGTGGCATGGAGGGTATGAGGGTCCTTGGAGGTAGGGGGTGGGTGGGGAGCATGGGTTGGCATTGATGGACATGGTGAGTGTGGGTGGGGCGGTTTGAAGTGGTGTGAGCTGGAGGGCTGTATTACGTTTTATTGGGTTCTCTTTAAAAACATCAACACAGTGCAAGAGCACATCTGCATCCGTTGCAGGGTGGCCCGGTCAATGAAAATCCCAACTTCCAGGGCATTTATTCCCCGGGTTGGGTTTGCAGAGCCAGGAAACGCCCCAATCCTGCGCTCCCGGCCCAAGAGCAAATATCCAGGCTAAAATAACTTGGGCATTGTAGCCTTCATGTTAAGCATGCAAAAACAAGACTGAAAAAGCGCTGCATTCTTTCAATCACATGTAATTTTCACCTTATAATTTATATGAAGAATCTCACAGACCTTAATTTACAATTTAGAATACTTTATGTAAAACTTTCTAGCTTTTGCACTGAAATAAACAACTTCTACCACAGAAGCAACACTTGGTATTTTTAAATTAGCAACCAAAATTTGCACTATTGCAAGGTTTCAGGATGTCATTATATTAAGAACTATTTTGGTTACAATAACATTATACAGGAATACAAATATTTCTTTCAAAATACACATTACAGCTATCTTTCGCTTTTTGTAATATTATACAGGAATACAAACATTTCTTTCAAAATACACATTACAGCTATCTTTTGCTTTTTGTAATTTTCAACATTTTTAAAATCTTTAAGTTTCATTGCTGTCTGAGGGACACTACAAATTGCAAATGCAATATCGCTTATGATATTACTATTTCTTTGGGGAAATTGTTTTCAATTTCCAATAACAGAAATTCCTGTCCAAAGAGAACAGGAACTAACTTTACAACCTGACATGCACAATTACTTTTGCGTCCCTGCTTTTTACTTGGAAAAACGATTGAGTTTTTCTTATCCTTTAATTTAGGTTCCTGTACCAGAGGAAAAAAAAGCATTTTGTTTGCTTTTCACTTGGAATCACGTAATAGTTCAAAATACAATAATGACTTACAACCAAGATTTTGCTTTGTCAAAAAATACTTTTTTTTAAAACTAGGTTTTTCCTTACATATTCTTGGGTAGAGCTGGGGAACGGGACACTGGATTGCCCTACTGAGAGCCAGCACAGACCCGATGGGCCGAATGCCACCTTTCTGTGTTGTAATCACTATATAGGTGGGATTTTCCAGCCCCACCCGCTGCCAGGATCGTCCGCTCCCACCGAAAATCAACTGACTTTTGGCTGGGCCACCAGATCTCCCGTGGCAGGTCCTGCCACGATGGGGCTGGAAAACCCTGGCCTATGATTCATTGCTTCAGGTAACATTGAAATTAATAATACACAAAAATTGATTTCTGAATGACTGTCCCTCCAAATGGAGGACTAGGGTTGATCATGTGAAGCAAATCTGATCTCTTATCAGTTAGTCAGTCCCTTATCTCTCCTACTCTGGTGGTTGCAAGTCTTCACTGGACAGCCCTGTCAGCATTGAGGTGGGAGATGCAATAACAAGACCCAGGCCAAATCATAAAACCCAAGGCTAAATAGGGAATAGGGATGCCATTGTTACACATACATACATTTAAAAGTAGAATTAATAAACACAATATATAAAGAAAGACAAAAAAGAGAAAACATGGAAAAGAACAAAGTTACGTTCCTGCATTATGCTATTATATATTTAACATTGACAACAGCCAATTCCCACAGAAGCAAGATATTCAGATCATAACCAGTGAACTTATTAAATTGAGAAGATAGCGGCAAAAGGTCTGAATTTGTAACAGAGCAGAAGCTAAATTAATGGTATCTATCTTGAAACTGAAAAAATCTGAGTACTTGCACTTGTTGGAGGGGGTGTGGCTATTGGAGGGGAGGGTGGCTATTTTCCTCTGCACCCTTTTCAGAGTCTTAATATCCCTTACATTAATATCCCTTACATTCTTAAAATAGTAAAATGCTTGCCCAAAATTTGGTACAACTGTTGATATCTTGACCATACTTCCAAGTCTCAGACACTATATAGGGTCTCGTAACACCTCCCAAAATATTATTTTTCGGTGGGAAAACAAAGAACCGGGTATATCACCAATACTTTTATGGTAAGGAGTATTCAGTTGGTTGGACAAGGTACCTAATCAGGTATAAGGGTAACAAAGCTCTGACCTAAGAACGATTGCCTCTTGTGATAAAGGTTGATCTGGTAAGATTAGTGGAATGGCTAAAGCTCCAGCAATGGTTCACTGGAGATAGCATCTGAATTCTGAATAGAAAATTCTGAGGGCATGGCACCTGAGGAAAGTGTTGGGGTTGGGGGTGGTTCCAAAATACAACCTGAAATAAAAATGGAATAATTTACTTTTCAAACATCCATTTACAACAAAGTGGCCAACAATCAAAAGAAATCATGATTGCCTCTCCATATTGCTAATAAAAGATAGTGGTTCCAATTGTTAAATAGAGAAATAGAGACATGGCGTATCTGTCATCCAAGTAGTCTAAACAAATGCATCAGATCTACCATCCGTGGGATCAAAACTCTTTATTGCAATTATACACCAGATACTAGGGCAAATGATGAGTGAAGAACCATCTAATTTTTGCCCGATGTTGTACCAGGACAAAAGATAGGGGATTTTAACTTAGAACAAAAATATATGCCTTCTTCATCATACTTATAATTTTTAAATACCTACCAAATATATCCAACAGAAGGAAATGAAACAGAGCTATACTCCAAACCCAAATGTTTCTCTTTTCCAGTGCTTTTGGCCATCTGTCGATGTGCAAGAAAAACATGACACACTCTTCCATGTTTCACACTTTCTCTGTTAAACTTAAATAAATATATATTTTTTACATTCTATTTATGAACTACTGATACCAGTTTTTTCAGTAACCTTGATGGAAAAGTCCAACAAACAAGCACCGACACAGATTCATGGTTTAGTGAAGGCAGCATTGTAGAGGTATGTCATTGCTGGAGTTGGCATCAATTTTAACGTTTAAAAAAATTATGATAATCATATCGACATGCATTATGCCAAGTGTCAAAAGGGATTCTGCCTTAAATTGTCTTAAAATTAACTTGTTTTTCATGTTGATCCATAGTGTGAGAAACAAATTAAAAATCGTTATCGAAAAACAAATAGGTGGTTATTTTTCTATCCCAAAAATGGAAGGGACTTTTGATCAATTTAAATATATAAGTTAAAATGAATTTTTAAAAAAATAACATTCACATTAAATGGTGGTAGTAAGTCAATGTTAACTGGAAATCGAAAAATCTAATTAGTTTTCAACTATTCCCTCAAAACTAATTAGATTTACTTTTACAATATAATGTGCACTCTTATCTTTACAGACTCTCCTACCGAACAGGACAGGATACTGCAAATTGTGACACCTGTCGAAACAGTGCATGCATCATTTATAGGTAAGCTGCTAATCAAAACACAAACAAAGTCACTTTTGATAACCTGCACCTCCTTAAAAATGTAAGTTTCTGGTTCTGTCTCAAAAAAAAGTATCAAATCTTTAAACATTACTAAACCACATCAAAGATTACTTTGTTTCAGTTAATTCTTTGTTTTTTGAATGTATTTGAGTCTCTGTCTACAATGCACATCAGCCGTCTCAATGCAAGAAAGCCCAGGACACCATCCTTTAGGGTTCTAGCAATGGTAAATGCCACAAAAGTTCTTCGAACCAACAATGCATGATTGTAGTCTTAATTTTTTCATGGGTTGTGGGCATCACTGGCAAGACCAGCATTTTTTGCCCATCTCTAATTGTCTTTGAGTAATCACCACATTAACCTTAAAAGTAGAGAGTTGTTTCAATGGGGCAAATTTACAAAGTCAATGGAGTCTATGGAGAAAAAACTTGTCAAGATATTCACACCCTCATAAACAGGTGATCTTCTCCCACACTGGTGCATCATACCCTCAACATTAGATAAATATTGGGCCTGAACTGCCTCTAAATGGCAATCAGCGTTGGATTGCCACTTCGCTCCGAGCTTTTTATTTTAATTTTTTTTCCCATCCTGTCTTGCCCAACCTTCCGACTCAGGCCGGGCGAGATCCAAGTACTGCAGTCTATTCCGAGCATCCCTGGAGCCCCAGAGAAGAGCAGCTCTGTTGGATGGAAGGAAGACATGCCCCTTTTTTTTTTACAGCACTAGCTGCCATAAACCAGGAAAGTGAAAGGTCCATTGAAGTTTAAAGGTCCTTCACACACCAGGGAGGAGGTGAATGCATAAGGTAAGTGGGTAGGATTTGGGGGGCTGATCGGGGTGGGGGGACAGAGGTCACTGGTGGGTGGGGGGGTGGGGGGGATGCTGGGGGAACACAGGTCGCGCAGGGGGGAGGGGACACAGAGGTCACTCGGGGTTGGGGGTTTTGGGCCTCATGTCAGGTCAGGTCAGGGGTTTGGGGGGGGGACCTCAGGGCAGAGGGTTTCAGGCCTCAGGCCTTGTGGGGGGAGGGGTTGGGCGTGGGCCTGTACAATAGTTATCCAGAAGTTAGAAGAGATTTGGATTCCTCTAACGTTTTCTGAGTAACTATTGGTGTAAGCCAATCGGAACTATCTGAAGTTTGCAATTTAAATCACACTTTAGGATGGTTCCCAGTGCAGGGCAATTGCCCAGGAGAAGTTTGTACTTCCAGGCCACTGCCATACAAGCCTTACCTGTGAACATCCGAACGGGATTCTCCAGCGCATCTTTGGGTTACCAACCCAACACGACACCCTGGAGCTCGGAAGCTATGGTCCAATATGTTCTTTGCCAGCAATAGCAACAAAGAGGCTTAAGGAAGCAACAAGAGCGCTAATATATTGCGGAAACAATAATACAACTCCAAACTCACACCAGATGAAAAGAAAAATGAGGACTAAGCTGGGTGGGAGGTCTAAATGTGGAGGATGAACTTTTTAAAACAATGAAGATGGTTACATCCGTGGTAAGTAACCTAACCTAACATCCATCTGCACTTGTTCAACCTCCCCATATAAATATTTGTAAGGTATACTAAATAAATTCAAAGAAAGGCCAATACTGGAGTTTTGAAAGCCCATATCTTCAGCGTGCAACATAGCAGCACTGATGTGTCAAAATAATAAGGCCAGGGCAAATCATGTTGACGGTATATGCTTGACGCTTTGTACATGATCTTTTGGAGAATCCTGTGCATTTGGCCTAAGTGCTTTATCTTTCTTTATTGCAAAGTAATAACACAACATACAGAAATTCCACAACGAAGTGGGCAGGTTGGTCTGGTTTCCAAAAAATGAATATGGTTGACATGTATGCATACTAATACATAATTATTATTTTTGAAAAGACATGGGATCACTGATAAAGCTTCTTTATTGAACTCTGATAGCCTCTCTTGCTCTGAAAGGTAGTCAAGGGTGACAGTATCGGTTGATAGTGGAATTTTGTATCTTCTAAATAGAAGGCCCAATTCACGTGGCTGGACCTTAGCCCTGATGAGACCACCCACCATTCTGCACTTCAGGTGCTTGCAATGGGTAGGAATATCTCCACACCCACACAAAATCAGAGCACTGGAAAGTCAAAGACTTCCCACCAAAAGCCTTTCAAAATATCAGACAGTGCAAGAAATATGTTCTGCAAAAATTAATTTATCACTTCATGAATTCAATCAATGCCATTTTCTTTCTGTATTTCTACTTGTGTAACTATCTAACCTGTAAATAAAGCTTTCCATCGCTCAATGTAACAACCTGACAGTATGGTATTTACTGAATTTTGGATTAGGCAGGAAAATAATATGGGCATGTTGTTTCTGTTCTTTTTAAAAAAGGTATTGCTAGTCCTTTGGCATGCTATGCCATAGGTAACACATTTAAGAGCACAGGCTTTGATCCATAAGAGACGCAGGGAAGAAATTTGTTCACATAGTGCCACAATGTGTGGCACTATGCAGATTAATGTCGGTTCACTTCAGATTTAACATTGATTCACCAAGGCAGGCAGCTCCTAGGCCACGACCCTCAGAGCGTTCTTCAATAATATCAATGATGAATGGTATGTGGGTCGTGCAGGTGGTGGCCCACAGGTAGCTGCCCTGGGAATCAATATATGTCTGAGTAGCCAACGCAAACAAATTTTCCCCCCTCATTCTTCTTATTGAAACTATGGGCTGAGTTTAGTCAGGATGGCAAGAATCCGCTCAACAGCTATAATGATGAGGGAAACCATGCCTTGGCAATTTGAGGGACCCCCAACCACATTTTAGGCCCATCTGGCAACTAATTAGTTGTCACTGGGGTTCCCGTACCTTTAAAAAATGGGAGTCTGTCCCCAAAAACTGCCAGCCAATCAAAGAGCAGGCAGCTCTTCAGTCTCATTAGCGCCCCTGGGAACAGTGAGCATTGCTGGGGCTGCACCCAGCGGAGAGGACACCACCCTCGCAAATAAGTGAGTCGAGTCTTGAATCGCCGAGGTCTGTCAAGAAGGTCCAGCAAGGAAGTGGGGATGGGTGGTTGGTGAAGCCAGGGGGTATGTTGCCGCAAGGGTGGTCAAAGCCCTCGTGGGCCAGAGGGTGCCTGATTAGGAGGGCAGCTCCTCCCCAAGCCCACAGGGAGGCCACCAGGTTTAACCAGCTCATCTCCCCATGCAACAAAGGGCCCACCCACTGCTGATAAAATGCCAGAGGCGGCGGGAGTCTGGCTTTAATTGGCCATTTAAATGTGTTACGATTAGGTCAGAGACCAGTAGCATTTTGTTTAAAATAGACAATGTTTGAAATCCCACTTACCCAATAGGACAATAAAGCCACAAGATTCCATGGTTTTAAGCAAACAAAATAAACCTGACTATGCAAAGTCAGAAAAGTAAAACAATCTACAATATCTATATTATACTCTAAATTCAGAATTAACAAGGTGAACTTGATTAAACAGGCAAACCATGGTCGAACACAGCACGCTGCACATCAAATGGCATATGCAACCAAGACAAATCCCACGGATTTCTCAGCAACCCTCCCAGGCATCAGTGGCCTTTGAGTCATAATATCTCATTAAAACTCTGATTCCCTCAAGAGGGATTTCAAGTCTTCATTTTCGAAGATTTAGCCTCTAAATTTACTCAAAAGCCACTCTGACTCAGACTGCCTCAAGAACTGCTCAATTCCTGATCGTTGTTTCTTCTCCTGAGACTGCACTCCATAAGATTCAGAAAGCTGCCCTCCCACCTCTAATTACCAGCACACTTCCAATTTTTTTTTCACAGATCACTAGGTTCACTAAGCTGGCACTGCCCCTGGGTTTCTTCGAACTCCAGTCTCCCGGCTGCACTATTAATGGCTCCCAGGGCTTCCCTGAGCCCCAACTTCTTCCAACACAGAACCAGTGACCTTCTGTCGCCTTCTCAGTTCCCCAGGACTTGCCCTGATCTGCACCTGCACAGAACAGCTCCCAGGGCTTCTCTGTGAGATGCAAGCTACATGAGATTCAAAATGCAACTCACAGCTGCACCGAACGGTTCCCAGAACTTTCTCTGAACCCTAACTGCCTGGAGCCTGCTGGGGAAGGTGGTGGCATAGTGGTATTGTCACTGAACCTGTATTCCAGAGGCCCAGAGTAATGATCTGTGGACCCAGGTTCGAATCCCACCGCACCAGATGGTGAAATTTGAATTCAATATTAAAAAAAATCTGGAATTAAAAGTCTGATGATGACCATGAAACCATTGCCAATTGTCGTAAAAACCCATCTTGTTCACTAATGCCCTTTAGGGAAGGAAATCTGCCGTCCTTACCTGATCTGGCCTACATGTGACTCCAGACCCACAGCAATGCGGTTGACTCTTAAATGTCCTCTGAACAAGGGCAATAAATGCTGGCCTAGCCAGTGATACCCACACACCATGAACGAATAAAAAAAAAGCAGCATCTTTTCACAACGGAGCCTCTTACCTTGCTGCAGAACGCTCCCAGCAAACACAGATAAACTGAAACCAGAGAACCTTCTTAAGCTCCAACCAGCTCCAGGATGAGGTAGCCTTTCAGGGTTGACTGAATGCCTTTAAACGAATTTAGCACTAACTCCCAAAACAAAACATCTCTCTGGATTGCACTTCTTTGCAAGCAGTGAAGACATCACGTCTCCAACCCTCCAGCTGAGTAAGTGCACCTGCTGTTTTAGGATATTACCTTTCTAGCAGTGAGTTTCTAGTAATAGGGGCTCTCCAGGGAATGTGTCAGTATTTATCATGGGTCTCCTGGGAGTGTGTCAGCATGGCCCTTTTGAATACTCCAAGCTGCTTTAAGATAAAAGCAAAACACTGCAGATGCTGGAAATCTGAAACAAAAACAGAAAATGCTGGAATAACTCAGCAGGTCTAGCAGCAACTGTGAAGAGAAAAGCAGAGTTAACGTTTCAAGTCCGTATGGCCCTTGTTTCTTTCTCCACAGATGCTGCTAGACCTGCTGAGTTTTTCCAGCATTTTCTGTTTTTGTTCCAAGCTGCTTTAGTTGCATTTATCCCCTTTTCTACAGTTAAACTTTAATCTTCCCAGAACAAAACATTACCTCCAAAATATTTAGATCAGCTATGAACTAGATATTTGAAACAAGTGGCACAATTGGCCTCTTGGTGGGAGGATGGACCTCCAACTTACCCACTGCTGGTACAATGCCATGGTGGCAGGAGGGCTGTCTCTCGCCATTTTAGGGGCCTGTCTGCTTCCCAGCCTGTCCCTAGACAGCTGGTAAAATCCAGTGCTGTCTTTCTGCTCTAAATAACCATTTAAAACTACTGGGAAAAATCATGATTTGCAATATGGATCTCTGCTTTCCATGTCATTTTTGCCAATCATGAGCTAAAACCAAAGCCAACAACCCTTCTTAAATAAGAATAATTTGAAAATGTTCTAACATAGTAAATATCAGATTATAAATAATCTATGGCGATGTTATTGAGATGCCTTACAAGGTCAATACTGAACTGAGATAATGAAGTAATCCTGCCACTTTGTAAATCATTAGTGTGACCCCACTTAAAATACTGTCTACAGTTATGTCGCCACAGTACAAAAAAAGGATATTAAAGTTTGGAAAGGAGACATTAGAGAGAAACCTAAATGATAGAGGGATTGGATTGTGATGTTATTACATTTGTGAAGTGACTACATAATGCTATTACGCTACACAAACTATTTCATCCTGTCCAAAATTAGTACTTCAAGGCGGGTAAATTCAAAATTAGTTGGTTTTAAAACTGGAAGGATCAAGTAAACTTGACAAAATTTATATCCTCCTTGCAGTGCTGTCAACTACTTCAAGTAATACAAAATGAATGCTGCAGTGCACACAAATATATCAATTTTGTGCTTATTGCTCAAGTACATCAGTCAGTTCCTTCATAAATGAAGTAGCATTGCATTGGAATTCTTAAACTAATTATTTTTTTCTCCAGACAATCTGTATTCTTTGAATGCTAATGTGATAAAACATAAGTTTTGTCTAATGACTAGTTAATGCTTAGAAGATAATTCAATATGCCCAGATATGAAATCTTTCAAAGTTAATACATTACAATAAGTTCTTCTAGACGCCAACTTACATTAACTGTTCCATACAGTTCAACATTTCTTGCTAGTGAGAAATAGTAACTAGGCAGACTTATATATAAAATGAGATATAAAATTCAAATCACTGCAAACGTGCACTTAATATACAGGTACAGTATCTCAAAAATGGTAACCGCGGGACCAAGTCCGTGCTGGATTTCGGATCTTGACGGTTTAAGGGTCGGGCAGTTCGGGTCGTATCAAGGGTCACTCGGACCACTCAGAGCATGGGATAAGACAGGCATGCAAAGCCGATAATTATTCAGTGCGCCACCGCGCCAATTCAGCACCTTGCAGAACAAGCCGGTAAGTTATTTTGCTCATTAAATAATAATCAAAATCCATGCATGAAAACTTTTAAAAAGTCCAGTTTTTGGACATTGCCAGTTTTTGAATAGCTGGATTTGAGACACTGTACCTGTACAACTAACGAGCTTCAATGGTACTGATGAGTGAAGGCATGATGTGTTATGATCCCGGTTGGGACCGGTAAGCTTTTCTAAAAACAAGAAATCTAAAATCTCAGTCCCTAAACACTCAATCTAAAATCCTTAAAATGCCTTCTGAAAAGGGCTACACCCTCAAAAAACTCCAACACAAACACAATTTCCCTCTCATACAACCGTTTGGACTCTACCTAATCATATTGTAACCTCTTACCATCTCCTTACCAATATTGAAGTCAAGCTAACCGACCAATAATAGTACCCTGTCTTCTTGTTCTGCCTCCTTTTTTTGAACAAAAGAATTACATTTGCTACCTCCCAATCCATAGATACCATTCTACAATCTAGAGAATTTTGGAAAATCAAAACAATGCATCCACTATCTCTAGAGCATTCTCTTGTAAAACCCTAGGACGTAAGCTATCAGGTCCAGGGGATCTGACTGCTTTTAGTCCCATTCAGTTCTCCAGTACCTTTTCAACACAAATATTAAATTACTTTAAGTTCCCCATTCTCATTAGACCTTTGGTTCCCTGCAACGTCCAGTAAATTCTCTGTCTCTTCTAATCTGGAGATAGACACAAAATATTTGTTAAATGTTGCTTGTATTTTCTTATTAGGCATTATGACTTCTCCTGCCTCGAAGGAACATTACTGCAGATAATCTCTTCTATTTTTCATACTTACAAAAGACCTTTGGAATCTGTTTTAATAGTTCTTGCTAGTTTACAATCATGTTCTATTTTCTCCCTTTTTATTAACTTCCTGGCCATCCTTTGCTGAATTTTAAAACTCTCCCATTCCTCAGGTTTACTATTCTTCTTGCCAACATTGTTGGCCTCTTCCTTTAGTTTAATACTATCCTTAATTTCTCCAGTTAGTCATGGTTGGACCGCATTCCCAGAGTTTTTGTTCCTTAAGGGAATACAAATTTGTTAAAAAATTATAAGTTAATCAATTGTTAGCCATTGCTTACCTACCGTCATATTTTTCCCATCTAATTTGCAATCCACCCTCAACCAACTTGCCCCTCATACCTTGACACTGTTTAAATTTAAGACTTTCGTTTTGTACTTAACCACATCGCACTCAAACTTAATGGGAAATTTTCCATATTACAATCACTCCTCCCCAGAGGATACTTGACTATAATATTACTAATTAAAAATACCTGCTCACACAACACCAGGTTATAAGTACTGTTCCCTAGTCGGTTTCTTGAAAAACGTTCTAGAAAACAGTTTCAAATTCATTCCATGAACTCTTCCTCCAAAGCTACATTTGTCAATTTGGTTTGCCCAGTCCATATAAATATTAAAGGCTATTGCATTACCCTTGTTACCTGCTCCTCTAATTTGCTGATTTGTATCCTGTCCAACACTATTAGGGGGGACCTATATGACACTCCCACCAGTGTTTTTTGCCCCTTGTTACTTCTTAGCTCCATCCATCCTGATTCTACATTGTTTTTCTGGTCTTCTAACTTTATCCCTACTGCCTTTATCTCATTCTCCTCTTATTTTCCATTTTGCCTATCATTTCCAAAAGTCATATCCCATAGCATACTTAGGGCCGCATTTTCACTACCAAAGCGGTAGTTTGAGTCAGGAAATCTCCCGACTTGGCAGATTTAAAGGGTCAAGTCACACACAATTTTTGCACCGGGGAGGAGGGGGCAGGGTCGAGTTAGGCCTACTGACCCCAGAAGCAGATCGATGGCGGCCATGAGGGCAGGTGAGTGCTGGGGGCAGGCTGGTTAGAAGGACAGCCTCTGAGACTTTGTCCCAGTTGTTTTAAATGCTTTTAGGCCCTCTAACCCTCAATCTTCACACCCCACCTACTTTCTCTTGCCCGCTCACCCTATATGCACTATGTACAGAACCAATAGGCCTTTTAATAACAATGAGAAGCTGAGAAAAAAAAAATCACCCATTCAGAAATCTGCTTTGAAAAACAACTGCTGTTCTTACAACCGTTTAAAAGTGTCAATCAGGCATTGCTATTCGGGACTATATCAGCAGAGAAAGCTGGCCAAACATGTTTCTCCAAATGACCTCATTATGAATGTTTGGCTGAGCTCCAAGATTCACAAATGAATTAACTCAGCAGGGGTTCTATTTTGACAACTAGAAATGAAGTGTTTGCTTTGATTATAACCTCAAAGATGTCAATCAATAAGTTAGTATTTCTTTCTTTTGCTTTGTCAATGGCTGTATGTTTATTTGGACAAAATTAAAAAGTGTGAATGGAGGGATAGCTTCTGTTATTGAAACAATGAATGCCTCTGTCTGATATTTTTACAGGGTTGTAAGAACAGCAGTATTTCCAAAGTAGGTTTCTGAATGGGTCTTTATTTTTCCTTAACATTTCAGAACTTGACATTATTATATTGGTTGTGTGGATGGTGCATACTCAGTGAGTGGGCATGGGGAGTACAGAGGGGATGGAGGGTACAATGGGGAATGGGGACATGGGTAAAACCATTCAAACTTATCATTCAAAAGGTACCTGAATTCAGACTATGGTTCATGACATCTCTGAGCGACAATAAACCACAAGTCATCCAGAAGATGGCCCAACTCCGCAAAAAATTTACAAGTTAGAGGAGGGTGGGGTATGATATGTCTACTTCTGCAATTATCACAATGCCAATGAAAACTGCTGGCGCCAGGAATCAGGACAGGAATCCCAGTGTAGCATCCTGACCGCCATTTTTAAATGCCTCTGGAGTAAACCCGAATCCATGAAAATCTGGGCCTTAGTTCCCAACATTGGTCACCTTGCAACTAGGTTTCAGTAATGGATACTAGGTCAAATCCATTTTTCTCTATTATGTTATCAATTCATCTATTTTGTTATGAATGCTTTGTGCATTCAGATATAGGGTCCTTAATTTTTTTTAAACATTTTTCCTGACGTAGCCATAGTCGCCAATGCCCTATTATCATTATTAAACTCTCTGGGAAGAAACTCGTTTGCATAGTGTCACCCGAACTACAATTCCCCGCAGGCAGGCAACATCAGAGACCACAGTGCTGTCTGCCCCCAAGGAATTCACAGGATCACCAAATCTCACAGTGCAGAAGAGGCCCTTCGGCCCATTGAGTCTGCACGGACACGTGAGAAACATCTGACTTACCTACCTAATTCCATTTACCAGCACTTGGCCCATAGCTTTGAATGTTATGATGTGCCAAGCGCTCACCTAGGTACTTTTTAAAGGATGTGAGACAACCCTCCTCCACCACCCTCCCAGGCAGCGCATTCCAGGCGTCACCAGCCTCTAGGTAAAAATGTTATTCCTCACATCCCCCCATTCCTCCTGCCCCTCACCTTGAACTTGTGTCCCCTCATGACTGACCCTTCAACTAAGGGGAACAGCTGCTCCCTATCCACCCTGTCCATGCCCCTCATAATCTTGTACACGTCGATCAGGTCACCCCTGCGCCAATGTAAACAACCCAAGTCTATCCAACCTCTCTTCATAACTTAAATATTTCATCCCAGGCAACATCCTGGTGAATCTCCTCTGCACCCCCTCCAGTGCAATCACATCCTTCCTATAATGTGGCAACCAGAACTGCACACAGTACTCCAGCTGTGGCCTCACCAAGGTTCTATACAACTCCAACATGTCCTCCCTACTTTTGTAATCTTTGCCTCAATTGATAAAGGCAAGTGCCGCATATGCCTTTTTCACGACCCCACTAACATGCCCCTCCGCCTTCAGAGATCTATGGACACACACGCCAAGGTCCCTTTGTTCTTCAGAATTTCCTAGTGTCATGCCTTTCATTGAATACTTCCTTGTCAAATTACTCCTTCCAAAGTGTATCACCTCACACTTTTCAGGGTTAAATTCCATCTGCCACTTATCTGCCCATTTGACCACCCCATCTATATCTTCCTGTAGCCCAAGACACTCAACCTCACTGTTAACCACCCGGCCAATCTTTGTGTCATCCGTAAACTTACTAATCCTACCCCCCACATAGTCATCTATGTCGTTTATATAAATAACGACTAATAGGGGACCCAGCACGGATCCCTGTGGTACGCCACTTGACACTGCCTTCCAGTCACTAAAGCAGCCTTCTGTCATCACCCTCTGTCTCCTAGAACTAAGCCAATTTTGAATCCACCTTATCAAATTACCCTGTATCCCATGTGCATTTGCCTTCTTTATAAGTCTCCCATGTGGGACCTTGTCAAAGGCTTTGCTGAAATCCATATAAACTACATCAACTGCACTACCCTCATCTACACACCTGGTCACCTCCTCAAAAACTTCTATCAAATTTGTTAGGCATGACCTCCCTCTGACAAAGCCATGCTAACTATCCCTGATCAAACCTTGCCTCTCCAGGTGGAAATAGATTCTCTCCTTCAGAATTTTCTCCAATAGTTTCCCTACTACTGGCGTGAGACTCACTGGCCTGTAGTTCCCTGGCTTATCTCTGCAACCCGTCTTAAATAGCAGAACCACATTAGCTGTTCTCCAGTCCTCTGGCACCTCCCCCGTGGCCAGAGAGGAATTAAAAATTTGGGTCAGAGCCCCTGCAATCTCCTCCCTTGCCTCCCTCAGCAGTCTGGGATACAAATCAACCGGACCTGGAAATTTGTCCACTTTTAAGCCTGCCAACACCTCCAACTCCTTGACAATCCCTATATCAATTTGCTCAAGAACCTCGCAGTCTCTCTCCCCGAGTTCGATACCTTCATCCTCATTCTCTTGGGTGAAGACCGATGTGAAGTGTTCGTTCAACACTCTACCGATGCCATCTGGCTCCACCCATAGATTGCCCCTTTGGTCCCAAATGGGCCCTACTCTTTCCCTGGTTATCCTCTTCCCATTTATATGCTTATAGGATATCTTGGGATTTTCCCTACTTTTACCAACCAGAGCTTTCTCATTTCCCCTCTTTGCTCTCCTAATTGCTTTCTTAAGCTCCACCCTGCACTTTCTGTACTCCATTAATGCCTCCGCTGATTTGCTCCCCTTGTACCTGCTAAAAGCCTCTCTTTTCCTTCTCATCGTATCCTTAATATCTCTGGCCATCCATGGTCCTCTGGGCTTGTTACTCCTTCCTATCACCCTAGAGGGAACATGTTGAGTCTGTACCCTCCCCATTTCCTTTTTGAACGCCCCCCCCCCACTGCTCTTCTGTAGATTTCCCACAAGTAGCTGTTCCCAGTCTACCTTGGCCAGATCCTGCCTTATTTTACTAAAATCAGCTCCCCCCCAATCCAAAACATTTTTTTGCAACTTGTCTATTTCTTTGTCCATAACAAGCTTAAATTGTACTATGTTGTGGTCGCTATCACTAAAATGCTCCCCTACCACCACCTCAGCCACCTGTCCAGCTTAATTCCCCAGAATTAGGTCCAGCACTGCGCCATCCCTTGTTGGACCCTCTATATATTGACCTAAAAAGTTCTCCTGTATACCTTTTAAGAAACCCACTCCATCTAAGCCCTTAACACTATGTCTATCACAATTAATGTTGGGAAAGTTGAAATCACCTAATATAATTACCTTATTGCTATTGTTTTTACATACCTCCGCAAATTGTGCACATATTTGCTCCTCAATTTCCTGCTGACTATCTGGGGGTCTATAATAAACACCTAACAATGTGGTTGCCCCTTTTTTATTCCTAAGCTCTACCCACAAAGCTTCATTCGATGCCACCTCCAAGATATCATCTCTCCTTACTGCAGTAACTGACTCCTTAACTAATAATGCAATGCCTTCTCCTCTTTTACCCCCTCCCCTATCTCACCTGAAGATTCTATATCCTGGAATGTTTAGCTGCCAATCCTGCCCCCCCTTCAACCACATCTCTGTGATGGCTACTATATCACAATTACACGTGTCAATCCTCACCCTTAACTCATCCGTTTTATCTGCAATACTCCTGGCATTAAAGTGGAGGCCATCCAGCCTTGCCTTACTTCCTTGAAACTTAATGAAGCTGTACTCCCTCTGGCTTGATTGTTTTACTGTATTATGATGTGTCCCTATTCTGCTAACATTGTGTCCCCTCCCCCTGCTGAATTACCTTAAATTCCTCCAAACAGCACTAGCAAACCCGCCCACAAGAATGTTAGTCCCGCTCTGGTTCAGATGTAGACCGTCCCGCTTGTACAGGTCCCACCTTCCCCAGAAACGGTCCCAGTGATCCAGGAATCTAAAACCTTCCCTCCTGCACCAACTCTTAAGCCATGTATTCAGCTACGCTATTCTCCTATTGACAGAATTAACAGAAGTGAGCTAATTACTCCGCTTCCTGGCACAATCTGTCGATTTTACCCAAAGTGCTACCTTACTTGACTTCTCTCTTCGGAGTTATAAATTGGCCCTTTAGCCAAACACTTTCTCCCTCAAATTAGTTTGAAGTCCTAATTCCGGTCCAGTTATTAAATTTTCCAGGACAGTGTCTCCAGTCCATCTTTCCCCACTACTGGTCCCAGTGCCCCATGAATTTGAAATCTCTTCCTTCCATACATTCTTTCAACGATGTATTTAAACCTTTAAACTGTTTGATCCTATGTCAATTTATGTGTAACTCATAACTCAGGTGGTAATCCCGAGATTACCTTTGAGATTCTGCTTTTTAATTTGGGCCGTAGCTCCTCAAATTCCTTCAGCAGAACCTCATTCCTAGTTCTAGCTATCTCATTGGATTCTATGTGAACCACAACAACTGGATCCTCCCCACTCCTGCACTGAGTTCTATTCCACCACAGGAAGATGTCCTTAATCCTGGCACTGGGTAAGCAACACAGCCTTCAGGATTCCTGGTTGCAGCTGCAGAGAACAGTATCTATTCCCTTGACCATATTGTCCCCTACCACTACCATATTTCTTTTTGGTCCCACAACTTGAGTGGTCTCCTGTACCATGGTACTATAGTCCATTTGCCCATCCTTCCAGCAGTACTTTTCTCATCCACACCGGTAGCAGGTATCTCGTGTCTGTTGGACAATGCCAAAAGCTGAGGCTCGTCCATCAGTGCATGTGCAGGCCCCTTACATCTCTGAGTTACAGTCACATCCCCCTGCTCCTAACCATTAAACAAATCTAAACCACAACCTAATCCAATAGGTGTAATGCCTCTTGGATGAAAATGTCCAGCCAACTCTGCCCTTCCCTAACGCATTACAATGCCTACACCTCAGGCTCCAGTTCAACAGCTCTGAGACAAAATTTCTAAGTTGCAGACACTTACCACAAATGTAATTGCCCAGGATCAGGCTGATCTCTGGAAAATTCAACATGCTGCAGATGCAGCGCATTTCCTGCACTGCCATTGCTAACCACCCATGTTTAATGTATTTTTTAATTAATTATAGTTTGTGATTAATTCATTTGGTTTAATTCATTTGGTTTAGTTTGATATTTTTTAAAATTCATTTATTTAACTAGTTCAAGTTATTAATTTATTAAAATATTAGTTATACATTCCTAGTTTTAAATATTTACTAAAACTCATAGCTATATGATTTGATTAAAAATCAAATTGTCAAAATAGACTTTATGAAATTTCTTCACCTACTTTGACACTGTACCTTGTTTTATTGGGGATGGAATATTTTTCATGTTACAGCCTCAACACAGCTGAACAGTCCTTTTATCCATAATTGTGTTTAGACAAATAAGCTAACTTGCATTTATGCATGAAGGGGAGAGAGAGGAGTTGGTGGCATTTGTGTAATGGTTTGATTTTTTTTTTTGCAAAGTCGCCATGGCAGCCAGACTGTTTATCTGAGCTTTGCTGTGGGGTTAGGTGCTTTTTTTGGCAGGGGGAGTAGTTTATGGCACTTCACGGTTGTATTTTGCATCCTGGGAATACGCAGGTCCGTTAACTTGCATTTATATAGTGCCTTTAACATAGTAAAATGTCCCAGTCTGTCTTCCTTTAAAGCCACCTTTAAAAGCCTAGCTCTTTGACAAAGCTTGTGGTCACACCTCCTTTGTCTCGATGTCATTTTTTATCTGTTTATGTCCCTGTGAAGTGCTCTGGGGTGTTTTCTTACCTTTACAGAGGTACTTAAATGCCAGTTGCTGCTGTACATTTCCAGCATTTGCTGCGTTTATTTTAAGGATTTTCATGTTCCGTGGTTCTCAGTTGCATTAGAAATTCAGACGAGGGAGCGAGGTTCTTTCCTGACTGGGATGGGGCGTGGAAGGGGCAGTGTTTGCTGGGTTGGGATACAGGACATTGAGGGCTTGGACAAGTTACTGAGTCTGACACACAAGTGGAGCCATGTTTGAGCAGCATTATCACCGGTGTTTTGACCCGTTAATGGTGGCTGTACGGGGAAATCCTGAAAGGATCTTTAAATGAGCTCTTGTTTTCTGAGTCGCAAAACACTTTTATTTCAAACATACAAACACTTTCTTCTGCGCTGAATTCCCAGTCTCACCAAATTCTCAACTTCCTACTCTTTTTACAATGCACTCCATTAATGTTGCGAGCTATGCTACGCTCCGTCCCTCAGCAGTTGTAACATCTCATTCACAACATTGTGATTTTCAATGGATTTTCTATTAATATTAGCTGTTCATTGTAGTGTTTAGTTTGTTAGGGTGGAGTTGTATGTTGAGCACATATTCCTTTTCAAAATTAGCAATGAGATGTGAAATTATCTTGCACTGCCAATTTTATTTTGCCATAATATATTAAATTCTTGTGTAATAATATATTTTGTGCAGTAATTTGTAATAGAACCTGTTCACACATTTTCCATTGCAAGTTTATTTTGATGCAGTTTATAAAATTGTCCAGGATGGTTTCTGTAGGATTATGATGACAAACTAAACATATAAATTTGAAGGAGAGCAGTAAGAATAACTTAAACATTATTGTAAGGAAAAATGGCTGTGTATCGTGGAAAAATCTCTCAGCAAAATCAAATTAGGTTCCAAGAATTACTACTGTTGAAAATTATCTGGGAATTTAAAGGTTGACCTTTTCTTTTCACATAAATTATTTAATTTTGTGGTTCTCCAATTCTGTATATATGCATCAGTGTTGTCTGTGAAATAATGTAGTCATATATAATTAATCTTTGCTGATCTCTGAGTCCAAGAGCTATTGTAAACATGAACCTCAATGAATTGCACATTTTTAGGATAGTTGGTTCTTTGCAGTTTCATTTGACAGCTTTATTTGTGAGATGAGATTTTCAGTCACAATGCAACACTTCAATTTTTGTCTTTTAGATGTGCCTCCATTCTTTATGTTCATCATACTAGAGACTGATCATTTGGAGACTTAATCAGGCCTACTGTCTTTTTTGACAATTGTAGTGAAATGTTTAAGGCATTGATTTTGGAAGAATTCAGCTTACTTGTGTGTTAACATTGCACTTTGAAGCCATCTGTGCATGATGAAGTTGTGCAGTTGGGTATTTCTTCTTTATCTTTGGCTGTCAGTGAGTTCTGCAATGCTTGGTGCAATTTTATCCTACTCTTTTGGTAGTATTGTAAAAATGTGATATTTGACATTGCTGCCAATTTCATGTCCCTATTATTTTTAAGTGTGTATTTTTAAATTTTTCAAAGCATGTGAACCATATTGTTGCTTAGTATCTTATAAACAACATAACAGAATGTATTTGGTCCTTTTAGAATATTCAGCAAATACGTTTTTGTAAAAATTAGAATCAATTTTTTTGGATCATAAAAATTAGCTGTTCTATTATGAATTACTCTGACAACAGAATACAAACAATTAAAGCTACAGACCAAATCCTTACTATTAATCACATGATAGCTCATGGAAAACAAAACAAATGAGAAGCAATTGTAACATCTCATCTGCAACATTTTTGTTGTCATTGTGGTTTCAAGGCAAATTGATGAATTGTGTCATAATCTCACTGTCCAGAGACAAATTTGGCTCAAAACCAAAATAATAAGTCTCAAAATTTCTACAGCACACAAAACATTATGGCGCTCAAGTTTTCCTGGGACTGTTCTTTTGTAGCATATACAATTGATAACTTATCAGAATATGTAAACATTGGGCCATTATAAATGAATGGCAATTGTGTCACATCATTCATGTAGTGCCCCTGAAGAAATCATGCTTGAGCCTCTCATCTTCATCAGTGACCTGTATATTTGTGATATCTTTGCTTAAAACAAAGCCACTGTCTGAAAGATGAGTAGCAACTGAATCACTACAAGCACTGATGAATAGATATAGTCTGGGGTAATTTTATTTTATAATTTTACTGAAAAATATTGATCACAATGTCATGCTCACACCTACACCTTAAAAGCATTAAGATTTTCTCTTGTAAAACAATCTAGTATATATTCTCAAGTATGTATCTTTGGCTTGGTATTAATATCTAATCTTTGCTGGGGTAAAGACATGTCCAAGGTGACTAGGAAAACTAAAGAAAGAATGGGATCTTTTTTATAGCTATTGCTAAATTAGTCTAATCCTGTACCTACTGCAAGAATAGTCAATCCCCTACTCCTGTAACCTAGTGGACCTCATTAGGATTATTAGTGATCTACCCAAGGACATGCCCTCTGCTCATTTCTGCATGCCTCAAGGTGCTGCGCTTTTACCTTCATTGGCTTGTAGCATCAACATCAAAGAGCAACATGACTAGGGAAAAGAATACATGAAGTAGTTCCTCGTTGCCTTCCTCATGTGTGCTTCATGAAAACACAATTCCTCTTCCCGAAGAATTCTCCACCTGTAAGTAGTCGTTGTCCCTCAAAGTTCTAGCCCTTCTGCCATCACCACCAGAAATTTGCTGCTTTTGCCATTGGCCATGTAACCCGGAGCATTGGAACCTTACCTGGGCCTGGGGCTACTCACAAAAGGGCTGGGAAAAACACCCCAAAGGCCTCAAAAGACCTTGCTACCCTATTAGGAGATCACTGAACAAACTCTGGAACTTTGGGAAAACTTGACAGTAGTATCAGTCCAATGCAAGGCCACAAACACCTAAACAACGGCAAGCACTGATGCAGCTACATCTTATCTCATCACTCTTTAATCCATTCAGAAAGTCCATACAAAATGCCAGCTAAAAATATTCACTTCTTCTTACTTCAACTCTGCCTATAGAACACTCCCCAGTAGTATTACTGCAAATTGAACCTTGCCTCCCAATATTTCTGTGCACAAGATCAAGTGGAAAATTAGTTATGCCTTGAACTAGTAACATTTAAACATAAATTGGGTGACGAAATCTCTCAATCTTTCTTTGCTCCACTAATTCATGGGGTAACTTTTATTGTGCAAAGAGGCAGTCTTAGTGATGGTGCAGCAATTTGGTCAGATGCTCATCTTGGGGTCAAATATAACACCAAGATTGGGAACAGTCTGATCCACTCAGATAGTTGCCAAGGAGGGGGATGGAGTTGGTGGCTAGGGAACTGGGTTTGTGATGGGAAATGAGGACATTGGCTTCGGTCCTCCCAATACTCACTGGTAGGGATTTTCTGCTCATCCAGTACTAGATGTTGAACAAGTAGTCAGACGACTCAGAGACTGTCGAAAGAGGTGGTGAGGCTGAGCAATGTATCATCAGTGTAAACGTAGAAATATCAAAATTTTTGGATGATATTGCCAAGGGGCATCATGTAAGTGAAAAATAGGAGGGGGAAAGAATAGATCTTTGGGGGGCACAAGTGCGGGAGTTGGAAAATAAGCCATTGCGAGTGATTCTGTCTATGACGATATATACAGTAAAATCTTCGTTAACCGGCATTCACAGGGAACAGGTGGTGTCGGTTAATCAAAAATGCCAGTTACCCAGGAGTTCCACATTTTCATCTAATCCTGGGTGATCTCATGTATGCAGATGTTGAGGTCTCGTGAGAGGTGCAGGTTTGTGTAAATCTAGTGAGCGGTGCAGAGGGAACATGGTGCTACAGAACAGTGAGAGGCTGAGGCCAAATTGAGGGCAGGCCACAGGTAACATGGATATCTGTGAGTTTGCCAATTTTTTTAGCAGTTGTGAGAGTGGGATTAACGGGGAACAAGTTATTATTTGTTTTTTTTTAAAAGAATGCATAATCTGAACACTAAAAGTGACCAGCTTTAAAAAAAATGAAGCTGTCAGAAAGTCTGCTTAATAGAGAATTCCAGTTGGAGGAGCACCAGATAACAAAGTTTACTATATAATAGAATCAGGCGAATGCTGTCCTACTCAGCTGGAGGAGACATTAGAGAAGGATGGTGTGGTCAACTGTGACAAAGGTTGCAGGCAGGTTGGGAAAGGCAAGGAAAGATAGTTTACCACTGTTGCAGTTACTGTGACTTTAATAAGAGTCTGTGGCGGGCAGATAAACTTGATTGGAGGGATTCAAACATGGTGTTCCAGGAAAGATGGACAGGGATTTGGAAGGCAACATCAAGGATTTGGAAAAGAAAGGGAGGTTGAAGATGAGGCAGTAGTTTGCAAGGGTGGATGGGCAATTTTTTTTTTTTGAGAGGGGTGATGATGGAAGATTTGAAGAAGCGGGGAATAGTTAACAATATCAGCTAACATGGTTAGCCAAGAAGGAAAGTTAGGTGGTCAGCAGCTTGGTCAAAATGGGGTCGAGGGAATCAGCCTCATATACAAGGTGAGCTTGGAGTTGGCTTGAGGAGAAGTGGAAGAGAAACTCTTTATCCTGCACTCCTCTCTCCTTGTACTTAAGGGAGCGGAGATGAGAGCCATACCCCAGTGAAGCAACCAGGATGAGAGAATAATGGTTTTAAGAGAACTGGGACATCAGAGGAGGTAGTGAGGGTAAGGTTGAACAGATCGGTAGCTGCAGAAATGTTGAGGTGAGTGGAGGGCCTAAGGCTTGACAGTTGGGATTTTGAAAATGCAGTTTAAGTAAATTGGGAGAGTGTTTTCTCCATTCAGCAGACACAGGAGTATGGTTGGAAGGGGGGAGGGGTGTGGGTAGAGAGTGATCCAAGGAAGTGATCAGAGATTGCTTTATCTGTGATTAACACCATGGGAGAGGTCATGTGAAATAGCAAATCGAAGGGGTGGTCATAAATATGGGTAGACAAGTTTGTATTGAGAAGAGTTTAAGGGAGAGAAGGAGAGCAGTGAACTCAAGGGGAGACAGCTGATGAACTTAAACAGAGATCGAAAACACTGCAGATGACAAGTTGTTTGGTGCAGAGGCTGAGGAAGAAAAGTAGCGAAGTATATCAGTGCTAATATGATCCTGGCTGATATTACTGCTGGGCAAGCCAAATCCCAGGGTGGAACCAAGCTTCATAGATCCTAACTTTTATTTTTTGTTTAGGTACGCGGAGAGTGGCTACTAAATAGAGTCACAGGAGTCAGCTGCTAAACTTTTAACAAAAGAATAAAACATTTATTAAACCAGAAAAGATGAACTGTATTACAATACTCCTTCACCCACAACTATACCTTCACAGATGTATACAGGTTTGTAAGGATAACACAAGTTACAAAAGCTGTCTTGTGCTCTAACGTTCACAGTAAATATGCAGTCCTTGTTAACCAATAGGCGATGTGTGGTCAAACGGATAACACTCTAAAACCAAGTGACAGATGCCACCCAAACATGCTCTGGATCTCTCAACAACTCCCCTCAGACACCTGTCACACTGTAAGTCAACCGGTCTCACTGAACTCCGTCATTTCACTCGAGGGTTTCCAATCTTCATTCTTGAAGAACTCTATTTGGAATCTCCTACCAAACCGACGCTTTCTCTCAGATGCTTTCCGCAAGGGTCCACCTTCAGGGTTTCGAACTCGCCTTCTGATGTTCCTCTCCCCTGGATCACCACATGCATTCAAGCCTTCTTCCACGCACACTCTCTCTGGCTCAGCCATGCCAACAGAATACACCTCTTCTTCACATGCCCATAGTAAAGAGTTACAACCTTCAGCTGTCTCTTTGGAACTTCCGGCTTCTCCCAAGCCGATATTGCTCTGAATCTGCATCCTGCAGCTTTCTGCCTTTGGAGGCAGCTTGGGGCCTTCCTCTCCTTCCACAGAACAGCACCTTTTCCAAACACCTGTCCTTTCTTTAACTAGAAGGTCTTCTTGGGACCCCTCCTTTCTGTCTCACTCCTTGGCTTTGGGACCTTTCCGTTCTTTTGGGAGATCTACTCTCTCTACAGTTCCCTCTCCCAGTAGACTGCTAATGACTTCGTATCTCACTTGAGATCCAGAACTCACTTGAAATTCACTTTTACTTTAACTTTAGAGCAACTCATCTAAGATTCTCAGACTTATCTCCCTCAGCAGTCTGCTAGTATGTCACCTAGAGAGAGACTTAAACTGTTCCCCTCAACTTACAGCATAATGACCAACTGAACTAAAACTGCTTTCAGTTTCTCTGTGCATCTGTGGGCAGGGTCTCCCTCTCTGGACCCCTGTTGCTAGGCAACAGCACAGTTCTTTTTAACCTTGTGTTTGTTTTATTCCCTTCAAGAGTCATAAAATCTTCATTAAAATGCAGGCATCTTTTAAAATGAAATTAAAACTCAACTTCTCCTTTTCTTAATACACAAATATAGAAATACAAATCAAACTTAAACATTAAAGATGTACCTTATTCTTAACACACTCACAAATATACATATAACTTATTAAGCTCTCTCTATTTCCTAACTGTGAATTTTTTTTCATGATACGTGGGCAGATGATAGAGAACAAGGACTTTAAATGAGGCAAGAGGGGTGGAACTAGGCAAGGTGCTCAAAGGAGAAGGTGCCAGAGGAGCAGAGGCACAGATCAAGGTGTGATTTGGCAGTAAAAGCCACATATAGCCAGCCATGGGAGGCTTCATTTAGGGTACAGATGTCACAAAGTCTCAGACAAGTGTCTGTGAAGACCAGGATATCGACACAATCATGTTCATAAGTGAACAGACATTCTACGGGTAGATATGAAAACAGATAAAGATAGTTGATCCAATGACAGAATCCACAGGGTGAGCATAGGGACGGTGAGTGGGATAGGAAGGATGTAGGGAACATTAGCTTTCTACAGGCGCAGCGTTTGAGATGGTTGGCAAGAGAATAGGATAAGACAGATGGAGTTGCTGCTCATAAGCAATCAGCGCCATGTTTCAATAAGCCCTTCGGAGGATCCAAGAGATGCGCAGAGGGAAGCTATAGGTTTATTAAAAAGGGAGTCAACTTGGGCAGCAGTAGGAGTGTCAGAAGGTGAAAGAGTGCTCAAGTATTTGAATAGGGATTTGAGAGGAACAAGTACCCAAGATGGGAGAAATGAAAGGAATCATAAGAGCAGCAAAGAGAGGACTAGGAGTGATAGGGGAAAAGTATTAATGAAAGGAGGGGAAAAGAGTGGAAATACAAATAATGGGCTCGGGTCCAGAGCAGCACGCACAAACAATCAGGCAAATAGACACATGGAAAACTCAAGTTACAAAAGTCTGGTTATTTCACAAGATTAGAGTACATTTATCCTGGTAGCAAACTACCTCTTTTAACCCCAAAATTGGACAATCAAGAAACAAAGTGCAATAAAACTGTTGCAAACATTAAGCAGATCAGACAGCATTTGTGGGAGAGGGGATAGGCTAGGGTTAATTAAGTGCAACTGCAGCTGTTTTCAAGCTTTCCTGCATGGGTGCACTATATATGTTGCCACTCTTGTGTTAACAGAATCCAAGCCAGTTGGCGTAGTCAAAACCTAAGCACAGAGCTTTTCTTTACCAAGAGACTTCATTGACTTTGTTTCTTCTCATGCCTCTCCTCCAACCTCATGTCCCCAATTTATATGTGATCAAAGTACTTAATTAAACAATGCCCTTCAGCTGTCTACCTTAAAATAAATAATTACTATGAACAGATCCCCCTTTCTTTCTTTAAACATAAACTTTATAACACACTCAAATAATTTCAAAATTCACTCCCTCCACCACCAACGAACAGTGGCAGAAGTGTGTACTATCTACAAGATGTACTGCAGAAACTCAAGATGCATCTTCCAAACTCATGATCATTAGCATCTAGATGGACAAGGGCAGCAGATAGATGGGAACACCACCACATGGAAGTTCCCCTCCAAGCCACTCACCATCCTGACTTGGAAATATATCACTGTTCCTTCACTGTCGCTGGGTCAAAATCCAGGAACTCCCTTCCTAACAGCACTGTGGATATACCTACACCACAGGGACTGCAGCGGTTCAAGAAAGAAGCTGACCATCAACTTCACAAGGGAAATTAGGGATGGGCAATAAATGACGCCTACATCCCGTAAATGAATAATAAAAAACAATTTAAAGAAAAAAATTGATTTTCCATATTTCATATAACCCATCATAATACAGGACATCCAACAATCTCTTTAAGCAAGAATCCCTTTTTGTGAAACAGTCCAATAATTGGTGTCTTGTGCCAACCCTCTTATCTTAGACATCTTTTTTCTCTCTAACATTTCTTTTATGCTAGCAAGGTCAATCCTTAACCTTTTCTCAGTCACACTCTTCACTGAATGTACATTATTCCACAGAAAATGGTTATTCACATAACATTCAAGAGCAAACTTTCCTCAGATTGCCCTTGTATAGGATTTCCTTCAAAATATTTGACAAGTAAAATCCCATACCTATGGCTTCGATTATAGACAGTGTTTCTGCAGCTAAGGTGCTTTTAACTACCCTTTTTATTTTCTTCATTTCCTAGGCCAATGGACAACATTTGTTAGTCTTTTCCACCAAGAATATATTTAACCCTGATGTACTAGAATATGCATCCAGAAGATTGGCAGGTGAAGCAGTACTAAAAATGATTAACTTCATATCTTCTGCATCACCCAAGGCTGGAAACCTTAGTGTGCATTTCTCAGAATTTAACTTATTTAATGTTTTAGTTGCTCTCAGAACTTCCTCTCAACTGTTGCATGTTTCACCATAGCACTCAGTTCCACTATGTCAAAACTAGCATCAGGTCTAGTCTGAGTGCATAACCAGTTCAACTGTCCAACCAAACTTCTCAATTGGTCTATTTCTTCCTTGGATGCAGGCTCCTCATTTTGTGAGGACCTGGCCTGATTCATTGGAATGCAATCGACATTTTCTAAGTAAGACTGCTGATTCAAGGTCAGTCCCGACTTATTCCGTTTAAAGTCTAACCCTATATATTTAAAGGCCCCCGAAGCCCAACTTCCAATCTTAAACTCCTTCTTCATTTTAGCTATCACCCATAGCTCAAATTCTGCAGAACCGCACCACAGAAAATCAACAACATGTTAATTTCTATGATATATTATTCTATGGAATAACTGTCCATCCTTCTAAATTTATCAAAGTCTGTCCATGCCTCATTTAGCAGGTTATCTTTCTTATAAATTTTATCCGTAAATTTTAAGAGTTCAGCCAAACCTTCCTCAGTGTCCAATTGATGAGCCTCTAGTTCCAAAAATGCTTTGCACCTGATCCTGCTTCTGGTGGGGGAAGCAAAAGTGCCAAGGCCATACCTTGCTTTCACTTTAGTAAGGATGTAACCCGTATCCACTTCACCATTGTTCTGTGAAGTAGAACCTCATCACCGATGGGAGAATGGAGAATCATACCTTGGTACTTTACATTTGGTTTCAGCCATTCTCCTCCAAAGTAACTCCAATTACAACCTTTTGTTTGAAAATAAGTTTTAGTTTCCAATCTTCATCTTTAAGCCAACCATTCTCAGCTACCAATGTTAACAGAATCCAAGTCAGTTGGCGAAGTCAAAACCAAGACAGAGCTTTTTACTGAGTTAATTGACTTTGTTCAGTCTCATACCTCTCCTTCAACTCCCATTGTCCCACTCGTCCCCAATTAATATGATCAAAGTATTTAATTAAACAATGCCATTCACCTGTAGATCTTGACAATATAAAAAACATAATTAACATACTATTAACATAATGGACTCCCTTCCTTGATCCCAACCATCCCCACCTCTATCTAACTTCTTATAGACAAGTTACCCAAAGGAAACAGGACTTTGACTGCAGAAAATGTAATATTTACATACAGCAATAAAATTAATGCAACAGAAAGTCAAGAAATACAATGAACTTAAAAATCTGATTCTCTTAAAATATCCCAGGATCTCTTCATGGACCTCAATTTGAAAGCCTACTCTACATGGGAACAAGTTTTTCTAAACATCTTTTTGCTATATTTGAGTAATATTTTTCAGTTATGTTTACTCAGCATGCTTAACTTCAGCAACTATATCTGACCAAATTGATCTTTTGGAAGAGTTATCCAGTATAATTAGCTGCTCATCATCAATCCCATCTGATCCTGCAATGCTTCTTTTGACATTGATTAACAATAAGAAATCTTTTCACATACACTTAATCAATGTAAAGCACACATATAACTTGTATTAAAGGAAAATATTTCAAAGCCTGATATTTACTCCATTCAGTTTGGTGAATTTAATAAAATTGCCATTACATTGCATAATGCATTGGAAAATAAACTGGGTAAATTGTAATAGCTCATCTAAGTGCAGTTGAAATACTTGTGCAGTCTTTTTTTAAATCATTTTCTGCTCTGGTCACAAAAGCATTGAAATGCAAGTTACAGTACATTCATCAATTTCTCCACTTATATAAAGAGGATCAATTTATACTACAGCACGGGGAAATAAATTGAACACTATAATCTCCTCACATATGCCAGGGATAAGAATTTAAATCACGCTTTCAAATAATTCATGAGCAACATATATTATTCCTCATGTTTCTTATGATGACTTCTGCTACTTACATTAATACTCTTCAGTTATCAACAAAATACCACCACAATAAATCCCCTGACATTATATACACCACAAACAGACCATTCGACCCAACCCATCCATGCTGCTGTTTAAGCTCTACTAAAGCCTCTTCCCATCTTGCCACATTAAAATCTATCATCTTCATTCTTTTCTCCATCATATGCTTGTCTGGCTTTCCCTTAAATGCATCTACACTATTCACATCAATCAGCCCCTGTGATAGCGAGTTCCACATTATCACCACATTTTCCGTCTGATTTCTGTACTGGACACCATGCAATCATCAACGTATTTCCCCACTACTGAGCTTATGATGGAGGAAAGGTCATTGATGAAGTAGCTGAAGATGGTCAGGCCTCAGACACTACCCCAAGGAACCCCTGCTACTATGTCCTGGGGCTGAGATGTTTGGCTTCCAACATCTTTCTTTGCGTTAGGTATGATTCTAACCAGTAGAGAGTTTCCCCCTGATTCCCATTGATTCAATTTTGTAGGGTTCCCTGATGCTACACTTGGTCGAATGTTGCCTTGATGTCAAGGGCAGTCACTCTCACCTCAAATCTGGAATTCAACTATTTTTCCATGTTTGGACCAAGGCTGTAATGAGGTCTGGAGCCAAGTGGATCTGGTTAAGCTCAAACTGAGCAAGCTATTGCAAAGCAGATGCCGCTTGATAGCATTGGCAACATCACCTTCCATCACTTTGCTGATGCTCAAGAGTAGGCTGATGGGGCAGTAACTGGCTGCATTGGATTTGCCTTGCCTTTTATGTTCAGGGCATAGCTGGGCAATTTTCCATATTGTCAGGTAGATGCCAGTATTGAGGCTATATGGGAACAGCTTGGCTAGGGGGAAGGTTAGTTCTGGAGCACAAATCTTCAGTAGTATTGCTGAGATGTTGCCAGGACCAATAGCCATTGCTGCCCCCAGTGTCTTTCGCTGTTGCTAAATATCACACGGAGTGAACAGAATTGGCTGAAAACTGGCATCTGTGATGCTGAAGGCCTCAAGAGGAGACATACTCAGCACTTCTAGATGAACATGGCTGAGAATGCTTCAGCTTTGTCTTCTGCGCTGATGGAATGGGCTCCCCCATCATTGATGATGGAGATGTTTGTAATTGTCACCACCGTTCACGACTGCAGAATTGCAGAACTTTGATCTGATCCATTGATTGTGAGATTGCTTAGCTTTGCCATTGCACATTTGCTTCCGCTGTTTAGCATACATGTAGCCCTGCGTTGCAGCTTCAACAGGTTGGCACCTCAGTTTTAGGTATGCCTGGTGCTGCTCCTAGCAGGCTCTCCCGCACTCGTCATTGAAGCAGGGTTGATCCCCTGGCTTAATAGCAATGGTAGAGTGAGGGATATGCTGAGCTAGGAGGTTACAGATTGTGGGTGAATACAGTTCAGCTGCTAATGACCCACAGCACCTCATCAATGCCCACTTTGAGCTGCTAGATCTGTTCTAAATCTATCCCATTTAGCACCGTTGTAATGAATTCAACCTGAAGACATGACTTTGTCACCAAAAGGGCTGTACGGTGGTCACTCCTGCCAATACTGTCATAGATCTGTGCATCTGTGACAGATAGATTGGTGAAGGCAGGTCAAGCAGCTTCTTCTCTCGTTGGTTCCCTCACCACTTGCCATTGGCCCAGTCTGGTATAGATATATCCTTCGGAACTTGTCTTGCTTAGTCAGTTATGGCATTATCACGTCAGGTTAGTGATGGGCATTGAAATCCACAACCCTGCACCCTTCAGTGCTTCCTCCAACTGCTGTTCAGTATGGAAGAGTACTGATTCATCAGCTGAGGGAGGATGGTAGACGGCAATCAGCAGGTTTCCTTTTCTATTTGTTACAGTCCTCAGATTGACAAACCAACTCCCCCTCAATTTGGTGTAATTCACAAATTTAGAAATTGTGTTTATGATTCCAAAGTCAAAACGTTAACATAAATCATGAACTCCAATGATCCTGGCACTGATTCTTGTGGAACACCACTTCCCACCTACCACTCTGATTAACTATTCTTTCCTTCCACTCTCTGCTTTGTCTTGAAGCCAGTTAGAAACCCAGTCTGTTACTTGTCCCCTGACTCCACATTCTCATTAGTCTATTAAGACCTTTTGAAAGTTCAGATAAATTACATCTATTGCATTACCATTGTCTATTCTTTCTTCTACCTCCTCAAAAAATTCAATAAGGTTCAACATGCAAGATTTTCCATTCTGAAATCCATGCTTAATATTCATTAGTAGATTTTTGATTCTTTTTGTTCTTCTGTTCTCTCCTTTGGTGGAGATTTCATTATTTTTCCTACTACCAATGTTAAACTGATAGGTCTACAATTTCCTGGACAGGTTCTGTTCCCCTTCTTAAATATAGGAATTACATCAGCTATCTGCCAGTTCTCTGGCACTACACCTTTCCATATACACATTATTTAATATGTATATTAATGCCTCTGCTTTTAAAATAATTGGATGCAATCCATCCGGATCAGGGGCTTTACCTTCTTGAGTTTGTTCAGTTTATTTAATACAACCCAGTTTTCTAAATGCATTTATCTCATTGCTGATCTCATCACTTATATCAGCCGTTCTATTGGCCTGGTAAAAACAGAAATAAATTAATTATTATTTCTCCCATCTCTCTATCATTACCTGTGGTATTATCCTGTCTATCCCTTAATGGTCCTATTCCCATCATAGCCGCCTCTTTTTTACTGATATGCCTGTTAAAATATTTTACTATTTTGTCTTACATTCCTTGAAAATTTAATTTCATAGTTATTCTTTGTCATCCCAATTGTGTTTTTTTTACTCGTCTCCTAATCACTGTATTCTCTCTTATCATGCACACTTCTGCTACAAGTGCCTTTTTCTTAACCCTCAATTGTTCCATTGTGTCTTGATTCAACCATGGAGTCTCACTATCATTTAGTTTGTTCTTTCCTTTTAGTGGAATACATTTTTCCTGCAGTCTTTTGAACACCATTTTAAATGTTTCCCTTTCTTGATCTACATCGTTGTTTGCCAATATTGGTGCCCATTTTATTTTCCTAAGTTCTATTCTCAGCCCTCAAAATCAGCTTTTCTCCCATCAATTCCTCTGGTTTTCATCATGCTTATGTCCTTCTCTATCATCATCTTAAAGTGAGTTACTCTTGCCTAGATGTTCCCTGACTATTACTTCTCTTAGTTGTTCTGGTTCAATAGGGAATCTTTCCTTGTTCCTTTTTAGATATTGAGTTAGAAAGCAGTCCTGTACATAGTTTAGGAACTCCATTCTCTTATCCCCGTTATCTACCACGTCTATCCAATTAATATAACAGTAGCTGAAATCCCCCAGGTTTCAACAGAATATCTGCTTATACATTTCCCAGCATAATGTAAAAGTTGAACACTTTTCAATTTAAAGTTTAAAAATTCCATAGTTTTAAAACAAATAACCACCTCAGTTGGAATTTTGCATCTAATTCTGTATGATTACAGGATTACGATTGGAGAGATGTCAAGCCCATAGAGAAGAGGCAGAGCAGACTTATTAGAGTGCTACCAGATGAGGATTTCAGTAATGCAGAGAGACTGGGGACGCTGGGACTGTTTTCCTTCGGGCAAGTAACTGTTAAGGCAAGATTAAGAGGTGTTTAAAATTCTGAAGAGTTGTGATTGAGGAGATAGGGAGAAGCTGTTGCCACTGACAAATGGGTCAATAACCAAAATACATATTTAAGACAATTGCCAAAAGCACCAGAGAGGAGATAAAGAGAAAAGATTTTACCTAATGAGTTATGATCTGGAATGCACTGTGCAAAAGGATAGTGGAAACCGATTCAATCGTAACTTCCAAAAGGGAACTGGATATGTAGTTAAACTATTAAAAGCAAGGAATGACAGCTAATTGGGTCGATTTCTCAGAAAGAATCGGCACAAGTACAATGAGTTGAATTACCTCCTTCTGAGTTGTAAGACTCGGTGCAGCACAGGTGGAATGTCACAACTGCAGCATGTGGGAGTTTGTGGAGAGCAATGCAATCCCAGGCAACCATATATGAGGTAAGAGCACATAAAGGCAGTGCAGCTCAGGGTTATTGAGCTGGAGTCCGAAATGCAAATATTGTGATGCATCAGGGAGGGGGAGATTTACCTGAGTACTTTGATCCAGGATGTATTCACACCTCTTAAGTTAGGAAGTGGTACAGATATGTTAGCGTTCAGGGATAAGAGGGTATGTGCGAGTTGGGCAGACACAGGGACCACAGGACTGAGACATGTGTCCTGGCGAAAGGTATAACTAGGGCTTTAGATAGGGCTCTGAACTACAAAGCAGGTAGGGGAGAATCAATGCCATAGAGCTGTGGAGAGTTTTGAGTAAAGATAAGCAGAGTGTGATAGGAAGGGACTAAAAATTTAACAGTAATAGTGCAACAGTGAATAAGTTCAAATCAAGGTAAAAAGGTGAAACTAAAGGTGCTTTATCTGAGCCCATGAGGGATTCATAATGAGATAGATGAATTAATGGCACAAATAAAGATAAATGAGTTTGATCTAACAGCTATTACAAATAATTAGTTGCATGACCACCAAGGTTGGAAACTAATTATTCCAGGTTTCTTGATGTTTCGAAAAGCCAGACAAAATAGAAAGATAAAGGTGGGGGTGGGGGTTGCAAAGGGTGGGCAGATGGGCCCCAATAATAAAGGGTGACACAGGACAGCAGGGAGAAAGGATCTTGGCTCGGAAGAGCAGGAAGTAGAATTAGTATGGGTGAGCATAAAAAATAACAAGATTCCATAAATGATGGGGGAGTACTTATTAAGCCCCTAACAGTAGATGTAAAGTTAAGAATAGTGTTAATCAAGAAATAAGAGCTTGTAATGAAGGAAATGTAATAATCATGGAGAGTTTTAATCTTCACATACAGTTTGTAAGACAAGCTCATGGAACATACTTGGGTCAGTTTTCTGGAACAATCGAGGAAGAGGTTATTTTAGATTTTGTTTTATGTAATGAGGCAGGGTTAATTAGTAATCTCATAGTAAGGGATACCCTGTGAAGGAGTGGTTATATGATAGAATTTTGCATGGAGTTTGAGTGTGATGTACTTAAATCCAAAATTAGAGTGCTGAACTTAAATCAAGACAGTTACATAGGGGATGGGGGAGTTGGCTATGGTAGATTGGGAAATTAGATTAAAAGGTATAATGGTAGATGAACAATGGGAAACATTAAAATACTTCATAATTCTCAACAAATCTTTGACCAAGCTTTAAATCACCTCCCCTAATATCTTACGCGGTTTAGTGTCAAATTTTGTATTAATGCTCCTATGAAGCACCTTGGGACATTTTGCTGTGTTAATGCTGCTATATAAATGCAATTTGTTATTTTCATTGCCTGCCTGAGATCAGTAGCTGCATTCTGAGTTCCAGATAACAGGCAAATGAAATTTCAGTCAAAGAGAAAGAAGCGTACCTGAATAAACATTAGAACTCTCTCCAAGTTTTTTTTTATTATGGGCATCGCTGGCTAGGCAGCATTTATTGCCCATCCCTAATTGCCCTCGAGAAGGCAGTGATGAGCTGCTTTCTTGAACTGCTGCAGTCCATGTGGTGTGGGTACACCCACAGTGCTGTTAGGGAGCTCCAGGATTTTGACCCAGTGGCAGTTAAGTTACAATAAGTTACAATCAAAACATTTAGAGAGCAGCGGTTGGTGGCGGGGGGTGGGGAAAATCATTTAGAATAAGTCAGGTGAGGAATCATAAATGAGAGCTGGCATGACTTTGTTAAGGCCAAATCATTTCACTAACTGGACTTCAGTGGAATAAGGCAGTGCAATTGATGTTGTATGTATATACTTCCAAAAAGCGTCTGACAAAGAACCCCATATTAGGTTTGCTGGCAAAATTGAAAACCATGGGATGAAAGGGGCAGTAGCAGCATGGATACAAAATTATCTAAGGGATGAGAAACAGAATTGTAGTGAATATCTGTTTTTTAGACTGGAGGGAGGTATACAGTGGTCTTCCCTAGGATTCAGCACTAGGACCACTGCTGTTTTTGATATAGATTAATGACTTGGGCTTGGAGATATTGGGCACAATTTTGAAATTTGAAGTTGATACAATAAGTAATCAATAAGGAACATAGCAATGGATTTCAAGAGGGCAGAGAGACTGCTGGAATGGACTGCCACATGGCAGATGAAATTCTAAAAAGTTCAATGTGATAATGATAAAGAGGGTGCAAGAACAGAGAGACCTAGGTGGGGTTGTGCACAAATCTTTGAAGGTGAAACAACAGGTTAAAGAAGCAGTTAATAAAGTACATGGGATCCTGGGCTTTATAAGTCAAGGCATGGAGTACAAAAGCCAGGAGTTGTGTGTAGTCAATATAAATGGGACACTGTGCCCAATTTTGGGCATACTTTAAGGAGGACAAGGTCAAGATCATGCAGCAGCCTGCATTAAATAATTAGATCACAATTTAAGGTTTCCTTAAAATGCTAACTTCCTTCAAGTAGGAGTCACAAAATCTATCAGAAGCCACTATTTTCCCCAAAAGTGAAAAGTTTACTGAGTTTCTACAAATCAGTCAACTATTTTATTATGTTCACGTATAGCTCATTATAATTCTGAAGAAAATGGTGTAGTGCCAGAGGTTTGTTATTTATGTACCACTTTACAGCTGAGATTTATTAAGGTCACATTAGATATCTCCACTGAAGTGCAAGTAGTTGCAGCATGGCTATGAGATCATTGTCATTTCAACAAATTAAGAAAGCCTCCCTATGCCTCATAGGTAGGAAACTTCAATTTAAAAGATTCTGTGTCAATTCAAATATATCAAGAACTTTTCGTTTTTCATTATTCATTGGCATCACTGGCTAGGCCAGCATCTAATTTCCATCCTAATTGCCCTTGAGAAGGCGGTGGTGAGCTGCCTTCTTGAACCGCTGCATTACATGTGGCGCAGATACATCCACATTGCATTAGGGAGGGAGTTTCAGGATTTTGACCCAGCGACAGTGAAGGGACGGCAATATATTTCCAAGTCAGAGCAGTGGATGGCTTGGAGGGCAACTTCTAGGTGGTAGTGTTCCCATGTGTCTGTTGCCCTTGTCCTTCTAGATGGTAGTGGCTATGGGTTTGGAAGGTGCTGTCTAAGGAACCTTGGTGAATTCCTGCAGTGCATTTTGTAGATGGTACACACTGCTGCCACTGCTCGTCAGTGGTGGAGGGAGTGAATGTTTGTGGATGGGATCAAGCAGGCTGCTTTGTCCTGGATGGCGTCAAGCTTCTTGAGTGTTGTTAGAGCTGCACTCATCCAGACAAGGGGACAGTATTCCATCACACTCCTGACTTGCGCATTGTAGATGGTGGACAGGTTTTGGGTAATCAGGAGGGGAGTTACTCACCGCAGGATTCCTAACCTTTGACCTGCTCTTGTAGCCATGGTATTTATATGGCTAGTCCAGTTCAGTTTCTGGTCAATGATTGTTGACCAGGATGTTGACAGTAGGGGATTCAGTGATGGTAATGACATTGAATGTCAAGAATGTCAGATTCTCTCTTGTTGGAGATGGTCATCACCTGGCATTCGTGTGTTGTATATGTTACTTGTCACTTCTCAGCCCAAGCCTGGATTTTGTCCAGGTCTTGCTGCATTTGGACATGGACTGCATCAGTATCTGAGGAGTTGCAAATAAAGCTGATGACTGCATAATGTTTTGCACTAACAACTCCACTTCTGACCTTATGATGGTTGGAAGGTCATTGATGAAGCATTTGAAGATGGTTGAGCCTAGGACACCACCCTGAGGAACTCCTGCGGCAAGTTCTGGGGCACAATATTGCTGGAATATTGTCAGGGCCCTTAGCCTTTGCACTATCCAGTGCCATCAGCCGTTTCTCAATGTCACATGGACTGAATCGAATTGGCTGAAGACTGGCATCTGTGACGCTGGAGACCTCCGGAGGAGGCCAAGATGGATCAGCCACTCGACACCTCTGATGATTCTTGCAAATGCTCCAGCCTTACCTTTTGTACTATGTGCTGGGCTCCCCCATCATTGAGGATGGGGCTATTTGTGGAGCCTCCTCCTCCAGTGAGTTGTTTAATTGTTCACCACCATTCACGACTGGATGTGGCAGGACTACAGTGCTTAGATCTGATCTGTTGGGTGTGGAATCGCTTAGCTCTGATTATCACTTGCTGCTTATGCGGTTTGGCATGCAAGTAGTCCTGTGCTGTCGCTTCACCGGGTTGACACCTCATTTTTAGGTGTGCCTGGTGCTGCTCCTGGCATGCCCTCCTGCACTCTTCATTGAACCAGGGCTGATCCCCTGGCTTGGTGGTAATGCTAGAGTGGCCATGCTGGGCCATGAGGTTACAGATTGTGAGTGAGTACAATTCTGCTGCTGCTGATGGCCCAAAGTGCCCCATGGTTTCGCAATCTTGAGTTGTTAGATCTGTTTGAAATATTGTTGGAGTATGATGTTGGCAACTTGTCTGCCAACTTAGAAAAGCTAACCAACAGCTTCAAAGAGGTTGACAACTCAAAAAAAACTGGAGCCACCTGAATAAAAGCTTATGACACTGCTTCAAAGTGACAGTAAAAGTGAATTGTATTAGACATTAGTACTTGTATTAGTGTTTTAGAATCATATTCTTCAATTCAACGTGTTTCTGTGAAAAAAACTGAAATCCAATGACCTCGCGCAGGACCTATAAAGAAAGTACTTACAATAGTAAAGCATGAGTCATGAACTTGTCATGGTCTAACACTCAATCAACTCAATATTCCACAGCTCTTTTATAGGGACAAAAAGATTAAAATACACAAACATGTGACTTTCGCAGAGATGATTTAGAACTTTTTTTTTTAAAAAGGGGGAATGTGTATCATGCAAAATTAATTTCAAGGAGGAAACTGACATGCACCTCAGGAAATTTTGATTATTTTACACTTCTTTGGTTTCTTTTTCAACCTTTGGGCACCCTTTTTAACATGTTTCTTATTGCCATCACAGTGAACCTCTCCTCCATCTTTGGTCACAATGCAAAAGGTGAGCAGACCACACAGTAAGGGTCCACAAAGAGCAACTTAAACAGATAATCTGTTTTTATTGGTGATGTGTGTGGAAGGAATCTTGGCCAACATATCAGTAGAACTGCCTCATCTGTTTTGAATAATTTCATAGGATTTTTCATGTCAACCTGAGCAGGTAAAATGGGGCCTCAGCTTCACATCTCAATTGAAAGACAGTATCTCTAACAATAAATTGATTTTTAAGTCCTGAGGATAGGTTTAAACCCAAAAACATTTCACTCAAGATGAGAGCACAACCAAAATTATAAATGTGAACTAAGCAAGCATGTTAGCAAGTTTCCCTTTTCTATAGTTTAATTCTGTAAATGCAATGGGTCAAATCTTCCAGTCTCCAGATCATCAGAGGCTGGACATATGACGCATGTTGGGACTCCGTGGAAGTCCTGGCACGCAGACCTACAAGGGAATTGCCAGGAAGCTTCAACTTCTGAAGGGCAATTCCTCTGATCCTAGGACCCTCTGTGAGAAAGTCAGAGAGACTTCAGACAGTTCCACTGTACTTACCTGCATAGTTACCCAGGAAACATTAGACAGATTAAAACCTAGTTTAACGCCTGGGTAACTCCACAACCAACCCCCAATTACCCTCTTGGCCACCCCAGAACCAACAGCTCCCCACGATACCAACCTCCCAAATCCCCGGCCAACCCAACTACCCTCTCAACAACCCAACTACCCTCCCAACCCGGCCAACCCTCCCGACCATCTCTGACTACCCTCCCTTCCTAACCCAACTATCCATTGACAGCCCCCCCCCCCACCCCCAACCACCCAACTACCCTCCTGACCTGACCACCCCCAACTACCCTCCCGACCACCCCCCACCCACCTGCCCCTAACCACCTTAACCCCTACCCACCTCACTATTCACCCACTCACCCACCATTTACTGACTAACATTCAAATTGGACCTTTAAACTTAGCATATGGAAACTAGTGTTATAAAAAGGGAGTGTCCTGTCTTTTTCTGACTCTACTGCGCTCCAAAGAAGTTCCATGAAGGACACTGCGCTGCACACATCTGTGAAAGCTGGGTTCAGAAAACCCCAGTAGAAATATGCAGCAGCATCAAGTCAGGGGAGTTTTTGAGTGCAGCAGGAATCTATTGACCACTGTCACCCCTCGGAAGATCTGGGCCCATATTGTGAGTTTAAGTAGTTTGCCTATTTACAAGAGTTCAGGAGTATTTTAAGCTGTAACATTCTCAAGTATTTTACCATAATAGGATGTTATATAAAGGAAAAGTTCTAATTTTTTTTCAGTCAATGATTAAGTGTGAGAGAAACATAAATAATAAATATATTCTGAGATGTACCCTGGTTCTGCCTTATGATAGACCAGGGGTAAAAGTTCAGTGACTTCCACATCAGATTTCGCTCGTGCCAACCTTCTCACCGACTGATTGCAACCAGTGGCATCCCTCAAATACCACCAACCTCACAGAAGGTGAATTCTGCTCCATCAGAGCTCACTTCTCCATTTTTATTGAGATAAAGATCTTAGAACTCATGACACACCAGGGCTTGAATCTAGAACTGTCCTAATTGTGTCGCTCAATATGCACATAATGGTGCACCTAACTCTCTGTACCAAAAAGAAGTTCAGATATTTTAATTATTTTTCTTTTAGTGGAAAACACATGGGCATATCAATTCTATGTAGCAAGATCTGCAATGTAATTTTAAGACAACGCCCTCTTGTTCTGGACTCCCCAAGAGAATAACTAGTTTCTTTGCATCTGACATTTGCCCTTTTGTCAGTTTAAATCTGGCAATTAGATCTCTTAGTTTTTGAAACTCATGGGAGTACAAGCCAAATTTATGCAACCTGTCCTCTTAATTTAATCCTTTAAATCCAGTTATCATTCTGGATTTATGCTGTACTCTCTCCAAGGCCAATATATCCTTCATAAACTGTGCTGCCTAAAACCAAATGCAATATTGCAAATGGGGTCTAACCAATGTTCTGCAGTCAAACTTAATCGTGGTGTCATTAGGTATGTACACATATTTTGAATAATCTATCATGGAGCAGGAACTCTAGATGATTTGCTTCTGTTTCCAGACCAAGGGAACTCTGAGGCCAATTGTGACATCCCACTTCCAACAAATAAATCTTGTTATATGAAATTTTTATAGAAAAGTTAAAAGGGAAATTACAGGATTGTTTAACATAAAACAAGAGTGCACCTAAGCAGTTTTCAATGCCTTTAGAAAATGCGCATAGAATTACAACTCAACCACCATCTATGTGCTGTTGAATATTTTCCTTCATGTTGCGCAGGTATCGTATTCAGTGCAGCTTGGGATGAAGAAAGTAGCACAGATGGAAGGATAATAAATCTCACTGGGATATCTGAACTGATGTACGACATTGCAGGATTACTAATTAACATAAACTATTAATGTTTACAATCTTTATTATTTTACCCAAAATAGTTTGTATGCTAGACTTGTGGTTTTATCCCAGAAGTGCTTGTATAAATTTTCTAGACAATGTTGTGTGTTCATAATCTCTTGGAGAAAGAAAATTATTTCCCGACAACTTTTCCGATCCATATAGGCTCAATGTATATCTCTTCATACGAAAAGTTCTGCTGTTTAAAAAAAAAGTGTCTATAGCACCTCAGAAACTATACTGCAACCTCCTTAAAAAAACTAAGATCAAGTAAAATAGAATTATGGGGAATTATCCCCCAGTTTGGTGTGCAAGCAGACAGTGGGGTTTGTAGGAAGATTGTAAAGTATCCCCTCAATGAAATTTACAGTACAGAATGGGTCATTCAGCCCATCAAGCCGATACTGCTGCCGATAGTCCAACTGGAGGTATCTATTTAACCACACTTCCTTGCTCATCCCATATACTCTTACTTTTCAAATACTTAGCCAATTTCCCTTTACATGTTCTTAGTCAACATATATTAAAGATAGCCATTTGCTTCATTAAAAATACAGCCCTACAATTCTCTGAGCTCACAATAAATAATTGGATAAGCATTCAATTCCACTTGTTTAGTTCAGGTTGCATTAAGATATATTCTGGTAACAAACCATGTGGATTACTAAGTAATTTGGATAATATGACAATAGTGTTTCAAAATCCATCATCTAGGAGTAGAGCATTTGATTAAAAAGTCTTAACAATATACATGAACATACATGAATATACATGAACAATACAGTCCTCCAGTCACATTACACAGATTTGAAATGAGCAGAAAAACTGAAAAACATAGCAGTCCTGAATAATTTAAGTTGAAAGGGAAAATACATTTTCCCTTCTTTATTTCAAGGATTTAATTTAGTTGTAAATCTTCACTGCACCAGTTTAATGTTAACTGTGTGCAAGAGCATTTTACATTCAGACTGACCTAATGCACACAATGGATGCTGTTTACATCTTGTTAGTATGTATGGTTAACGACAGTGTAGTCTCCCCTTAACTGATTTAAAACTACATTTATTATTACTTCCTAGCGTTGAACTGGACTTCAAGCAACAGGAGGACAAGTTTCAGCCTGTTATGAGAAAACTACATCCTACTGAAGAAACTCAGGTTTCAACCCTGCCTTACTCACAAGAATTCTGTTCATCTGCCTACCAAAAGCAAAAACCTAGCAAGACTGAATCAAAAAAGCATGGGAAATGGAAACTGTGGTTTCTTTAAGTAAACCTATTAAAAGCTTCTAAATGTCAATTCAATTCATTTGAAGTGACCCCTTTTTGACTGGTTTTAGAGTTGAGCTGAATACTCAATACTCAAAGAGTTTAAAATCAGCCAGCAAGTCATTATATGCACAAGGCAGCATTCAGTTCAAATGATCCATTTCAAAAGATTTTTGTTCTAATAAGTAACTACCATGCAGGGGCATGAAATAGCGCACATTTTTTTCTTATTTACAGGTCACAGGCAAAGAGTATAGTAATAATTTAAATTGATGTATTCAAACATTTGTATTAATCCTCCAAATGCTATGATTTGGCCTGTTAATGTCGAGCTGTCGTTTCACACTGTGCTAATAAGCAAGATATTCTGATGCCTTCATCCATTAAATAATACAGCAAAGAAATAGAGAAAGTTGTACTTTTATAGGGTTTTTCATTTTTATGTTTAATTCAGGAACCTTAAGTCAAGAGCATGAAATTAACATTGTCAAGCACATTACAGATTAGGGAGGAAAAAGCACAATTCTTCAAATAGGCACGTCCGATGAGAAATGTCAGTGATGCTTGTCATAAGGTTTTTACTTGCCAAGTGATAACCCTGTAAATCTGCTTATAAAATAGAATATTTAACTTTAAAACCACACAATGCTTTCCAAAATCTGCATTATGTACGATTTATATGAAAAATCTGAACTATACCTAAATGCACAGTGATACATCTTTAATCATTTCCAGTTGATAGCTCTGAGTACAGGGTATATTTTTCCCCATGAGGAAAATTTTAATCCACTGGTACTTGAAAACTATGTTGATTGGAAATATCGATCGCAATTGTATGTATTTTGTTTTTCCAAGAGGAAAGGGAGAGAGGAATTATTAATGGCTACCATAAAAACTGTTTTTAAAAATGTGTGCATTATGTAAAGTACATTATAGGAAGCTGCATAAAAATGTAAAAGATGATGATTTGATTGCACAGCATTAAAGAGTTTCATTGCTCTAAATTATAAAACTAAATGCTGCGAATAAACCTTCACAGAACACATAAAACAGCATTTGTTATATGTACACATTAGAGTTCACAAGTACTTTGCACTACAAAAATACTTCATTTTCTTGTAAAAGTTTAAAGAGTCACTTGAAGTCAAATATTAAGCTAAAGTAATGAAACAAGCATATATCGAACAATATATATATGAAATTGTTTAACTGTAAACACGAATCAAATAAATCACTATTTCGTATTTGGTGTAATCTTGCTGGGAAATTATTTTAACATTTCTCTTTGTAAACTATTACAATAAATGCAACTAATTTTACATAAACTTCAATATTGCTTTAATTTGTAAATCAAGTTTAAGTTGTGCTTGAAGCCAACATATTTTATTTTATAATATTATGTTTGGAGCATTGGAATTTATAAAAATCATAGCTTATCATTATTCCATTGAGAACATAAGTACATGTCAAATGATTATTTTGGAACTCAAAATTATGCTTTACATTGTAGGAAACCAAAGGTTTGAATTAAACACACATTGAAAACAAGGGTCTACCTTCAGGTTTTTGCCATTCTCCCTCAAAAATCTGTAATTAATTTTAAACTACTTTCTATTTCCACATTTTTCTATATTAATCTCTAAATAGCTTTAATTTTTGAGCTATTGTAATATTTAGCTGATTACATTTTTTTAAAAGCTGTACAATCACCATTTGGAGTATGACATCTCATACTGCTGCAATACTGAAAGCTCTTACTTTGCGCATACAAATGGGGGAGCAGGATTTCCTGTTTGCCATTTATAGCAAAATTAGAGGAATCTTCTGCCATGATAAGGGGCCAGATCCAAAAAAGTAACCGAATGCATTTTCTATTGCTCTCTCCTAAGAAACAGGCTGCCTACATACATTTATCCATTAAAAAGTGCTTTCAAATCATGGGCCATAATTTTTCAGTTGGCGGGCGGGCGGGCTCGGTGGGAGTGGGCAGTCGCGGAACCGAATGCCGCTGCGCCATCATTTTACACATGTGCGAAAGAGTGCTTCAATCTCCCTGAGGCACAGAGCTGCCAGAGAGAGATTCAAGGGCTTTTGAAATTATTAAATAAATGGAGTCAAAATTTAATTAAACATGTCCCCTCATGTGACTGTGTCACATGAGATGGGACATGTTTTGATGTTTTGGAAAAATAATTTATTTAATTAATAAAAGCGTTAGGAAACCTCATCCCACTCGTGGATGAGGTTTCCTAAAAAAACGTAAAGGCCACTTTGCCTTTATGCCTGCCCACCAACCTTAAGATTAGACAGGCAGTGTTAACAATAACATTAGTTTCTTCCTTAATGGCCTTAATAGGCTGTTTACATATCAGTGGGTGCGCAGCCAACTCGGGCGCACGCCCGCCAAACAAAACATCGCAACAGCGCGATGATGTCAGGGCGCACACCCAATGTCATCGCACGTTATTTACGTGTCAGGCCCACCCCCGCACACCGACTGAAAAATCCTACCCATTCATCCATTTTGATTTTGATTTGTGTAGCATTTCAAGAATTTGTAAAAGGGATGGAATTTTTCTCTAAATGACTGGGAAATTTGTAAAGGAAAGGGATGTATTACAAAATGCTACTTAAAAAATGCCTGACTCAATGCCCATTACAGATCTCATGACCTTGATTTCTCTTTTACCACCTATTTTGCTTCTAAGATTTTGGAATCTTTGGTCCTTCCATATTGCAATCTCTCTGCATCTCACAACCTGTCCTCCCCCACCTTGTCCCACTCCCCGTGCCTTGCCCACACAACCCAGTCTTCTTTCAGCAGCAAGCAGATACTGAAGGGAGAAGGAGACCATGAAAAAGAGCATGCTGAAATATAAAGGAGAAATAAAACTGACCAAAAAAGTACAAACATAACCAGAAGAGAAATTAATTCTGGGAGGAAGGGCAGGTAATATTGAGACAGCCTTTGAGGATAGAAAGGTTTAAGCGGACAGGAGAACATATGACAGAGTTCAGAAGAATAGGCTGCAAGAAATAGCTCTCCTGTACAAGCACTTGGCAATAGTCGGTTTTATTGCAGATAGTTACATAATTGTACTTTCACGGATAAAATATTGAAGATAAGTGTCAAATTGTGTTTTCTTGTGACACACATGTTATTTTTCCTTTCAATTACCAACTAATTTTTTATATATTGTTTCATGCCAAGATCATTAAATAGTTTGTATCATGTTGCTATAGTCATTCTCTGGATTTCTTGCTCCATGGATGTTTAAATAATGATCAGATTAGGTGCAATGTTTCATTATCTGTTCTGAACAAGACAGGAGACCTACATAGAAAAAATATGTGGTTTTGGAAGGACAACTTTTGATGTTTGAAGGATTAAAAGCATACTTTGACTCAAAATAGTAGTGCTCATAGGCCTGGAATATTGAACCAGGAAGCTTCTTTAAAAATTAGATGATTTGGTGGGTCCTCCGTGGAATTATATTTAGTGTAAAGTATGCAAATAATTCATCTGCCATCAAAAGTCTTCGTCAAAATTCAAAATTTAGGACACAATTATATTTTTGATTTTGAGTTAACTAGACAGTTGAAATTTCCATATTCAACAAAATACATTGTTTTTCACATAATTATTGCCAAGTTATATTGCTGCAGGGTATCACAAACAGACTTAAACATAAGTGTGCCCAATTTAATGTTCATTCTCAGAAAATGCTCTGGGATGGGATGGAGGGGAGAGAAAACTACTATATTAGAACAAAATAATTAAGAAGTTCTGTATACGCTTACATTACCTGCACTAATCCTATATGAGGACAGATATGGAAGATATCAAGACAGATATAAAGGCTCTATTACAATTGTTGTGATACAACAGTTGGTAAAGGCTGAGCTGTTTCAATCCCAGAGGGAAACTTAAACAACTGTCATGACCTATATTTTCAATTGCAACGTTTGAGATGCAGCTCTGAATTCAGGAACAAAACCACTAAGCCTCAGGACTTTTTTTGAAATATAAAACTCAATTAAACATTTATTAATTTAGCAACAAATTTACACACATACACAGGTCTACAAATTACTACCATAATAACTTTTAAACAAATCCCCAAATTAATCACTCCCAGATAAATCTTCAAGGCAACACTAACCCATAGACTTTAAACAGATACCAGGCAAAGCACGTGACCTTACGAATTCAAAATGAGTTCTCTTGCAATTTGGTTCCTTTCCACAGTTGTTGGTTTACAGGCTGGTTAGATCTTGCACGCCTCTGCCCTGCACACACAAAACTCCTTTTTGTTTATACCTAGCTTTCTCTTTGAATGTATATTTTCCATTGTTCTGCTAGGTTTTTTAAATTTACCTCTCCTAACAATAATCCTTTCTTTCCACCAATTTTATTAGTAAGCTGAAAAAGAGGAGCACAGTTAACGTTTCAAGTCCGCATGACTCTTCAACAGAGTCATGCGGACTTGAAACGTTAACTGTGTTCCTCTCCGCAGATGCTGCCAGACCTGCTGAGTTTTTCCAGGTATTTTTGTTTTTGTTTTGGATTTCCAGCATCCGCAGTTTTTTGCTTTTGTTAAAAAAAAAGACATTGCTTGGTGTCTTCTAGTTAGGTGCAAGATTTTACCCATTCTTTTGAATGGTTTATTCAATAAATGCAAACTGACTTTACCTTTTAACTTACGTTTATCTAATTAACATCTCAAACTATATACATCAAAGCACCCAGACTAGCTGGCTTTAATCCAATTAAGACACACACAGAGACACACGCCCTACTACAAGTCCAATTTAAAAATAATTTCCAATGACATTATGCACATTAATATCTCTTCATGGCACAATAAAATGCAAATTCCAATGGATGTCACAGAGCAGGAGAGCAAGTTCTATCAGCATCTCAGATTCCACTGCAACCAGTCAAACTTTTAACCAACTACTATGGCTTTTTTATTGTTTTAATAATCAGCTAACTTAACTGTCACCATTCCTTTTAATAAATGGAGAACTTCTGAGGTACAGTTCATGGATAGTAAGAGGTCTGGAGTGTGTGATTTCTAATTTTTACCATGTTTCTGTTCTGAAGTTGCATCAATAAAGGATCAGTATCCATAGGCCAAACAATATAATTATCATTTCCTAACAAAAAAAAGCTGTCACCAATTTCTGAATAGATGGGTTACTACCTGATTAGTCACAATAATCTTTTCTTCCACTCACTAGACATGAGTCACAGGTTGGAACCTGTAGCACTAGTCTGGGGACTCTGACAAGCTTCTAACCCATATAATACAGGAGAAACACCATAGGGGTCATGCCAGGAGACACAATCTTAAAATTAGAGCCATTAAGGAGCAAAATCAGGATGCACCCTTTCGTATAAATGGTAGTAGAAATTTGCAACTCCCCCACTCCCCTTCCAACAACACCTCAAAGACAGCAGATGCTGAGACATTTGTAGACTGAGATAAATCTATTTTTGTTAGGTAAAGCTACGAAGAGATATAGAGCAAAGGCAGGAAAGTAAAGTTGATATGCTAATCAGCCATGATCTAACTGAATGGTGGAGCAGGCCAGAGAGGGTGAATGGCTTACTCTTGTTGCTTAAAAAAATATGCAATGTTATTTAAGACAACGGATCCACAATCCATAGAATTGTGATTTGTCTAAAACTTCAAGTCAGTTTTTACCAAGCCAACTTCTTTGCTATCAATGCACCACCGATACAAAAACTAATTCTGTTACTTGAAGATGCAGATTACATGGAAATATGACACAACATCACAAAAATACCTAATCACCTTTCACTAACTTCCACGGAAATGTACAATGAAAATTCATATTAAAAAATGCTTAATTTACCTAATTAAATTACAGAAAAATATTATTGTAGAATTTAATTCTGTACTTCTACATAACTAGCATACAAGTGTTTATTGGTATTTGAAACTCTAAATATAGAAAAGAACTCAGCCAAACATAGGATGAAATTTTAATTTAAAAAGTACATCAAATAAAGATGTTGAAAATACACTGCATGAAAATGGAACATAGAAATCTCTCTTTCAACTGAGGATACATACAATTAGTTTCTGGCTTTTCAACTCAAAAATCCTCCCCAAGAGCAGTGGTGCCAATTGTTTACATTTCAGCAGTGAAAATCACCCAAACAGCTCAATAGAAAATTAAACCTAATTATGCAACTAGCAATTTCCCAGGTTTGATCTCGAATTTATGCTGAATTAGCTAATCTCAACTAAAGTTGCCATGTGACATTACAGAGTTGTGGAACAATGTAGGAGCTAAAAAAACAACTAGGACTTTTCTCCTGATCAATTTTCAGTAATCCTTCCTGGCAAGTACATGTCTGTGGATATCTGTTGACTATATATTTGGGCTCAGCAGTGAGAAACCCAAGTATGTCAAAAAGATTCTTGTCACTCAAGGTCCGCCTCAGGCAATGAACATTTAGATGTTTAGGTATCAGCCCAAGCAAGTAATTACAAGTGGAGAGATGAAAAAACTAAAACAGTTGCAGGATAATTACTTTTAAATAAACTCCTAATATCAAGTGGCCCCTTAAGTTTATGCTCTATCTTTTTACATAAGGTTAAATAAATAAACCAACTGTTCAAGTTAATAATGAGAATTCAACATTCTGAAATGGACTTGTGTGCATGAAAGCTGTTCAGTTGATGGAAATAAAACTCGCATTTCACAGCCACACTTACATCACAGATGCATAAGAAAAATAATTTAAAATTAGAATTTTATTGATTTGCATTCTCAGTTTTCAATTAATTTTGTTTTGTGGGAAAATAAACCAGATTTAGTAAAATCCACCTTACAACTATGGTACATTTTTGTTTGATATCTTCAGCACTTTGAAATCTGCAAAGGATCTTGTTACACTTTATTGCTGGATGTTTTAATTACTGCATAATGTCTCAATTTCATCTAGATTTAAACAATATTCATGGTATGACACACAAGAATCAAGATCAAGTCTAGTCTATAGTGTTTAGTAAGGTGGCATTAGAGCTTGGAGTATTGATCCATGGCAAGGTGACATAAGTTAGACCCCATTTTGTCCTGACTTGTGTAAAATTTGATTTGTCATTATCTACCTTTAGGGTCTTTGGATTTTGACATGCATGTACTTCCTATTTTTTTCTATTATATTGAAGTTAAATGTCCAATGAAAATTAATTCATGCAATTGCTATCATGGCGATTAAGGTGAGTTGGAGGTAGATGCCTTTATAAGAATACACACACAGTACAATTTATTATTGTTAAGGCAGAACTAAATTTAATCTTGCCTGTCCCTTTAAAGCTAAAGGGAGCAATGGAAATAAAAATCAGGAGATGTAAGATGGGCTGCCAATTTACTATTATTCCTTTTAAACTACCTCACAAAGTCAAAATTACTGCCAAAATGTTCAACTGTGATGAATAAGCACATGCAAAAGTTAATAAAAAGGCTAATTTCAGGCAGCCTTTAACTAAACCCATGATGTGCCTAATTGCTTTTTCCTTTGTGTACAAAGTGATTGCTACAACTTACATGTAGATTCTACCTATGTAATTCTGACAGAGGACAAGCTGTTCAACCCAACCAGTCAGTGGTATTGTATATCCCTCCCTACAGGCAGTTGTCATAATTCTATGTGCCTGCCCTGTTCTCATATTCTTTTATTCCCCTTACCTTCAACCACCTATCTGATCTATTCCTAAATGCTGATGTGATCTGTTGCAATCACCAACTCTGATAGTAAGTTCCACAGACTTGCAACCCTCTGTCTATAAAAGTTTCTCATATTCTCAATCCTAAATTTCTTACATTTATAGTAATATTTCTATGTTCCTCTGTTTGAGGCTCCCTAATGAGAAATTGAAAGTCTGTTTCTATCTGCTCATAATTAAAGCAGCTCCATCAATTCACCCCATAATCTGCTCATTCTAAAACAGCTGTTCTTCTGATATTTGTTTTTCCTCATACCAGACAGCATCCTAGTAAAGCTGCACTGTACATTTTTCTATTGCCTTAAATTCTTCTTACATTATGGAGTCCAAAATGGGATATGGTACTCCAACTGCAGTCTTACTAAGGTTTTATATATAGAATACCTTTACATCTCAACCATGGCTCAGCTGGTAGCATTTTACGCCTCTAAGATTTTGGGTTCAACTCCCACTCCAGGTGTTGAACACACAAATCTAGGCTGACTCTCCAATGCATTAGTGATAGTATGCTGTAATGTCAGATGCGCCATCTTTTGGATGAGACATTAAATTGAGGCCCCAACTGCCCTCTCAGGTGGCTGCAAAGGATCCCAATGCACAGCTTCAAAGAAGAGCTGAGATGTTATCCCCATTGTCCTGGCCAATATCTATCCAACTGCCTGGGAGTATGGTGGAGGCAGGTTTAATTGAGGCATTCAAAAGGGCATTGGATGATTATTTAAATAGAAACATTGTGCAGGGTTGCGGGGAAAAGGCAGGAGATTGGCACTAAGTTAAAATGCTCAGAGAATTGCTGCAGACACGATGGGCCGAATGGTCTCCTTTTACACCGTAACAATTCTGTGATTCAAGTAACATCACAAAAACAGATTATCTGGTCATTAGCACACTGCTGTTCGTGGGAGCTTGATGTGTGCAAATTAGCTATGTTTCCTACATTACAACAGCGACTAAATTTCAAAAGTCGGTCACGAGCTGCAAAGCACTTTGAGACAGCTGATGGTCATGAAAGGCACTATATAAACACAAGTCTTTTTCATACTCCAAACCTCTTGCCACTAAAACTCAGTATTCCCTGGCTTTTCATTGTTGCTTTATCCACTTGAATTGCTGCTTTTAAGATCTCGTAAGGTTCTGAACCCCAAAATCCCCCTGCTCTTCCACATTGCTCTTCAATTTTCCCCGAAGTATTAAACTTGTATGTCTGGGTGGATCACTGTAGTCAGATTTCTGTACCACAATTTAATAAGTACAGAATTTTTGTTTCCCCCAGAAATTATGGTGAACTATTTTCTTGGTAGACATATTTAAATTCTACTTCAAATTATTAATTCAAGGGGAGATGAAATAAGGGTAGAGGAGGCTTATGGGGAACATAAATACCTGTTGACCAAATGGCCTGTTTCTCTGCTGTAAATTCTACGTACAGAGAAATATTACTTCTTTTTAAAAAAAAGTTCACATTTATTAACATTGAATTTGATCTATCACTTTCTTGCCTATTCCATCATCTCCTTGCAGTTTCTTTTAGTACTTATTATTTACAATGACTTCTATTTTAGTGTTGTCTGCAAATTTGGATGGCAGTCCCTCAAACCTTATGTCTAAATTATTGAGGTACACATGCCCCTTCTCATGCCCCTTAAATTTCTTCAAGTCTCAAATACGTTACTTTGTCAAAGGTTTCCTGCAAGTACATGCACACCACATCCACTGCCTTTTGCGATTCATTATATTGGTTATCAGCCACCTTTCCAGAAACTCCATTTGTTTTACCGACATGGTTACAGTAATTATCCTACAAAAATAAATTATTGGCTATAAAGTGCTTGCAACATCCTGAGGAGTCAAAGGCACTACATAAATGCAATATTTTCTTTCATTTTATTATAGACTGGATTTTGCCTGAGCTGTTTTTGTTTCAAGCTCATAATATTTCCACAATGTTAGATTAGCTTAATTTACATGGCTGCATGCAACATTTGTTTTATAGGTATTATGGCAGCAGTGTGAACCTCTTAATAATAGCAATTTGGAGACATAATTAATCTGCAAAGGATCACCATGTATATTCTCAAGCATATTATGTCATTGGTAAAACATAGGTATCTCTGCTACCTGAGAGGCCAATTGTTGCTTCATTCAATTTAGATAGCAAAGGTTTTTGTTAAAACAGAAGGAAGCCTCGTGATCGCAGATCAACTTTAATTTGTAGTTCAGTGGGCCAAATTTCCTATCTGAGAGTTAAGTCATGCAGAAATTTTCTATCTCGCTTCCAAGCTTAGGGGGGGGGTATGCCTAAATTTATGAAGCTAGCAAGTTGCATATTATTTTTCATCACAGAGCATAGGGAAGTAGATTGTTGTCACTATGAAAATTATATTGTTTATTATTGCATTTTATGTAAAAAGCAAACAGTAGCTGGTTTGAATCTGTATCAGTCTTGATGAGGGTTTTTTAGTCCAATTCCCATAGAGAGAGAACACATTTGGCAAGGTGTGCAATATTTTAGTAGCAGATATAAAGCCCAAAAATTTGCTGCTACAGTCACTGGGCCCTGATATTTTTTAACAAAATTTTGAGCAGTAACGGATGCATTCCAGATTGTAAGGGATGTAAGATGCATAAAAGACTGGTGACACTGGATCCACGACAATATCTATCGCAAAGACCTAAATCTGTAACAGCCCCAAATAGGCATCTGCATTCTGGGTCTAAGAGAGTTGCAACTAGACTCAAGAAAATTTCAACTGGTCTTACTCAAGCTCTCATCTATTGTGCAATATAATCACTTAGTAACAAGCACATTTACCACAAGAATCACCACTGCAACAGAAACATTTGCAAGGACAAAGAAAGATATACAAAAAATTATTCGGGACTCATCACTTGTGAAAATGGTCTGTCAGGTCAAATATTTCTATGAATTAAATAATGTAAGAATAGCAGATGATGAGCAATACTCAACTGGAAAGTCTTTCAACTATGAATATATAAAAATCTACAACCAGAAGCCACATTAGGTCTGGAGATTGATAACTAACAAAGCCAAGTACACGTTAAATTTCTACTTACCAAAGTGCCTCTTTCTTGTTTAAGATTCCATACTTCAGCCTCACTACAAACATGAAATTGCGATGGTGCCTGTTACTATCAGCTGGTTAAGGGTCACTACATTGCATGAATTATTTTGTGCATTGAAAGTTTGTAAGAATAGGACTATGTGTTTCTTAAGGAAAAACTAAGGTAAGGGCATTAAGGAAGTCTACCACAACTATTTCTTAAAGGAAACAAAGATGACTGGTACAAATTAAAAGAGGTGGTGATAGGAAGAATTTATTTTTACGAAGTGAGTTGCTGTGATCTGGAATGCACTGCCTGAGAGTGTGGTGGAGGCAGGGTTAATTGAGGCTTTCATAAGGGAATTGGATCATTATCTGAAAAGGAAAAAATTGCAGGGATATGGGGAAAGAGAGAGGCACTAGGTGAACTGTTCCTTCAGAGGGCCAGCACAGGGTTCCTTCTATGCTACTATTCTATGATTCTATAATTGGTTCCAGCCCACTGCCTCCTCCAACTCTCCCCCTAAGGATCTCTCACTGAACACAACTCAGATTACACTGAATTATCTATTTACAGCTCCCTACTGCTGCATCATAGCAAACTGGAGCAATGTATAATGCACCTTTAATAACTGATTAAGTAACAAATTTACAGATCCTAACATAGGTAGATTGCTTCGCATCTCAGGGTAGTGATAAGATGATATGCAGCCTTAAAGGCTTGGAAGTTTAAACCATTGCCCAAAAGTCCAACATTCCCCTCATCCTAATAAAGAACTAGTATAGAAAGTATCTATTTTAATAATGATACTAATTTACTGCGATTACTTTAATACATTAGAAAGTATACCACTAGAAGGGCATTCCTGTCATATCTAAGTATGCCAATAATGGTCCATTTTATATGGTTTATATGACAACTACACATTAGCCAAACATGTATCTGTTTCGTACATTATTATTGTTTCACAAAATAAAATGTTTAAAATGTTTTTTTCAAAATTACAAAGTCAAAACAAAATAGTCTGCAATTATACAGTTTGCACTATTTAGTAATCAATCTCCTTCCTTACTCACAATAGAACCAGTGGGAAACAAGTTATATTTATATCTAATTGACAACTACTTGCATTCTGTAGCACTTGTAGAAAAACATCTAAAGCGCTTTAGCAGGAAAAATTAAAAAGATATGCTGAGACATGGTAGGGCAGTCTAGAAAAGTGACCAAAAGTATGGTTAAAAGTGTCTTGCACAACAGAAAGGTTAAGGAAGATGAAGAGGCACAGTGCACCATGATAATAGTTACAGAGAATGTAATTTGTGATTTTAGTTAGTATTGTCTTGGTGTGCTCAAGGGGAGCATTTTTGGAGATATGGAGCTAGGAGGTTGCAACATGCGCAAGAATCTTAAGAGGTGAAAATAAAGTTACAGATGAAGGTGGTTTTTTGAGCAGAAGGGTAATGCTAGTTTTAACATTGCTTAAGGAAAAAAATTAACCAAACATGGGGTCAGGAGAATAAACTGATGGTCAGGTGTTGGATTGAGAAACCAGAACTTGGATCTCAAGGAAGAGACAAGTACAGAGAGGGTGGAAGGGTGCAAGAAAAGCTGGGAGAAAAATTAATGTGATAAAAGGTAAGTGATGGGAGGTCTAAAGGGTAAATGAGATCAGGGAAGGAAAAAATACAGTACACAGTTTAACTATATAGTCACGGAAATCAAAAACATGCCTAAATCAAGATATAGCTTTGTGGTAGGAAATTTTAATGGAAGAGTGACATTCCATTCAATTGCTTGACTATTATTATCATCACAATGGTGCAAAATATGAACCAAACTAATAAGTTTTTATTTCAAAGTTAAATGACAAAAGTCAATATCACGCAAACATAAATCTATTACATCTGTGAGTTAATGCTCCTTAGGATCTCCATACAGACTTCATGACAAAAAATATTAAACTTTAATACAGACCTCATCAAAAAGTTCAAAAGAAAACTACTGTAAACGACTGAATTCATCCTGGCCAACAATCCCATCTTGTCATCTTTAGTATCACACAGAAGGATGGCAAACATTAATTGTCACAATAACAAAACCATTAATAAAGGTAACTCAATGGCTATAGGTAGCAAAATAATATGCTCCAACCAATTCAAAACTAAAACTTCATATAAACACTTCAATAGCTTATTGCTGGAATCTAATTAAACACAACAAAGCATGCATATTCAAGCAACAGTGTTAATGTAGTGCAAATCTGCATGAGGTCACTATTGTTTGAAAATTATCACAGTGCTGCCGTCAAGGTATTCTGCTGTATCAAAGTACAATGGGGTAATTTCCACCTTGGGCATATTTAGTGAATTTTGCATCCAGGACTGCACTATTTTGAGCAGCATCTTTTCCTCAACTTTCCACTCAAACTCATTTGCATTTATCAAAAGTCTGCCATGAACCCTCGCAATGAATTAGCATATTATAATGTAATTTAAAATGTAAAAAAATTACTTTATAAATATTCCTGGATACATTTAAAAGTGATCACTTGCTGAAGTTTAATTAATACCGTTGAAAATGGGTTTATCACAGAACATAAACATTTAAATGAGAGTGTCTAGTCCATCACCCATGAGTAACCTGATTTTAAAAAGCTGAAAATGACTTCCAAAAGCTACGCAGAGCCATCTGCTAATTATATTGATGTCAAGTAGCCAGTTTCTCAGTACATTAAAAAGAAATTATATTCCAAAGCTTTTACAATATTCCTATTAGCACCCAACTATAAACCAATTCCAGTTTGAGAAGAGAGTCAGGCAGGGTGTCTTCTGTCACTCATGCTTTTCAATGCTGTGGGAGAGAAGGTAATGAGGATGGTGCAGGAAGAGTTGCCCTGAGAGATGTGGCTCTATCATAGAAGGTTGTAGCAGATGGAATCTCAGGCATGTAGCCAACACCATACTCATAGACAGAACAAAGGAAGAGGTAGAGAGCAGGGCTTCCTAAACTGTGGATGCGACCCCGGTGGGGTCGTGAGATGAGATTTCAGAGTCGCGAGTGCCGAAGCAGCAATGGCTGCAGTGGAGCTCAGACTGAATGCTAACAGCTGTGAGGCCCCCTTAAATCCTTGCTTTTTTCTATTGGTATGTGGCCTAGTGGACAGATCTTTGAGGCCTGATTGCTGCTGCAAAAAACGCCTGTGAAAAGGTAGATTTTCTTTTTTTTAAAAACGCCCTGCAGTTTAAACAATTCCCACCAAGTTGAACTTCTCCCCTCGCTCAGGAGCTGAACACCCCCCCCCATCCTAACTCAGAAGCTGATGTTGAGGAATCAAAAGGGTTAGTAAGTACAGTTAGAGAGAGAAAGGTAGACAAATATTGGACATTGGAAACAAAGAACTGACAGCCATGTCCTGGCAACAATTGAAGGAGAAACTGAGGGTAAAAACAGAAGAGGAAAAAATAAAATCAGATTGGTGAATGACATTGAGATATGGGCTGAGGGAGGCTTGGAGAAAGCCAGAAAAGGAGCAAGATGATGCTAATAGCCCCACTAAGGCCATGGTGTAAACAAACAATTAGCATCCAAAAGGACCAGCTTAATTTTAAGAGCCTCTTCAAAGGTCTGTAAACAGATGCAACTCGTGGAAACTCGGAATGGTGACTAATTTGATCAAGGGATGTGGCCAATTTTGTGGGCAGATGTAGCTTCTAGCACAACATTTATAAAGTTGTACAAAAGATCAAGGCAACTCTAACGCAATTTGCGCATAACATTCTGCGATCTTTTGAACTGCTGTGGCAAATAAATTATGCTAAGAAAACAACACAACCAACCTACTATGTCAAATTTCAGTTGTCCATCAGTACAAATCAGTATTTTCACACAAGCCATTGAACCAGACCCATCTTTAGATCCCGGTTAAAAAAAAAATCTCATAAAGCATGAAATTTTAAAAAAAAGGTTGCATTTTCATTTTGATTATTTGTGCATTGTTCTGTATATGCACAGGCCAGCAAACATCCCAAGTGAAAGCATTTCTATCAATTTTTGATCTGTTTTCCCGACCTGTATCATGCAACCAAGTCTGTTATTTTCTCACTTTCCTGTTCCCTGCTGTGCTTTTTTTGCTCATGCATTTCTTTTTTCAGTCTCTTTTTTTGCCTTTCCTTTCCAGTATCTTGCCCAACTCTTCATGACTGATCTTACCTCTGGGAGAGTTCAGAATGGACAGGGTGCAGAGCAGCAGAAAAACCTCTGCGGTGAGCTCAGCGCAAAGTCCTGGTTATTTTAACTCTTGGGCCTTATTTAAGTGAGTCTGTACTGTTGCCCACCAAAGCCAGAGGGAATGAAATCAGAACCCGCAAGTGGAAGTTGAAAATCGGTCAGGAAGCAGACCTCACCAAGGTTAAAACAAACTTACTTGTGCCTCTTCTGGCACAATGCTGATTGCTGCCAGCTTTTGATGGCAGATTCAGCACCAGGTTGGTTTCCCAATGCTGCTACAAACCCATTTTAAATAACTGTCATATTTGCAATTTATCAGCAGCACTGGTGATACCCAGATTTCATGATGCAACAGGGAACTTCAAATTAAGTAGAGGATGCATTAAACACAGAACCCACCAATTTCTATATGAGGGTCATACTATATCTACAGACATAAACAATATTGTGCCTCTGAAGCCAACACCTGTAATGCAAATCAGTAATTTGTAGCAATTGAATTTTAAAAATTAAAAAAATCAAGTATAAACATCCTGCAAGACAAAGCTGAAAAACAAATTGATCAGTCAGCCAAAAGCATCTTATCTGAATGTAGTTTGTAACACTATGCTTTACAAGTATGCTTTAAAGTTTGGTGCCTAAAAAATTTAGTATAGATCAAAGTGTTCCTTTGTTGGTAACTTGAGCAGCTGCTACATCAAACTATTAATTTCAATTACCTATTATGGAAATAGAATTTTATAAAGAGCTGTCATTGCAGCTAAAATAAAGCCTTTTTTATCTGATGCAATCATTTGTGGAAAAAAACTTAGTTCTGCATACTGTGCATAAACATAAAGAGTACTCCAGCTATCTATTTCTAAATTCCAAATCACTATTAATACAAAATTCTGTGCCATGTCAAATATTATTATCCAGCTACACGGCATTAAAAACAGCAATTATCTAGAACACTACAATGCCTGTTTGCATAGAAAATTGAAGTTGGAGGTACGCAAGCTATTCCTGTATTTTTCTTCAATTATGCTAATGAAGCACAATATTCAGGGAGACTATACAAGATGATAGATCAAGAATTTCACACCTGAGAATCTATTATTTTCTTTCTTATTCTGAACATTTTTGATTTCTACTCATCTCAGCACAATCCAGGCAAAGTGAAGTAAGAGAATATCAAACAGGTCACCAGTCAACACGAGAGAAAATTCAGAACGTATGATTAAGAAACAGCAAGCAAGACAGAGAGCTAGACAAAACTATGAAAAAGTCCTCCGTAAATGGAAAGGCTGAAAAATCCCTAAATTTGAATGAAAATGGAATATGAATGTGAAAAACAATAAGGTTAGCAATAGTGAATTTCTACTACAGAACAAAGGTGGATAAATATACATTGAGCTGAAATATCTGAACCTGACTAAATACCCTCAAACCTCACGTTTAAGTACAATCATGTTGTAATGCTCCCAGCAGATTAAATTGAAATCTCTAAGATCAATGGGTAATGTGGAAGAAATCCATGGCAAGAGTTGTAAGCTTGAAACATTACTTACCAGGCAGAGACTCCCAAGCTCCAGAATATTGGAGACAATGAAGAGGCTAGCGCACCCTAACTTCGACCTCAACGTGAAAAGGCCAGTGCACCCCAGCCCCACGAATCTGGGAGCAGTGAAGCACTCTGCACATCCCAGCTCCAGGAAGCCGGGAGCAACAACGCCCCTGGGAGAGAATGGATCAGAGAGACTTATCCAACAGAGAACAAACTCACTCTTTGCACAAACCCACCTATGTCACCTGAGCGGAACATTTCCAACGAGGCTATTCAGGACAGTTTCCTCAGTCCATCAAAAGTGAGATAATTTGGGAACAATATGGGTATGCAGGAGCAGACCAAAGGACTGGAGCTGTCATAAAGACAACAGTCTTTGCTAAGTGACAAAATGCTTTAAAATGGGGATAAAGAATTTGTTAAATCTACTATACAATGTGTAGCGACCTTGGACTACTTTGCCAAGGACAAAGTTGACATGCTGTTTCTGCGGGAGTGAGAGATACCACATCAGCTCCTACAGGCAACGCTTGTGATGGTGGTCCCATGGGCTATCAATCTGGTCAGGAGGAATTGACTGAATTCCTCTGGTCTGGGTATTCTGCTATAAGGAGGCATTTCAGTATCTTCGAAGTTAAAGAAGTGGTGGGCAGGCGCCTCCTCATAGCAGGCATATTGTACAAGAATACTCCGCTCCAGTTAATGAACGTGTATGCCCCGGCTCAAAAAAGCCACCAGTTGGCCTTCCTTCAGCAGCTCCCACTGCTGCTGGTGATGTCCAGGCCAGTCATTCTGGGTGGTGACTTCAACTGCTTCATCGATGTGACTGGGCGATACAGCAGGGCTGACAGCAGACTAGGTGCCATGCCTAGATTCCTGATGGAAACAATAAAGGATGCCATGCTGCACAATGTTTTCAGCTGCACAATGTTTTCAGCAACCCTACAGAGGGCAGCATAGATACACCTGGTCACGGTCAGATAAGTCCATCCGTTCGAGGGTAGACTTCCTGTTTGTGTCCTGAGCGTTTACAGTCAGATCCACCGAAGTGAAGCCAATATTTTTCTCTGACTACTGCCTCCTACTGGCTGACTGTCACTTACAGGAAGACCAGAGTGTCTTTGAGTGGAAAGCAATCAAGGAGAACATAAAGAGGTTTTTAATCTTCAAAGGTGTTCAGAAGTCTAGGAAGGAACAGAGGGAAATTTCCCAACTCCAGAAAAGGATGCAAAATCTGCTCTGGCTGCAGCCGACGTGGGTCGATGTCAAGGAGGATCTCCAAGAGATGAAGAGCCAAGATCATCTTCCAGTCCAGAGTCCACTCCGTGGAGTAGGATGAGACATGCTCACATTTCCTCTTCCAAAAGGTACACACAGAGAGCTCTGTGGTTAGCAGCCTGAAGGAAGGGGGCAGCTCAGTAAAGTCATCGCAGTCCGACATTTTGAGGATCAGCAAATCCTTTTACGCCAAATTTTATGATGTGAAGCCCACAGACAGCATGGCCTCCCAGTCTTTCCTGTCCTCTATCATGAAGGTCTTGGACGAGAGTACATGGGGGAGTCTGGACAAATTGCTATCTCTGGATGAGCTGAGTCCTTCGAGAGAGTAAAACACCCAGAAGCAACAGCTTAGCAGTTGAGTTGTATTTGGCTCTGTGGGACTGGATTGGCCCAGACCTGCAAGTGTATGAGAGCATGCTTTTGGCCAGCAGCATGTCAGAATCCAAGAGGAAAAGCATCATCGCGCACATTTACAAGCAGAAGGGGAAAAGGGAGGAAATTAGAAAATGGCGACTTATTTCACTGCTGAATGGGGACTATAAAATTCTGTCCAAGGTCATCGCCAAATGGGTCAGATCTGCTCTTGAGTTAGTGATCCACCCTGACCAGACCTGCGCTGTATCCGGAAGGAAGGTCTCTGACAGTCTCGTGCTGCTCAGGGAGACGATTGCCCATGTACAGGACAGCGGTGTGGACACCTGCCTCTTCAGCCTGGACCAGGAGAATGCCTTTTACAGAGTATTGCACATCTACATGGTGGATGTGCTCTCCAAAATGGGTCTGAGGAGAGAATCCGCAATTGGATCCAACTACTCTACACAAACATCAGTAGCACTGTTTCAATCAATGGGTGGGAATCAGAAAACTTTCCAATTAAACCTGGAGTCAGGCAGTGCTGCCCTCTCTCCCCTATCCTATTCATGTGTTGCATAGAATCCTTTGCTGAGTCCATCAGGAAGGATTCAGTCATAAGAGAATTGATGATCCTAGGGAGTGGGGGCACTCAATCAAAGCATCCCTGTACATGGATGATGTCATTGTCTTCTGCTCGGATCCACTGTTGGTGCGCAAACTGATCAACATCTGCTGCAGTTTGAACAGGCCTCAGGTGCCAAGGTAAATCGTGGCAAGAGTTAGGTCATGTTCTTTGGGAACTGGGCTGACTGATCCTTTGTCCCCTTCACCATCTGGTCAGATTGCCTGAGGTGCTGGGGTTATGGAGGAACCAGGTCAGCGTTAGAAACCAGGAGGAATAAGTAGCTATGGTTTAAAAAAAAACTGGGAAGTGGGAGCGACGCTCCCTCTCCATTGTAGGTAAGAACCTGGTCATCAGGTGTGAGGCACACTCGGTGTTGCTGGACGTGGCACAAGTCTGGCCCATTCCTCACTCATGCACTGTGGCGATCACCTGAGCCATCTTCTGCTTTGTCTGGAGGTCAAAAATGGGCCGTGTTCACAGGGGCACGATGTACAAATCTCTAGATAGAGGGGGAAAAAAGCATGCCCAACATCGCTCTCATCCTGATGGCTACCTTTGTATGTGGCTGCATCAAGCTGTGCGTAGACCCTCGGTACGCAAACACCAAGTGTCACTATCTGCTAAGGTTCTACCTGTCCCCAGTGTTACGAAGGATGGGTCTGACCACACTGCCGCAGAACGCCAGAACGCTCCAAGTAGTTGGACCATAACATCTGTCCCTCGTGGAAAAATTTATGCAGAGAAACACCTTTCACCACAAGTCCATCAGGCAGTGGCTTACACGTAACGTCCTGGAGGCCCTGTGGAAAAAGGAGATGGTGGGTCTTGTCGGATGGTTCTCTGAGCAGACTGGCAAAGTCATTTGGTAAAACATCTCATTGCCATACCTTTCAAACAAGCACCAAGAGGTAGCTTGGCTGGTGGTGAGAAACACCCTTCCCGTCAGGTCCTTCCTACACATCCGGAGTCTCACCCTGTCCACACATTGCCTTCAAGGTGCCTGTGGTGGGGAAGAGACCGTTGTCCACCGCCTTGCGAAATGTGTCTTTGCAAAGAAGGTATGGAGAGTGATGCAGTAGTTTTTGTCGAGGTTCAACCCGAGCAGCTCTATGATGCAGGACTCTGTGCTCTACAGTACACTGAGACAAATATCAACTGCAGCTGGAGGATCATCAACTCGGTGAAAGACACAATTTGGTCTGCCCGAAACTGGTTGGTCTTCCAGTGCAAAGAATTGCTCCCAACTGAGTGTTGCAGACTGGCACATTCCAAAGTCCAGGACTACATGCTGAGGGATGCACTAAAGCTTGGGACAGCCACTGCATAGGTGCAATGGGAAAAGGTTGCTGTCTAAGACCTTTCAACCACAGTGCACAAAGGGGCTGAGAATTATATAGAACCACCTTGGGTTGTATGACTCACATTGAATGTTTGCAGTGAATATTACATGTATCACAATTATATTGAAGCACCTCAGAGTGCAACATGATAAATGTAGACAACTTAAAATACCATTGCACTTTCTGTAACGACCATTCTGAAATGTTTGTAATGTTCTTTCAGGTATTTTATGAATAAAGTGTATTTTAGAAAAAAAAAGAAACATTACTTGCTAGGCAGTTTAGCCTGTGTCCACGCTCTGCATATTGTAGAAATATAGAGTGGGATTTTCATTCTTGAGGTCAGGACTGGACATTGGGAGAACCTTTGGGACCCAGCCCTGCAGTACATCAGAAGTGGATGCACAATGCGATTTTAGAAAGAAGTTATTAATTGGCCCAAGGTCGAACTGGTTGTCCAAATGAAAGCAGCAGGTGTGGGGAACAGCCAGGACTTACATAGAAAAGGCCCAATTTAAAGGGCAAACAGCAGCTATCATGGTGCTTGCCATTTCATCCACAGGTGGAAGAGAGATCAGAGCAGCAGGCCAGCAACACTTCAGGCATTCATGTGAAGATGCCCCATGTTTTTCTGATGCCTCCCTAGAGGTGTTTTTGGAGGCCAAAGAAGCATTTTTTTCTCTGAAAGCAGGAGAAGACGATCCAGCCAAACAAAGGAGGCATGGCTGGAGGTGGCTCCTGTTATTGTGAGAAGGACATGGGTTCAAATGCCAGAAGTGCTTCAATGACGACCTTAGGGCTGCAATGTGACACCCACAAGAGGTCTTCAGCATGCACACGAGCTATACAGCCTGACGATGCATAGTACTACTGAGCATAGGAGAAGTATGTGCCCAGGAACATTACTGGGCCCTGAGCAAAGTTCACAAACATAATGCTATTGTGGTGGCGGCGACTCTGAAGACTGTCAAATCGCATTTGATTGTTCTGCTGGAAGAGATGAGGAGGGCAGCGTTGCCTTAACTCTTTCTCTTGACTTATCAGGATAAAAGAGTGCACAGTACGAGAGAGATGGCTTGTTCATGCGATGGGGTGCCGCGGCTTACCATTACTGACATCCTCAGGAGAGGCAGCTCTTGATTTGGCGAAGGTATCATTGCATTGAGGAGTAGATAATGGAAAGGTGGGAATCTGTCAAAGACCGGGTAAAATGATCTCAAAATATCCAAGTGATGGCTTGGAGTGTACTCCTTCCTGGTCAACGCCACGCTAGTACATCAACTGTAATGACATAATTCAGCTCCGCAGAAGCACCTGCTGATGAAGATGAGTTCTCATATTTCTATCCTTATGTCTCCCACAGGGTCACCTGTGGAAGCGGGGACAGGAAGGGAATCATGCATAGAGGTTAAAGAACCAGGGTCTGCATCGTCATATGTATCAAATGTATCCTCCACCAGCACAAATATCCTTCACCTCAGAAGCTCAGAATGGGTGGCTCAGGGTGAAGCACAGAACACAAGTGAGCTGAAGGTGGTGATGGAGGCAGAATCAATTGTGGGAGGACGGAGGACAGATGCAGCCATGCTCAGCTGGGTGGGAATGCAAAGCCTTGGGAGTCACACAAAAGGCCAATATTCCGAGTCCAGCAGCGTGAGATGTGTGCCCACATGTCAGTTCCCTTAGGCAATGCAGAGTCATGAGCACAGAATGGAGGAATCCATTGATCAAATGTATTCCACTAGATCTCAGGATTTGGAGTGCATGAGCTCTTTCATTGAATCAATGGTCAATCTCTTAGAGAGACACATGTGGCATCATTCAAAAGTGGATGCAGGAGCAGCGCACTGACATGCAGAGAATGTGAGACATATTCTGTAGCATCAACTGGTCTGTGGTGCTAATAGCACAAAGATACATGGAGTGAATGCCCTTTGCACACCAGCTGTTGGTTCTTTCTCATGGCCACGCATGCCATAAAAGGGCTGAGGCATGCCCCTTGGCCCTCCAGCTGAGGAACCATCTGCACGAAAGCCTTGTGGCAGAGGTCGCCCCTGCATTGATGCCAGTTCAGCAGTATGTAGCGGTGCCCCCAATGGCAATTATCAATTGCTCATCCACTGATCTGGGTGGGTGGTTGGGTCTCACATCCCTCAGTGGTATCAAAATTGCTATGCAACATTGCCATACCAGGAAGCCTGCATGTTCCTGAGCAGTACGCAATTGCAGACCTTCCCCACTGCGCAATGAAGATTCAGCCCATAGTTTCATCAGTCCTCCAAAAATTCAAGAGCACACCCTAAGGGATAAGCATGCTGCACAGTAAGTTAAAAGTAAAACTTTATACACTGCTAATTCTTTTTGTGGAATGCACCTATACAATGTAACCTAAAATGATGTGCTTCCTATAAAAAAAATTACACAATTTAAACATTATCTGCAGTCAGATCAGATGAGTATATAATGGAAAGTTTTAGCTTGTCAACTTGTACTCTAATGAATTGGTTCTGCACAGTCAATAATCACAAGTCGTTCTGATTACAAGAACATATATATATTTATATATATATATATATATATATGTTAGCGATTTGTTACATTTAAAAGAAAAAACTTGCCTTCATGTAACACCTCTCCCATCCTCAGGATATTCCAAGTCACTTTACAAAAAATAAATTATGTTTTTTTTTGAGTTAAACCTAGATTACATACTCAAAGCCTGGAGTGGGACTTGAACTCTCAATCTCCTGACTTAGAGGTAAGAGTGCGACCATTGAGGGCCAAAGCTGAAATTTCCATACTTTCAGTAGAACTTTTCTAAACAATTCCAATCAGGTAAAATAACACAATTCTAAGAATTAACCTAACCTTGATAATTAGTTTTTAAATATAGGCTGTGTTTTTTTTTTGCTTAATCTGAAATTGAGACTTTGTAGCGGTTTGATACGACTAAGTAGCTGGCTAGAGTCAATCACATTGCTGTGGGACTGCAGTCACATGTAGGCCAGACCAGGTAAGGTCAGCATATAAAGGGCATCAGTGAATCAGATGGGTTTTTACAACAATCGACAATGGTTTCATGGTCATCATTAAGCTTTTAATTCCAGATCTTCATTGAATTCAAATTCCACCGTCTGGTGGGATTCGAACCCAGGTCCCCAGAGCATTACTCTGGATTACTAGTCCAGCGAAAATACCACTACACCATCACCTCCCCAAACATTGACCAGAAACTGAACTGGACTAGCCATATAAATACTGCGGCTACAAGAGCAGGTCAAAGGCAAGGAATCCTGTGACGAGTAACTCATCTACTGACTCCCCAAAGCCTGTCCACCATCTACAAGGCACAAGCTAGGAGTGTGATGGAATACTCTCCACTTGCCTGGATGAATGCAGCTCCAACAACACTCAAGAAACTTGACACCGTCCAGGGCAAAGCAGCCCGCTTGATTGGTGCCACATCCACAAACATTCACTCCCTCCACTACTGACGCACAGTAGCAGCAGTGTGTACCATCTATAAGATGCACTGCAGGAATTCACCAAGGTTCCTTACACAGCAGCCCCCAAACCCACAACCACTACCATCTAGAAGGACAAGGGCAGCAGATAGATGGGAACACCACCACCTGGAAGTTTCTCTCCAAGTCACTCACCATCCTGATTTGGAAATATATCGCCGTTCCTTCACTGTCGCTAGGTCAAAATCCAGCAGGTGGAGCAAAATAAAAGGTCAGGGATAGGTGGGAGCTAAGGAGAAATTTAACAAAGATGTCATGGACACAGGATAAAGGGAGTGTTGGTAGTATTAAAGACTAAAGAAGGTGCTGGTAGTGGCATTAAGGTAAGATAGCAGCATGTGTTAATAGCAAAACAAGGGTCAGCACTCTGTGAAAGCACAATATAAGACAAGAGACAGATGGTCCTGTGGGGTGAGTTGGTGGGGGGGGGGGGGGGAATAAAATAAAATAAATAAAAAACAAAAATAAAAAGGAAATAAAAATAAAAATAAAAAAATTAATTGGCTTAAAATAGCGGTAAAGATGTTAGAGAGAGTTCATGATCTGAAGTTGTTGAACTCAATGTTAAGTCTGGAAATCTGTAAAGTGCCTAATCGGAAGATGAGGTGCTGTTCCTCCAGTTTGTGCTGGGCTTCACTGGAACATTGCAGTGGGCCAACGATGGACATGTGGGCATGAGAGTAAGATGATGTGTTGAAATGGCAAATGACAGGAAGGTCCGGGTCATGCTTGTGGACTGAGTGAAGGTGTTCCACAAAGCGGTCACCCTGTCAGCATTTAGTCTCCCCAATGTAGAGGAGACCACATTGGGAGCAGTGAATACAGTGGACCAAGTTGAAGGAGGTGCAAATGAAGCGCTGCTTCATCTGGAAGGAGTGTTTGGGGCCTTGGACAGTGAGGAGGGAAGAGGTAAAGAGGCAGTGTTGCGCCTTCTTGAATGGGATTCATGCATGGGAAGGTGCTGTGGGAAAGGGATGAGGAGTTGAGGGTGATGGAGGAGTGCAGCTGGGTGTCACGGAGGGTGTCCATCTCTACCCCTTTTTTAAACCAATTATTTTTTATTTATTTTCATTTCTTTTATTTTTTAAATTATTTATTCAATTTTAACATTTTTTAAACCTTTTCCCCCAACCCCACAGGGCCCTCTGTCACTTGTTTTTATGTTGTGCTTTCAGAGTGCTGACCCTTGTTCTGCTATTAACACACCCTATCAGCGCCTTCTTTAGTCTTTAACACTATTATTAACACTTCCTTTGTCCTGTGTCCATGGCATCTTTGTAAAATTTCTCCTTAGCTCCCACCTATCCCTGACCTTCTATTTTGCTCCACCTGCTCCACTCCCTCTTAAACAGTATAAAACCCATCACATTTCTACTTCTTTTTAGCCCACAAGAGTCAGACACTCAAAATGTTAACTCTGTTTTTCTCTCCACAAATGCTGCCAGACCTGCTGAGTTTGTCCATCATTTTCTGTTTTTATTTACTATTGAAGTGTTTGCTATCCATCTGAGTTTCCAGCCTTTCTAGGACACTTTCCTGCCAAGGAGCTCCATCTGTCTTTCCTATTGATGCTATTGGGCGTATCTGGTGGCTTTTTTGACATGACTATTTTAACTTTATTGCCCTGCACAGTATATCACTATCACTGCCTGTATCAAGGCTTCTATTGTTTTAACCTGTACAGAGTTATCCATATTATTAACCATTGGGATTAGGTTGGGCGCACCTATGCAGGTCGGGTGGTTGGAGCTGGGTTTGGTCAGATGGATCAGGCTGTGCTGGGGGTGGGATCAACGGTTGCTCCGACCACATGAGAGTGCAGGAAACGTCACATGAAGTGGATAACTACTCAGCACGCCACTGTGCCAATGCAGCAACTTCCCGTACAAGCCACTAAGTTTATCAGTCATTTAATAGGACTTAAAATTCTTGCATGGCCCGCTTTACAAAAAATCCACTTTTTAGACACTGCCAGTTTTCAGATAGCTGGATTTAGTGTACTGTACCATACCATCTAACTTGGAATTGGAATAGAAAAATTCCAAATGACTGAAAGAATAGGTTATACAGCCAACTCTGTGATAATTAAAATTAATTAGTGACAAACAATGACACATATTGAAATGCTAAAAATGAGCTTTTAATACATCCTCACGCCGAAGGTATTACAATCTTCCATCCATAAATCTGGGCAATTTCCATTTTGCTCTAAAAAGCAACGTAAAACGAGTAAATGCCTCTAAAATGTTACCAAGATGTACTCTCAAGACCAGCAACATTGAAACAGTCTCTCAATGACAACAGGCAGACCATGACCATAGCATACAAAACCCTAAGGGTTTGGCACAGTTTCTATTACAACAAATCCAAGGTAATTGCCAAAATTCAGCAATGTTCATAGGCTGTCCGTAATACAATTTTCAGGCTCTGATTTTTTATTTACTTGTCCTGTGGTAAAATCCCTGGATTATACTGTTCTGCAAAACATGGGATTATTTTTCGGCTTGGCCATCCTATACCTATTGCCGCTCTACAAGCGCCAAATGATTTGGATAGAGTGGAGTATTGTTTTATTTGGAAATTTAGCTGTTGGGCCAGTTTGTGTAGTTCTCTTTTTAATTGTCAATAAGTCATTGTTGAGATTTTCTATTATAAATGGTATGATTTTTAAAAAGACAGCAGCAAACATAGGCTTTCTAGAGGAGCAGGTGATCACACTTGACAAATCTGTTCAGGATTTTTTTAGGAAATGTCAGAGCTTGTGGTTAAAGTGACTATACAGAGCTGGGGTACAGAAGTGACACACATCTGCGTTGCCTGCAGTTGCAACCAATCTAGATGTTGAGGAAGTGGTATCTCTCATTGTTGAAAATGCCAGGCTGATGGTGGGGAACACACAGGACAATATTTGTTCAGTCTTTGACTCTTGTAGCCTACAATTCTTGAGAAGCCTAGTCCTCTCTCACCCTGCTTCACTTAAGCAAACGGAAGGAGATGCAGCTGCCCGACCACACCACCCAAATAGACAGCTTTGATCGCTAGCATGATGCAGCGCTATAAAGGGAACAGGGATATGTTACTGATGTCACCTGCCATAGCCTGCAACAAAAATTTAAGCGCAACCATGATGAACCGTGTCAAGGTGACAGGCCCTTTAACTAAAACTGCTGCAAAATTCTTGCCGATTGTTCAAGCCATGATTGACTGAACAAGTTTATCACATGGCAAGTCGGAGACAGGCAGGCAAATTTCACAAAAGGATCTTAGAATTAGCATAAAATGTTTATTTTATAACAATAAGGCTTTTCAATACATCCACAAGTGGCCTGGGCTCCAATAGGGGTTATGTGCCCAATCTATTATGTGGGTGGCATACTTCTGGTGCAGGACAGACTTGCGCCTGTTGCCATACTGGATCCTTAGAAGCCTATTTTAAAAATTGAGCATTACCAGACCATGATCCAGACTAGATCTGTATAAAACTAGCTTCAATGATCTTCCCTACTCCAAAATGCTCAGGACATTAGAGGCTCAGAAAAAAACAAATATGTTTAAAATTTAAGACAAAATAGACATAGTAGACAACACAGAAAGAAAGGGCTGAATTTTCCTAGCCTCAGGATGGCGGACTGGGAAGTGAGCCGAGGTGTGATTCTGCCAGGGAAATTGTTGACAGCTGCACCCAAACAGCTCCCTGACACATTACGACGTTCCCCAGTGGCAGGCAGAGACACGGATCGGCTGAGGTTCCCCTCTTGATCCCCAACCAGCCTCAGCAGAGCCCAGAGTCCTGGTGGAGCTGCTGAGGCTTCAGAGCTGTGATTGTGTCAGTGGCATCTGGAGCCTGCCACTGTCTTTAATTGGACAGCAAGGTCAGGGGCAACCCATTAGGAGGTCACCTCTGGGAAAATAGCTCCATTGGTCTGACTGCCAGCAAGTGCTGGCTCAAGGCACCTATTTGGTCCTGATACTGGGGCCCCAAAGTCCGTGGGAAAATCCTGCCGGAAGTGAAATTTAAAATAAAAGTATAAAACTAGGAAAGCGAAGACAAACAGCAATTAAATTTATATTTTGATTGTATAGAGTGATATTATAATAATGAAGTTACTCCTTACGTCTGAATCGCCTCATCACTGAAGTATTTGCATTTGTTTGTGCCAGAGTGTGAACTAAGCCATTACACAAAATGCTTGGCATTTCACTGCCCTAAAGGCAAGCCTTTGGGTTAAGACAAAATACTGACTGACTCCTGCTTTAACAAATTTAGATCAAGATTTCAACTATTTCATACCCCAGCAGTTAGTTCAAATGCAGCATGTTCATATGTATGTATGTATGTTCGTAAGGCCTGGACAATACCCAGGCTTGGGCTGACAAGTGGCAAGTAATATTCGTGACACACAAGTGCCAAGCAACGGCCAGCTACAACAAGAGAGAATGTAACCATCATCCCTTGACATTCAATGGCATTACCATCACTGAATCCCCCACTATCAACATCCTGGGGGTTACCATTGACCAGAAACTGAACTAGACTAGCCATATAAATACTGCAGCTACAAAAGCAGTTCAGAGGCTAGGAATCCTGTGGTAGGTAACTTACCTCCTGACTCCCCAAAGCCTGCCCACCATCTACAAGGCACAAGTCAAGAGTGTGATGGAATACTGTTCACTTGTCTGGATGAGTGCAGCTCCAACAACACTCGAGAAGCTTGACACCATCCAGGACAAATCAGTCCGCTTGATTGGCACCCCAGGCACAAACATTCACTCCCTCCACCACCGGTGAACAGTGGCAGCAGTGTGTACTAGCTACAAGATGCACTGCAGGAACTCACCAAATCTCCTTAGGCAGCACCTTCCAAACCCACACCTGCTACCATCTAGAAGGACAAGGGCAGCAGATACATGGGAACACCACCACCTGGAAGTTCCCATCCAAGCCACTCACCATCCTAACTTGGAAACATGTTACTGTTCCATCACTGTTGCTGGGTTAAAATCCTGGAACTCACTTCCTAATAGCACTGTGGGTGTACCTACACCACAGGGACTGCAGCGGTTCAAGAAGGCAGCTCACCACCACCTTCTCAAGGGCAACTAGGGACGGGCAATAAACGCTGGCCTAGCCAGCAATGCCCACATCCCATAAATGAATAAAAGTTAATCCAGCCATCATTAACTTAAGCCAGTTACAGACAGGTAGCTCTGATTTAGATTCAAATATTAGTTTCCACAGGAACTTACTATTAGATCAGAATCACGTCCCATGGAGATGACTGTCCTGTTTACAGTTCTCAGTAGATTCTCCATAATTATCTGGACATGTCGGTGAGTTGGTCCCTAGGATAGAAATCAACCAATGGAGATGGTTACTAACAACAATGAATGAAACAAAGTATCGATGTTTACCATTAAAATCCATTTCCATTCTAAGAAGATCAATTATAATTGCACTCAAGGTCAAAACGTCAGAATGACCATTCAACGTCAAATCAAAGTTTGCAGGATAAAATGCAGGGGTTGCTATTAATCACACTTTGATTAAATGATTTCTTACCAATTGTCATTTCCACAGTCAACAGCGAAGAAGGGGACAGAGTGTCAGAATAAGGGGTAGGCCATTTAGAACTGGGATGAGGAGGAATTTCTTCACTCAGAGGGTGGTAAATCTTTGGAATTCTCTAGAGGGCTGTGGAGGCTCAGTCATTGAGTATGCTCACAACAGAGATTGATAGATTTCTAGAAAATAAAGACATCAAGGGATACGGGGATAGTTTGGAAAAATGGCACTGAAGTAAAAATCAGCCATGATCTACTTGAATAGCAGAGCAGGCTCAAGTGGCCAGATGGCCTACCCCTGCTCTTATTTCCTAAGTTGCTATGTTCCTAAATAAATCATATCAAGACAGAAGCTAAATCTACAAAAACATGTGCACCTTTTGGGAGTCATTTTGAAAATACAAATGAAATGATCTGGAAATGCTGAAATATAATTACGAATACCCATTCATTCATATAGGCTACATACTATCGCCAACTGAAGAGGCACCTGCTTCCAGGGCTTCCACAAAGCACAAAGCCTGAAGTAGCCACTGGGAGGTAGTCTGATCTGCCTTATTTTCCATCCTTTTCAACTGAAATGGGGAACTCCATAGAAGGCAAAATGATGGCATACTGATGTTTCTTTTAAACAATAAGGCTACTAGGCATTGGTATGGTCTGCCTCGTCCTATGAATGAATTTCAATATTCATATACGCCAACAACTTGAATTTTTATAGTGCCTTTAAAAAGGTTACAAGGTGCTTCAAGAGGCAAAATCATAAAGAAGCTATTTTTTAAAATCATTCTGTAGGAGAATTTATCGTCCAGGAGCATTTTCTACTAACAAACATGCAAATCATGACATTTGCCAACCCTGACAACAAAAAAAGGTTACATCACAGATTTAATTATTGCGGAGAAGAGGAAGTAATGAGATGTGAGAGCAACTAAACATGTGAAAATAAAAAAAGCTGTAGGCTGGTGTGCTTTGTTTTAATACTGAAGGAGTCGTGACTGAAGCTGAACACAATCATCAACAAACAGGTCTGCTCAATCTTCTGATGGAGGGAAGGTCATTAATGAAACTACTCAAGATATTGACAGAGAACACTTCCTTGAGGACCTCCTGTGGTATGCCCCAGTCTATGACTAGAAAACCACAATCTTGGAAAACTACAATCATTTTCCTTTCTAACAGGTATGATTACAGCTAAGGAGGGTTATTATTCGAGCCATCTTGGGAATAGTTGTCACCAGCATGAGTCATCAAATAGTTTAGTTAATGGGCATGGATCAATGATATGGGACATAGTTTGCATCTTTGCAAGGACATTTGTCGTTCTCACAAAAGCCCCATTAGTGAAGATTTGAGGTGCACTGCCCCTTTTGAAAGCTGCTGTGAAGCACCCAGCTACAACATGGCCAGTTGAATTATGGTTTTCGGTCTGTAGGCTCAAAGGTAATAGGATGATTTGTGGGGAGAACCACTGTCCACTATTCATGCCACAAAATTGGTATGGAAAAAGTCAAAGTGATCGGGAATGATTGGCCATATTGGGTTGGTAGAACAAATCGGCGTGAACAGGCAAACCAAAATTTGTCTTGGAGTTTATTCAACACAGCAGCAAAATTAGTGATTGGCAAAGATATGGAGTAGTTATGTTGTAGAAGATTGGTAACCATGGAAAGGGAGTAGGGTGCAACATGCCTGACACAAGGTGCATAGCAGAATGCCATTGAGTATTTACCTAGTGTTCAGTGAGCAAGCCCAAATGGGAGTGCTGGTCTGGAACAAGATTGAAAAAGCCATTCGACAGTTGCAAAACAATGCCTCTGGAGCAGATGGAACCAACTGTCCAGTATTTTAAGCATTGTCCCTTATTTTAATGGTTTATCCAACTTCCCTTAAGGGTCACCTTTTGTTGTAGGACAGAGCCTGGGAGTATCCTCTTGCCTTTGCCTCTTTGGTTATTGAGGTGAGCATACAGAATGTGGCTGCTCCCTCACCATCACGCTACTCTTATGGTTACCAGCCACTCTTATGGTTACCAGCCACTCTTATGGTTACCAGCAAATCCCTTTACCTGCTATTATGGTCACCACCCCATACATTCTACTCTTATGGTTACCAACATAACCCCGGTTGAAATGTCTCTTATGTTACCTCATAAGAGTTGGTCACTCTGATCCCTGCTGAAATTTTGAAACGCCGCCAAGATAGGTGTTGCATTTTCTCTTTCTACACTTTCTACAAATGAAGCTGAAGGCAGGTGTAAAGGTTGAAGACAGATGTTTAATGGAGGCTTCTTTTTGCTGTTAACTGTGCGGACTAACTATGCCAAGATAGCTGCAGCATCATGTGACATACATCATCTCCTGTGATGACATACCTATTTACACAATCATATATTTAAATGAGCATACTTTACATATTAGCAAGCACATTATCGCAATAATATGCTCCTGGCATAGCTGCAACCTCATATCCTTCATCTAGGAAAAGTGCACATGCCTGGGGGATCACAGGGACACTGTGATCATGACTATATTCAAGAAAAGGGACAAGTTCGATTGTGGTAACTGCATAGGAGTCTCCCTGCTGTCTGCCACAGGAAAGATCATTGCAAATATCCTCCTTAACCACCTCTTCCCAGTGACCAAGGAACTCCTTCCAGAGTTGCAGTGCAGTTTGCGCTCACAGAGGCACCACAGATGTAATCTTCACTGCACGGCAAATTCAAGAAAAGTGCAAGAAACAGCACCAACTGCAGTATGAGACCTTCTTCAACCTCACAAAAACCTCTGACTCTATCAACAGCAAAGGCTCCTCAATTTTAACCTCAATTTTGGCTGCCTCAGAAATTTGTCACCATCCTCTGCCCACTCCACGAATGACATGGAAGCTGTGATCCTCACTAACGGAAAGACCACAAATCCTACCTCAGTGAAGACTGGGTGGAACAAGGCTGTGTCATTGCACCAAATTTCTTCTCCATTTTCCTCACTGCAATACTGCACCTCACCTCCAGAAAACGACGCACAAAGAACAAGTTGTTGAAGCTATGCCACCTTCAGTCCAAAATCAGAACCATTCCAGCTTCAGAGCTTCACTATGCAGGTGATGCGTGCGCTTGCGCTCACTCAAAAAGTGAACGTTGACTCCTTCTCTGAAGCACTTGGAAATGGGCCTAACACCAAACATCCAGAAAACTAAGCTCCACTTCCAACCAACTTCCAAAACTCAATTAAGATCGACGGCGAGATCCTGGATAATGTGGGCCATTTTCTCCATCTTGGGAGCCTCCTCTCAATGAAGGGAGACAGAAACGACAAAATTCATCATTCTTTTTTATTCATTCACGGGATGTGGACGCTGGCTGGGCCAGCATTCTATTGCCCAGCCCAAGATGCCCTCAAGTAGTTGGTGGCGAGCTGACTTCTTGAACCACTGCAGTCCATGATGTCAAGGGTAGTCACTCTCACCTCACTTCTGGAGTTCAGCACTTTTGTCCATGTTTAAACCAAGGCTGTAATGAGGTCAGGAGCTGAGTGGCCCTGGCAGAACCCAAACTGAGCGTCAGTGAGTAAGTTATTGTGAAGCAAGTGCCGCTTGATAGCACCGTTGATGACCCCTTCTATTGCTTTACTGATGATTGAGAGTAAACTGTTGGGGCAGTAATTGGCTGAGTTGGATTTGTCCTGCTTTTTGTGTACAGGACATACCTGGGCAGTTTTCCACATAGCCGGGTAGATTCCAGTGTTGTAGCTGTAATGAAATAGCTTGGCTAGGGACGCGGCATTTTCTGGAGCACATGCCTTCGGCGCTATTGGTGGAATATTGTCAGGGCCCATAGCCTTTGCAGTATCCAGTGCCTTCAGCAGTTTCTTGATATCACGTGGAGTGAATTAAATTGGCTGGAAACTGGCATCTGTGAGGCTGAGGACCTCCGAAGGAGGCCAAGATGGATCATTCACTCAGCACTTCTAGCTGAAGATTATAGCAAGTGCTTCAGCCTTATCTTTTGCACTGATGCGCTGGGCTCCTCCATCATTGAGGATGGGGATATTTGTGGAGCTGCCTCCTCCAGTGAGTTGTTTAATTGTCCACTACCATTCATGACTGGATGTGGCAGAGCTTAGATCTGATCCGTTGGCTGTGGGATCGCTTAACTCTGCCTATCACTTGCTGCTTATGCCGTTTGACACACAAGTAGTCCTTCACCAGGGTGACACCTCATTTTTCGGGATGCCTGGTGCTGCTCCTGGCATGCCCTCCTGCACTCTTCATTGAACCAGGGTTGATCCCCTAACTTGATGGTAATGGTAGAGTGGGGGATATGCCAGGCCATGAGGTTACAGATAGTGTTCGAGTACAATTTTGTGGCTGCTGATGGCCCACAGTGCCTCATGGATGCCCAGTCTTGATTGCTAGATCTGTTCGAAATCTGTCCTATTTAGCTTGGTGGTAGTGCCGCACAACACGATGGAGGGGTCCTCATTGCGAAGGCTGGACTTCGTCTCCACAAGTGGTGGTCACTCCTACCGATACGGTCATGGACAGATGCATCTGCAGCAGGCAGGTTGGTGAGGATGAGGTCAAGGACATTTTTCCCTCTTGTTGGTTCCCTCACCACCTGCTGCAGACCCAGTCTAGCAGCTATGTCCTTTAGGACTCAGCCAGCTCATTCAGTGGTGGTGCTACCGAGCCACTCGGAGTTGGACATTGAAGTCCTCCCACACAACGTACTTTCTGCGCCCTTGCCACCAGCAGTGCTTTCTCCAAGTGGTGTTCAACATGGAGGAGCAATGATTCATCAGCTCAGGGAGGGCAGTATGTGGTGACCAGCAGGAGGTTTCCTTGCCCATGTTTGACCTGATGCCATGAGGCTTCATGAGGTCTGAAGCAATGTGGTGACCAGCAGGAGGTTTCCTTGCCCATGTTTGACCTGATGCCATGAGGCTTCATGAGGTCCGGAGCAATGTTGAGGACTCCCAGGGCAACTCCCTCCCGATTGTATACCACAGTGTCGCCGCCACCTCTGGTGGGTCTGCCTGCCAATGAGACAGGACATACCGAGGAATGGTGTCAGAAATTATCTGTAAGGTATGATTCCAGGAACTGAAATGATCCGTAAGGTATGATTCCGTGAGAATGACTATGTTGGGCAGGTGCTTGACTAGTCGGTGAGACAGCTCCCCCAATTTTGGCATTAGCCCCTAGTTTTCATTCCTTTTTTGAGATTTTGTAGTGGCTTTATACAACTGAGTGGCTTGCTAGGCCATTTCAAAGGGCATGTAAGAGTCAACCACATTGATGTGGGTCTGGAGTCACATGTGGGCCAGGCCAGGTTAGGATGGCATAATTCCTCCCCTAAGCCATAGAACCATAGAAAAGTTACAGCACAGAAGGAGGCCATTCGGCCCATCTTGTCCATGCCAGCCCAGGACACCCAGGTGCCCTTTCTAATCCCACCTTCCTGCACCCGGCCCATAGCCCTGCAGCTTACAGCACTTAAGCTGCAGATCCAGGTACTTTTTAAAAGAGTTTAGAGTTTCTGCCTCTACCACCAACTTGGGCAGCGAATTCCAGACACCCATTACCCTCTGCGTAAAAAAGTTCTTCCTCATGTTCCCCCTACACCTTCTGCCACTTATCTTGAATCTATGTCCCCTGGTTCTAGAATTCTCCACCAAGGGAAACAATTTTATCCTGTCCACTCTATCTATTTCCCTCATAATTTTGTACCCGTCAATCAAGTCACCTCTCAGCCTGCTTTGTTCTAAGGAAAATAACCCCAACCTATCCAATCTCTCCTTGTAGCTACACTTTTCTAACCCTGGCAACATTCTTGTAAACCTCCTCTGCACTCTCTCCAGAGCTATTACGTCCTTCCTGTAATGTGGAGACCAGAACTGCACATAATACTCCAGTTGTGGCCTCACCGATGTTTTATACAATTCCAACATTATATCCTTACTTTTATATTCTATACCTCTGCCAATGAAGGAGAGTATTCTATATGCCTTCTTTACAACCTTGTCTACTTGAACTGCTGCCTTCAGGGACCTGTGTACTTGTACGCCAAGATCTCCCACTTCATCTACCCCTCTTAGTATATTCCCATTTATTGTGTAATCCCTGTAACTGTTTGACCTCCCTAAATGTATGACCTCACACTTCTCTATGTTAAAATCCATCTGCCACTTTACCGCCCACTCCACCAACCCATCTATATCGTTTTGGAGATTATGGCTATCCTCTGCACCATCCACTACTCAGCCAATCTTTGTGTCAACTCAAATTTCCCAATTGTGCCCCCCACGTTCATGTACAAATCGTTAATATATAACACAAACAGCAAGGATCCCAACACCGAGCCCTGTGAAACACCACTTGAGACAACTTTCCATTCACAAGGGCATCTATCGACCATTCCCCTTTGTTTCCTGTTACAAAGCCAACCTTTTATCCAGTTTGCCACATTACCCTGAATCCCATGGGCTTTTACTTTCCTGATCAATCTGCCATGTGGGACCATGTCAAATGCCTTGCTAAAATCCATGTACCCAACATCCACTACACTACCTTCATCAACCCTAAAGGGCATTTGCGAACCAGATGGGTTTTTACAACAATCAACAATTCCAGACTTTTTATTGAATTCAAATTCCAGCATCTGCCATGGCGGGTTTCTGGATTACTAGTCCAGTGACAATACCACTACGCCATCGCCTCCCCCTATTGCCTCAATATGCCTGCTGAGCCTTTGACCGATTGAGCAACAAAATTTTTAAAGACCAGGATCTCAAATCCAAGACAAGCTTCATGGTTTTCTGGGCAACAGTGATCACCATGCTCCTATATACTTTGGACTTGGACAACCTACAGCAGGCATCCCAAAGCACTAGAGAAGTACCAACATCAATGCCTTTGCAAGATCCTCCAAATCCAATGGCAATAAAGACAATTCAACTGCAGTGTCCTCTCCCAAGCAACTTGTCCAGCATAAATGTGATAATCACTCAAAACCAACTCTGCTGGTCGGGTCACATAGTGCCTTATGCCTGACACCAGACTCCCAAAGCAACTGGCCTACTCAGAACTTGGTCACAGCAGGAGACTCCCAGGAGGACAGCGGAAACGCTTTAGCGATGTCTCAAAGCATCCTTGGTAAGGTCAAACATCCCCAGTGACTTATGGGAGCCCCTGGCTTGTGGCGAACAGAAATAGAGAAGGCTCATCTAGGAAGGCATCAAACATATTGAGAAATTCCGCCAGGAATTTGCAAATTTGAAGAGTGCTCAAACCTCCAAACAACCCATCTAACCAATCCTTCAGGTACCACATGTCCCGCAATTGGCAGAGTCAGCCATCTCAGAACCCAGCAAATCAGAGTGGAAGCAAGTCATCCTCGATCCCAAGAAAGAGTGAGCAAGCAGGCCAGTGAGCAATCAAATGAAAGGTCTAATTACAGCAGTGAGCATCATATTTAAGAAGTTGCCCACTTAGGATAATAATGAGGGGCCACCAACCCCCACTGACCGTTTTTGGCAAAGGCTCCATGATGCTATGCTCAGTCGAATGCTGCCTTGATATCTACACGTTTTTGCTGAAATATCATTGGGTTTTTGTTTGATACAACTGATGCAACAGAATTCTTTTTTGGAAGAATGCAGTTAAGAAGAAATTCTGACATAATTTCATTGGCAAATAAAGAAAACAGTCAATTATAATGTGTTATGATCCTGGACCAGACTCCCAAGCTTTTGGTACAATTCGATTTAGGACCAATAACTTTTTGTTTAAAGTGGACAAAAGTTTGAAATTCAAGACACTTGCTAAGAGGATGAAGACAGAAGATTCCACAGGTTTTGAACAAACAAAAATAAACTTTACGACACAGGATCAAAGATAAAACCATTTACAAAATCTATCTTATACTCTAACATTCAGGATCAACATGAGGTGCATGTGAATTAACAAGCAAACTGCGGTCGAACACACCAGAGTGCTCAATAAATGGCAAATGTGAACAAAATAGATTCTATGGATTTCTCAACAATCCACCCAGATGTCAGTAGCACAGAGTCAACCAATCTCACGAGGGATTCCAACCTTCACTTTCAAACATCACGCCTTGGAATTCTCTCCAAAAGTCGCTCCAACTTGGACAACCTCAATGACAGCCCACCTCGCAGGATTTCAATCTCTTCTCCAGAGACTATGTTTCTCTGGCTTCCAGAGTCTCCATTACAGCACCAACTCACAAGCACTTCAGGTCATTAGCTGCACCGAGCAGAACACTACTGGTCCAAAGGCATACCTTTGCCTTAATGGCCCATAGCACAGAGTCACCAACATTCTGCTGCCTCCTTCAAGTGCCAGGGTTTCTCCTGAGCCCTCTTCTATTAGCAGGACTTCTCCTGTGCCCTCATCACTTAAAGTCTACCAACCACAGGCCTTAATCTGCTTGGAGCCTCTTTCTCTGCTCCTCTTAGTTCTGAACTGGGGCCTCTCCCTATCTCGGGCTCCTTTCCAATTATGGCGCTCTAACCCTGGGTCACATGATTAGGATTTTTGCACCGCTTACTTTTTTCGGAGGCACACTGGGCCCATCCTCGCCTGAAGAACTATAAAAACGTCAGATTGCTGTTATAAGCCCAGTTGATGTTACTACTGGTAAGCTTGATCCCAGGGTGGAATCCAGCTGACAGATCCTAGCTTTTATTTTTTTGTTTAGATATGTGGAGAGTAGCTAATGAACAGGGTCACAGGAATGAGCTGATAAAACTTTTAACAAAATAAAACATTTATTTAACAAAAAAGAATTAACTATGTTACAATACTCCTTCACCCACAACTATACCTTTACAGATATATACAGATTTGTAAGGGTAACACAAGTTACTATCTTATGCTCTAACTGTTCGCTTTAACTTCTCCTCAGGAGTCGTAAACTCAGAAATGCAGGTATACAAACAGAGCTTTAGACCTGCTGTCTCCACTCAAAAACAAAAGTAGGTTCCAGATTTCATCTTATAACCCACAAATAGAAAAAAAATAAATTAAACTTAAACTTAAAGATATACCTTATCCTAACACCCAAATACACATAATTTACTTAAACGATCTCTATTTCCTAACATCGCGCATTTGCTGCCCACTCCTGTCCCGCGCATCCTGCGGCATGCTGCGAGTTGTAGCTTCCAGCCTCCCAATGACAATAAGGTAAGTTTGGGTCTCATAACAAATAGAGAAAAACATTAAGCAATGAGAACAAAGAAAACAGATTCCATCAACAGTTATGGCAGATTGAGACAATGATAACACAGACAAGAATAAGTCTATAATAAAATCTAAAATAGAAACAAACTATAATTTAAATACTACATTTTAACATATGAAAAGCTGTCAATCCATATCAAAAGATAAACTGAAAAGTTGTAACTGACAAGCAGGTAGAACTACTAACCCCATCCTGTCTGTAGAGTACTTCCAAGATGTTGCTAAGGAGATGGCAGCATGCTTCCAGTTCTTCTTGTTTCTCTAAATGATACTTCAGTTGTTCAGTCATCATTGGTAGAAGGATGTCTCTGCAGTCTAGGCACAGCGAGTGGCACCATTCAAAATAACACAAAATCTCTTGTTAGGTAATAAGCAGAAGTTAATTTTTCACTATTTTGCTTCTTAAACCTGAAAAATCACCCAAACTGCAAATGTATTTTCAGCAGTAAAGAAATTATCCTTGCAATAAATTACTACATTTTCATATACAAACTCCTTGCAAATTCATAATTTTTATAAATAGGATTGTAATAGCTAAGTGAAAAATTCCCAATGACTCTGGGTTTTCCAGCCCTGACACAGGCGGGCATCGTCGCGGGCGGGATGGGAAAATTCAGAGAGCTGTTAAAAGTCAACAGCTCTCCAAATTTTCCCATCCCACCCAAGACAATCCTGCCAGTTCAGGGCCGGAAAATCCTGGCCTATGACTCTATACAGAAAAAATTTATTTAATGTTGTCATATTGACTTCATTTTTTTTATTCATTCGTGGAATGCAAGTGTAACCGGCAAGTCCAGCATTTAATGCCCATGCCTAATTGTCCTTGAGAAGGTGGTGGTTCACCTTCTTAAACCAGTGTAATCCATGTGGTGTAGGTACACCCACAGTGCTGTGGCGGGGGGGGTGGTGTGTGTGTGTGTGTGTGTGGTGGGGGGGGGATGGAAATGACAGGATTTTGGCCCAGCAACAGTGAAGGAAGGGCAATACAGTTCTAAGTAAGTGTAGCATATGACTTTGAGAGAAATTTGCAGGTGGTGGTATTCCCACATGTCTACTCCTGTTGTTCTTCTTGGTGGAAGAGGTTGCGGGTTTGAAAGGTGTTGTCAAAGAAGCCTTGGCAAGTTTCTGCTCTGTATCTTGTAAATGCTGCTTACTGCTGCACTTGATGCTGGTGGTGAACGGGGTGCCAATCAAGTGGGCTGCTTTGTCCTGGATGGTATCAAGTTTCTTCAGTGTTCTTGTTGTAGCTGCACTCATCCAGGAAAGTGGGACGTATTCCAGCACACTCCCTAACTTGTGCCTTGTAGGTAGCAGACAGGCTTTGGAGAGTCTGGAGGCAAGTTACTCACCACAGAATTCCCAGCCCCTATCATAGCCTTGTGGCCACAGTATTTAAATGGCTGGTTCATTTGAATTTCTGGTCAATGATAACTCACAGGATATTGATGGTAGGGTGTTCAGCAATGGTAATGTCATTGAATGTCAAGGGGAGATGATTCGGTACTTTCTTGTTAGAGGTGGTCATCACCTGGCACTTGTATGGTGCGTATGTTCCTTGCCACATATCACCCCAAGCCTAAATGGTGTCCAGATCTTGCTTCATACAAGCATGGTCTGCTTCAGTGTCTGAGGTGTTGCAAATGGCACTGAACACAGAGCAATCATCAGCGAACAGCTCCATTTCTGACCTTAAGATGGAGATAAGGTCATTGACGCAGCAGCTATAGATGAGCCAAAGACTTTACCTTAAGGAACACCTGCAGTAATGTCTTGGGCCTCAGATGGTTAGCCTCCAACAACCACAGTCATCCTCCTTTGTGCTAGATATGACTCCAAGAAGTGGATAGTTTTCTCTTGACTCCCAGTTTCAATTTTATTAGGGCTCTATGATGCCATACTCGATCAAATGCTGCCTTGATTCAAGGACAGTCACTCTCACCTCACTTCTGAATTCAGCTCTTTTGTCCGTTTGGATCAAGGCTCTGAGGTCTGGAGCCAAGAATTGCCAGTGGAACTCAAACAGAGCATCGGTGAGCAGGCTCTGTGTTGCCTGATAGCATTGTCACCGACACCTTCCATTACTTTGCTGAAGATTGAGGGTAGGCTGACGAGGACGGTAATTGGCCCGAATGAGTTTGTCCTGTTTTTTGTGGTCAGGGCATGCCTGGACAATTTTCCAAATTGTCAGGTAGATGCCAGTGCTGTAGCTGTACTGAAGCAGCTTGGCTAAGGGTGCAGCTAGCTCTGGAACACATCTTTGTACTTCAGCCAAGATATCGGGAAGGCCCATAAGTTTTGCTGTTTCCAGTACATTGTCATTTTTTGATATCATGTATTTTTACAGCAAAATAGAAGATACTTTGGTTAGCATCTGGGTGCACTGCCGCTACTCACAAAGATTTCACACACTCAACTCTACCACCCATTTCTTCCCGGCAGAAGCAATGTGGAGCACAGCCTCTCTTGTCTAAGTCCAACGAGCTGAGTAGAATCAGGGGAAGGAGTAGGCCCCTTTTTATGGCACTAGCTGCCATATTCAGGCAAGTTTTTAAACATCCAAGTCTTTTAATGAAATGTGTGGGTTAGTGAATGGGTGAGTGAATGGATAAGTGGGTGAACAAAGAAATAGGTAGGTGGGTGAGGTGGGTTGCAGTTCTAGTTGGGTGGTCGGGGGGAGGAATGTTTTTGGGTGGTAGCTGGATTGGGTGGTCGGGGGTAGTCGGGTCAAGGTGGAGGAGGTGGTCAGGTGGGGTCAGGAGGTAGTCAAGAGGGCAGGGGGTGGTTGGGTCAGGTCTTGGGGGTAGTCCGGTGCTCAGGGGGTAGTCGGGTCGGGTTGCAGAGCGGTCAGGTGGGTGGGGGACTTTTAAACTGCCTAGCATTTCAAGAGTAAGTACACAGGTAAGTCGCGTGTATCTAGCTAAAGTTTCCACCCTAAGCTTAGGGTCAGAGACTTTCGCAGAAGGTCCTTGGCAGCAGAGAATCAGCCCATCGAAAGTTTAAACTTCCTGGGTAATTCCCACATATGTCCACGTGTCAGGGCTTCCGCAGGGTCCTGATGCACAACTCCCAATAATGACCCATCTCCAGCAATCCGGAGGCAGGAAGATTTGGGCCTATAAATCAAAGAAGGAGGAAGAGAAATACCAACTCAGAGTTGCAAAAAAAAGTCCGGCAAAATGAAAGTTTATTTGGTTAGCTCCGATAGTTCATTTATGAGCCATTTGTTACTCCCCAGCTTTAATGCCAACCGAGAGTTAGCTTTGTTAAGCCTGTGGTGTTTATAATCTAAGCCCACTTTAAATTTTTATCTGTCAGGCTATTATTTGATTCCAGATTTGTAACTTCTTATATAATTCACTCAAACAACAAAACTATTTGCACTGCTGTAATCTACTCTATAGTTTGCACATTACACAAGAAAACTGTGAGGAAGAGAATACAAGAAATAAGAAATTATGAACGATTTGGATTAGCTGTCTATATAGACTGTGGTGAAGCATAAAGTTATCCAAGACCAGTTAAGAATAATATTTGGATTTAAATTTAATTGCTGCTGGAAGAGTGTAAACCAATCTGTAAGTAATTCCATCTCAGATGGTATGGAATAGTTTGGGTCGACTAACCCTTCTTGGATGGATTCATTCTTATACTGTAATAGGAATACCTTAAGGGCCTTTGTTTGGATTTTAATATAATTGGAACATGTAACAATGAATATTAATTGTTGCCACGGTTTGAGATATTGGGAGATATGGGATTAAGACCACATTGCATTCTCAGACAACCTGATCAGATATGCATCTCTCCCCTCTGCCTCCTTGGTATTATTTCCACATTTATTCCACTAGCAGGCTTGTTTTTTCTTGTTCCCTACTGAATATTCAGTGGTAATATTTAATCAATTTTGCACCAAAAAGCAACTGCTAACAAAGGCCAGCTTGAACAATGCCCTTGATTAAACTCTTAAGGATCTAACAAGAAAGGACAAAAGGCTCTGCCTTAAATTTTTAATTGTTCGAGTTGTTTTAACCTAGTCCCCAAGTAAGTGGTTTCAAAAAGACAGCTACAAAACTTTTCTGACAGAAAGACGGCAATTTTCAGCAACATAAAACCACATAGCATCGTACTCTCAGGAATCGTTGTTTAATGCACCCATTGACAATGTTATACTAGCTTGCCATCTGCCAATATGTTCCACATTAACAAATAATCCATATGTTGGATTATAATAGATATTAAACAGTAGCCAAATCATTCCAGGTAGAATCTGTATTGTGCATAAGTTTCACGTATGACACAAGAGAGGTCATTTACATCTTGAGTGTTGTCTGTGAATTAAATCTGATGCCACATATATCCATGTTTTGCTACTCTTCTGGAGGGACTGCTGTTCACTTCAGGGTAAAGGACTTGCCTTTCCTTTTTATCTATATCCACAACATGACTGATGTTTCACTGAGCTGCAACGTGAACAAAAAGTCTTGAAAACTCAAGGAGATATGACTGACCTTTCACTGGAATTAGAATCAAGTAAATAAATACCTAGCAGAGGTAGTTTTTAATTAAGACATTCTTACTTGTAAGAAGTTGTTCGGATGGCTATACCATCAACTAACTACATTACGCTTATCAAACAAGGTCAGCAGTCTCTCCCGTTGAAATCTAAAGATTTCTTTTTTTTAATTTATTCATCAATGGGATTTGGGCTTCGCTGGCTGGGCCAGCATTTATTGCCCATCCCTAATTGCCCTTGAGAAGGTGGTGGTGAGCTGACTTCTTGAACCGCTGCAGTCCATGTGGTGTAGGTACACCCACAGTGCTGTTAGGGAGGGAGTTCCAGGATTTTGACCCAGCGACAGTGAAGGAATGGCGATATATTTCCAAGTCAGGATGGTGAGTGATTTCTGATATAGAAGCTATTCCACATGGTCGCTTCTTCCAAAGGGTTCAAAATGTGAAATATTCTCTGCTATTAAGTAATCACCTTACTCGGTATTTCAGTCAGCCATAGTTCAGTTGGTAGCATTCTCACCTCTGAGCCAGAAGGTTCCAAAGACCTAAGCGCAAAAATCTAGGCTGACACTCTGGTGCAGTACTGAGGGAATGCCCCACTGTCAGAGATGGCGGTTTCATGTGGCATGTTAAATTGAAGCGCCATCTACCCTCTCAGTTGGACGCAAAAGGTCCCACGGCACTATTTTGTGAAATAGTATGAACAGGGGAGTTCTCCTTGGTATTCTGGCCAATATTTATCCCTCAGTCAACATTACTAAAACAGATTTTTTTTAAATCCTTTCATGGGATGTAGGTGTCACTAGCAATGTCAGCATTTGTTGCCCAACCTTAATTGTCTTTGAACTGAACATCTTGCCACACCATTTCAGAGGGCAATTAAGAGTCAGCCACATTGCTGTGGGTCTGGAGTCAGTCCAGGTAAGAATGGCAGATTTCCTTTCCTATGAACCAGATGGGTTTTTTTATGACAATCAACAATGGTTTAATGGTTAACATTACTGAGATTAGCTTTTCAATCCAAGGTTATCACTTAAATTCAACTGCTAGAAACTGTCGTATAGGGATTTGAACCCTTGTCCCCAGAACATTAGCCTGGACCTCTGGATTACTAGTGCAGTGACATTACCACTACACTGCTATCTCACCATGGTCATTATCATATTGCTCTTAAAGGGAGTATGCAGTGTGAAAATTGGCTGTCACATTTCCTACGTTATAATAGTGACTACACTTCAAAAAATACATCATTGGCTGTAAAGCCCTCTGGGGCATCCTGAAGTCATGAAAGTCACTATTTAAATGCAAGTCTTTCCTTCTTTTTTTCAAAGCCACACGTCCTCACAGGGATCAAAGTTACCTTTGCTAGTACATCTATAGCTAAAAGCCTTGCAGCAAAAGTCCCAAGGGGATGTCCCACCATCATCATGATGGTCTGAGAGAGAGAAGCAACAAAGCTGGCCATGCTATGAAAGGTTTTCAATGACTGAAAGCACAACACCATGAGTCCTCAGAGCTGAATCCTTAATCATGCTTTCTTAAAAAGAAAAAATCAGGAAGAAATTGGTTTGACTTCACTATCAAGGCCAGCTGTAGCCCAATGTTGCATTTAACATAGACTACATTAAGTTTGGAACTAATTTAAGCAACAAAATGACCTGCACACCAATCAATGACTTAAACGCTCCATACACTTCACATCTGTCTGGAATCGGATCAGCGGGCATACAAAAAGGTTTAGTATGTAATCAATGTGGAAGAGGCTGTGTGGGGAGGCTACAGACTGTTACTCATTCACATCTGATATCCATTTAATTTTGGAGTGTTCTGGAGTGGAGATATCTCTGTACCAAGAACCAGTAGCAAGAACCAAGCTTCAAAATTTTTTTAACCAGGGCCCCATTTCAATTCATGAGGAGATGCTTTTAATTTCTTCTGAGGCACTCCCTCGGGTTCGAGGATAAATTGCTTCCACACCAGTTTGATGGATTTTGAGATGTCTAATTAGTCTGTGATCTGCAGACTTTGCCAAATGCAGGGCAGGTGGTGCTTTAAGGGTCGAGCTGATGAGGTGTTGGAGGTTTGTGCACTCTCTCCGACCCCTCAACACTGCCTCTGCGAACTCCTGACGAAGTCTTTGCAGGTGCTCAGTGCCTTCCCAAATAAACCTTCTCCACTTTGTTTGGTCAACAGCCAGGAACTTCCATGAGTCACTGTAGATGATAGATCACTTCATCGATACCTTGAGGACAACCTCCTGGGAGTCTACTGCCATGACTCAGTTCCAAGTAGAACAGTTGCTTCGGAAGTGTGATGTTCAGCATACGAACGACATGTTCCACCCAGTGGAGCTGCGTTTGAGTGATTAATGCTGTTGGACCACCTTCCTTGCCACTGGATTTGGAGGATCTTGTGAAGGTACTAACAGTAGTACTTCTACAGTACTTTCAGTTTTCTGCTGTACGTCTCCAAAGCATAGAGCAGTACAGAGAAAATAGGACTTTCACTAAACACCTGGAAAACTAAGATCCTCTTCCAAGTCCCACAGCAAAACACCTCCCCGCATCTATTAAGGTAAATGGCAAAACCCTGGAAAATGTGGACCATTTTCCCTAGCTTGAGAGCCTCCTCTCAATAAAGGCAGACATAGACACAAAATTCATCATCGCCCCAATGTGCCGGCTCAACCTTTGGCTGCCTGAGGAAGCGTGTCTAAGGATCAGGGTCTCAACCCCGAGACTAAGGTCATGGTTTACTCGGCAGCAGTGATACCGTTAAACCATTGTGAGAATTATAAAGCAGGCCTCATACTTCAAAATTGAAACAATGGACGACAGATGCTGTGCAAGAGTCATTAAAAGTAAACTTGAAAGTTAGGAATTGCCATCTGTCTTATGCCATGTGACTGTTGAGTGGAGACATACCAACAGAAGTAGTCACAGAATGCCACTAAACAGAAAAATGTCATTCATGGGGAAAAAAGATGAAAGAACTTTTGCAAATTTGGATCTACAAATAACCGAGGGGACCTTACAAACTTTGAAAAAATACTTCCTTCCCATGAACATAAAAGTTCACAAAACATCATCTGAATTGTTCAACAATAATAAGTGTCAGCTGCAGCTCAGTTGGTAGAACTTTAACCTCCGCTCACATGGTTCTACGTTCAAGTCCCACTCCAGGGCTTAAATACAAATATCAAAGCTGACATTGCAGTGTAGTAGTGAGGGAGTGCTGCACTATTGGAAGCGCTGTCTTTCAATGTGACATTAAATCAAGACACCATTTGCCTGCTCAGGTGGATGTAAATATTTCGAAGAAGAGTTATGAGTTATCCCCAGTGTCCATGCCAATATCTATCCCCCAATCAACATCACTAAAAAATATTGGTCATTATCACATTGTTGTTTGTGGGGGTTTACTGTATGCATATTGGCTGCCATATTTCCAAATTACAACAATGACTAAACTTCCAGAGTACTTCATTGGCTACAAGAAGCTTGGAGACATCCAGTGGTCTCGAAAAGAGCTATATAAATTAAAGTATTTTTTAAATTAACAAATGGGAGTTCAAACAGTTACTGCTGTGAAATGCTTCTTATGAAATTAACAGAGAAGCCTACTGTTGCTGAAAGGACAGAGAGTAATATACATTTACCAAAATATGTTTTTGCACAGCGAGACACGATGTTGTGTCCACCCAACATCTTGCATTTCTATAATGTTCCTCAAATGAAGCAATGTTTCAAGGTGACTAAAAATGCATAGACACAGAGCAGGAGAAGGAAGGGGGAAAAGTGCACCTGGGAATAAAGCACTGTCAAAGAGAAGGGCCAGAAGGCTAATTCTGAAGGCATGGAGAGAAGTAACAAGGCAAAGGTCCAGGAGTAAAAAGAGCTTCGGGGATAGGGGCAGCCTGGCTGAAGGAGAACTCCCTGTAGTGAAGAAACAATGAGTATGCCATTGTTGAAGGAGCAGATGGTTTTGAGCAAGAATGCAGAGGTAGAAGAGATCACGGAATTACGCTAGGCCAGGCCATGTAAGGACTTGACTACTGAACAAGAATCTTAAAAGCCAATTAGCCAGGGAACAGGAAGCCAGTGCAACAAATCTGGGGGTAACGAGCTGAGAGAGAGCGAGAGCACTGCACCTACATGGAACTTGAGCAAATGAAGAAAAATTAATAATTCTAAACACAGGTGCTCTATATTTCAACCTTCATCATCTTGCCCACTACATGCAATGAATCAGCATTGATCTTACAATGACCTTGATAAATCAATAATCTAACAATTTTTTTGCATTTCAAAGAAATCTCTCCAGATAAGATTGCCAAGGATTAACTATCTGTTCACAAATAACAATGATTAGCTATCTCTGTTCATTCCATTTTGCACTGATACAAACCTGAATGATTAATGACATAGCATTACGCATTCTCAATGTTTTATTAATCTTTATAAAAGAACATGCATCGAAAAAGTTATACACGTTAACAATTGGCATATGAATAACTAAGAAAGTAATCTAAGTAGATCTACGACAGCCAATTTCGGATGACTTCACAAAGGCATAATGTGCCAAGTGGAAAAGAAAAGGTAACTTCGCATCATAAAATTCCACATGCATAGTGGAATTTTGTTCCAATGCAGTAGTTCAAGGGGATTTTGCTGCAACAAGGCTAACTAAGAATCTACTAAGTCAGCTGCAAAATGGAGACTTGATAACAGTAAGACTAAATTAATGCCACAAATTTTATTTATATACATCATAGCACAAATTTTGTTACATCAGAACAGCAGACATGTAATTTTAACTGTGTGGGGTTTTATTAAGGCACTAACATCAAAAGCATAAAATTCAAGATGCTGTCATTATGCACACTTTAAAATAGTTCCACTTAGGCAAGTCAGAAAATAGGCGAAATTGTTAAAACCTCTACAGCATTTGCTGCAGTAACCGTAGATGATAGGTACATTTTTACAACGAAAAAAGGATGCAGTTTAAGCATCATGGAAAATTAAATATGTTTCATACGCTCAAGCAATAACTTCATAACTTTGTTCTGAATATAGCATGAACTCCAAAGCTGTGATAATTTATATTATAATCAATGTTCCATGCTAATTTGAAACCCATTAAAAGTTAGATGTAACAATGCAACAGAAGTAACTTGGTTAATTTACTCATCAGAACTGGAGTTTTTAACATTTTTTTTATAAAGTAAAGCACTAGAAACGCTGAGGTGTTTACTGATACAAAAGCATTTTTTTGAGCTTCCTCTTACAGAAAACTGAATTAGAAGCTGCATTGGAGGATATTGTTGCTCTCGTGGAGTTAATTTAATTGGTTGAAATCCTCATTTTTTTCCACAGAACAAGCATAGATCAAAGCCTGGAAGAGGCCCCAGCACTATAAAAACGTCACTTTAATTACTAGAAATTCTTACTCACCATACTGTGTGAAGAGGTCACTGTGCACTATTTCTATCAAACAGTGCAGCTTCTGACGCACAAGTCTGCCCGGTGGAACATTGTGGATAAAGTCTGTAAACAGTTTACTGTACAGAAAGGCAATTAGACAAGCCATTAATAAATTATGATCGAATTAGGGCCTTAAATAGACTATCAAAAAACAGCTTATATTCAAAATTCTCTCTTAATGAGGTTCACCACAAAAAGCTCAGTACAATTTTCTAAATCATAAATAAATTCTTACAATACTTAAATTTTGATTCCTTAAGAGATTCGGTAGACTGCAGACAAAAATATAATGTACAGTTTTGTGGTTTGATAAGGCCTTGGATTATAGGTTCTTATAACTCAATATTTAAAATATTGTTTTCCAGCATGTAGAAATAAAGAATTCTTCATGCTATTTAATCGATTTGAATTTGATGCATCTACACACTCGCACATGTTACACTCAATTTGCAAAACTGCCCATTTCATGAAATGGGCACTGGCAGAGCCCATTTCATGAACTGGGCAAACCCAATGCACGGATCATGAAATAGGCAGTTTGATTGTTCATTTCATGAAATGGCCAGTGCTATGTATGAGTTTTAAAATTTTATTTCTAGAATTGTTGCTCAAACTTAACATCACGTACTCCTACAAGAACAGGTCAGGTGCTAGGAATCCTTTAGCGAGTAACTCACCTCCTAACTCCCCAAAGCCTGTCCACCAACTACAAGGCACAAGGCAAGAGTGTGATGGAATACTCCCCACTTGACTGGATGAGTGCAGCTCCAACAACACTCAAGAAGCTTGACACCATGGGGTCATCAACAGTGTTATCAAGCAGCACTTGGTTAGCAATAACCTGCTCACTGATGCCCAATTTGGGTTCCGCCAGGACCACTCGGCTCCTGACCTCGTTACAGCCTTGGTTAAAACATGGACAAAAGAGCTGAACTCCCGAGGTGAGGTGAGAGTGGCTGCTGTTGACATCAAGGCAGCATTTGACCGAGTGTGGCATCAAGGAGCCCTAGCAAAACTGGAGTCAATGGGAATCAGGGGGAAAACTCTCCACTAGTTGGAGTCATACATAGCAGAAAGGAAGATGGTTGTGGTTGTTGGAGGTCAGTCATCTCAGTTCCAGGGCATCACTGCAGGAGTTCCTCAGGGTAGTGTCCTAGGCCCAACTATCTTCAACTTCTTCTTCAATGACCTTCCTTCCATCATGAGGTCAGGAGTGGGGATGTTTGCTGATGACTGCAACGTTCAACACCATTCGCAACTCCTCAGATACTGGAGCAGTTCATGTCCAAATGTAGCAAGACTTGGACAATATCCAGGCTTGGGCTGACAAGTGGCAAGTAACATTCATGCCACACAAGTGTCAGGCAATGACCATTTCCCACAAGAGAGAATCCAACTATCGCCCCTTGATATACAATGACATTACCATCACTGAATCCCCCACTATCAATATCCTGGGGGTTTCCATCGACCAGAAACTGAACTGGACTAGCCACATAAATACTGTGGCTACAAGAGCAGGTCAGAGGCTAGGAATCGTGCGACGAGTAGCTCGCCTCCTGACTCCCCAAAGCCTGTCCACCATCTACAAGGCACAAGTCAGGAATGTGATGGAATACTCCCCACTTGCCTGGATGAGTGCAGCTCCTATAACACTGAAGAAGCTGGACACCATCCAGGACAAAGCAGTCCACTTGATTAGCACCACATCAACAAACATTCACTCCCTCCACCACCGACGCACAGTAGCAGCAGTGTGTACCATTTACAAGATTCAGTGCGGGAATTCACCAAGGCTCCTTAGATAGCACTTTCCAAAGCCACAACCTTTATCATCGAGAAGGACAAGGGCAGCAGATGCATGGGAACACCATGTGGAAGTTCCCCTTCAAGCCAAACACCACCCTGACTTGGGAATATATCGCCGTTCCTTTACTGTCACTGGGTCAAAATCCTGGAACTCCCTTACTAACAGGACTATGGGTGTACCTACACCATATGGACTTCTGCGGTTGAAGAAAACAGCTCAACGCCACGTTCTCAAGGGCAATTAGGGATGGGTAATAAATGCTGGCGCCAAGTCAGCGATGCCGACATCCCATGAATGAATTTTTAAAAATCTAAGCTCCCCAATAACAGCATGAACATTGTCAAGTTGGGGAAGCCAGCCTGTCTACAAAGGCACAAATGGTGATTGGCACAAGGTGTAAAATCTAATCTAAATTTCAAAAGGACCAGGCACGAGAAGTAATTGTTTACACCTTCCTATTCGACTTCAATGGTTCACACAGCAGGTGATGCAAGGTGTGGAATTCCAGGCTGGAAGTGAAATTAACATGGTGTTGACTTCAAAGGCTCATATGGCAAGTAACACTTAACAGTTCATTGGTGACAAGTTCATCTTTCCTTTGTTCTGAATATGGATGGAAGGTTATTGCTATCCTCAAAAGTGGGAAAACTGGACAGAAATTCCCAAGAGATGATTATCACATCCTGAAAATTTTCATGCTTACATCTCTAGGTGGTTGGACAAGGTTGCCAAGAGCAATGGTAAGTACATGGCTACCAAGGAAGCAGTCCCAGACATCATGCGACAGGCCCACATTGAACTGGCCAAGGTGGTGAAAAGACGACTCACAAGAAACTTTGTAAAAAGTATGCAAACATCCCACATCTCTCAAACGACAGTACCTCAGTCACTGTGAGACATGCATAGAAAAGCACTGCAAGCAGGAGGCAGTTACAGGACTCATTGTGAGACTTCTGTCCGTCAACAACTTGAATGAACATGGGCAAGTAAACCTGGTTGACATGCAGGCTATGAAGGATGGATGTTATGATTTCATACTGCATTACATGGAGTACCTGACCAAGTTCCATGTCATTCGCTCTCTGAAATCCAGGACAGCAGCTGAGGTTGCCCATGAGCTGCTTCTCATATTTCTAGACATCAGAGCTCCACATATTCTTCAGTCAGCTAACAGAAGGGAGTTCACCGCACAGCTCATCCACGAGCTGGCAATACTCTGCAAAGAACTGGTGTTGGTCAACGGGCATCCCAGGCATCCCCAGAGTCAAGACCCTGTGGAACCCAATAATGGCGATATGAAGGTGAAGTTAATAGCCTGGATGCATGACAACAACTGTGCTCAGTGGAGCTACGGTGTCTGTTTTGTTCAGTGGGCAATGACCAGCAGTTACCATGAGGCTATAAAGATGACTCCTTACCAAGCACTCACTGGAAACAAACCACAGTGCGGCCTCAGACCAAAGTTGCCAGATGAGCTCCTCAACAGAATCTCCACAGCTATTGAAGGAGTACTGGAAAGACTTCTTGAGGAGAACATGGAAAATCCTGATTCTGAGCTGGCGCCAGAAGCATCCACCACAGATGACTTCAAGTCAGCTCCTGGGCCATCCAACATGGAAGATCCTGAGCGAGTACCAGAGCCATCCACCATAGATGACCTGAGTTGGCCCCTGCACCATCCAACATGAAAGATCCTGAGTGACTCCCAGGATCGTTTAACATGGACGATCGTGAGACAGCCCAGGCACCAATCTCCATGAATGACCCTGAGCAGGCCTCTGGATCATCCACTACAGATGGCCCTAAATCTGATGAAGAACTTCATCCTGTCAGATGTGCAGGAAGGTGGTACACCAGGGCGTTACACAGCAAACCAAGCAGATGATGGCATGCAGCACAAGGTCACTTCGGTCAGTTGGTGTTGGAAGCAACGCCCAGTGAAGACAACGGCTGTCCCAGTGACAGCATTTGACCACTGTAAAGGTGACCCACCAAATTTTATAGCTATAATGCTGGCAGCAGATGGGACTGGCTACACCATTGGAACAGCTAAGACGATTGTGAAAGGCAAACTTGCTAGGAATCAGTTTGAATTTGTGCAGTACAGTGGACTCAGTGCAGAAGGCATTCCACAAGAACAATTCAGTCTTCGTGAGATAGTACGTACTCAAAGTGTTTGTGGTGTGAAAGGCTTCCAGGGATGTCACTGCAGGAGTAACTGTTTATCAAGATGATGTTCCTGCTTGAAAGCAGATCTCCACTGCAACAGTGTCTGTCACAGCCACAAGTCCTGTGAAAAAGTTGACCAGTGCTGGCATGTTAAATATGAGTGAATTGTATCTATGCTGTTTTTGTAAACATTGACATATAAGCTGATAAAAACAAAAAACTGCGGATGCTGGAAATCCAAAACAAAAACAGAATTACCTGGAAAAACTCAGCAGGTCTGGCAGCATCGGCGGAGAAGAATAAAGTTGACGTTTCGAGTCCTCATGACCCTTCAACAGAACTGAGTAAAATTAGGAGAGGGGTGAAATATAAGCTGGTTTAAGGTGGGGGGGTGGGGGGAGAGAAGTTGGGGGGTGGGGGGTGGTTGTAGGGACAAGCAAGCAGTGATAGCAGCAGATAGTCAAAAGATGTCACAGACAAAAGATCAAAGAGGTGTTGAAGGTGGTGATATTATCTAAGAGAATGTGCTAATTAAGAATGGATGGCAGGACACACAAGGTACAGCTCTAGTAGGGGTGGGGTGAAATAAGACTAACAGGGCATAAAAGGTATAAATTTAAAAATAATGGAAATAGGTGGGAAAAGAAAAATCTATATAAATTATTGGAAAAAACAAAAGGAAGAGGGAAGAAACGGAAAGAGGGTGGGGATGGAGGAGGGAGTTCAAGATCTAAAGTTGTTGAATTCAATATTCAGTCTGGAAGGCTGTAAAGTGCCTAGTCGGAAGATGAGGTGCTGTTCCTCCAGTTTGCATTGAGCTTCACTGGAACAATGCAGCAAGCCAAGGACAGACATGTGGGCAAGAGAGCAGGTTGGAGTGTTAAAATGGCAAGCGACAGGAAGGTTTGGGTCATTCTTGCGGACAGACTGCAGGTGTTCTGCAAAGCGGTCGCCCAGTTTGCGTTTGGTCTCTCCAATGTAGAGGAGACCGCATTGGGAGCAACGAATGCAGTAGACTTAGTTGGGGGAAATGCAAGTGAAATGCTGCTTCACTTGAAAGGAGTGTTTGGGCCCTTGGACGGTGAGCTGTACCTTGTGTGTCCTGCCATCCATTCTTAATTAGCACATTCTCTTAGATAATATCATCACCTTCAACACCTCTTTGATCTTTTGTCTGTGACATCTTTTGATTATCTGCTGCTATCACTGCTTGCTTGTCCCTACAACCACCCACCCCCACCCCCCCCACCCCCAGCTCCCATTTCTCTCCCCCCCCTCCCCCATCTTAAACCAGCTTATATTTCACCCCTCTCTTAATTTTACTCAGTTCTGTTGAAGGGTCATGAGGACTCGAAACGTCAACTTTATTCTTCTCCGCCAATGCTGCCAGACCTGCTGAGTTTTTCCAGGTAATTCTGTTTTTGTTTTGACATATAAGCTGAGTGGTTTGGGTGTGATCCCAAATGAAATATAACAAGAACATAAGCCAATGAATTTGAAATGTTTGGATGTCACAATGAATCTGAAATGTATATTGAATAAAGGCACATTATGCAAGTATGAATTGTTTCTTTATTTGTTTTTGCCATTTGCAATCATTGATGAATGTAAGCTATATCTGAATGGTTTGGGTATAATATTAGATGAAACATAAGAGGACAGTGAATGTAAATTAAGCAGGTTATACATTTGTGAATGAAATTTTATTTTTTGTTCCTAAAAGTTGGCCATTTCATGAACTCGGCAAGTTTCCCAAAGCCCATTTCATGAACCACGTGGTCAAACTGCCAGTTTCATGAACTGTGCAGGTAGGCTGCCCATTTCAAGAAATGGGCATTTTGACTGGCCAATTTATGAAATGGACAGTTTCACAAATAGAGTGTAACATTTCTTCTCAAAGCTTCCAAACTTGACAACACTTTCTTCTCCATATGATAAATTGGCAATTACTATTTCAGCCAACAAGTACCAGCATACACATCTCCGTAAAATATAGATTCCATGCAGGACTATATGCAAATGGAACATCTTCTATGGATGGATCAGAAGATTTCTGAGAATTAGTAGAGGGTACAGCAATGAAAAGGCACATCATTAAGGAACTATGGGTTACAAATTCATCCGCAATATTTTTCTGGCATGGGGGCTTCAATTTATGACCCACCCATGCTCATTCAGGTGAAGGCAGGTAGTATGCAAATTTGGTGCTGTTGCCTCATTTACCTTACTGTACAGTACAGCCGAGCATCTGCCACACTGATGGCTGCCTCTGCGTTCGGCAAGAAGCCAAACAGCACGCGTCAATAGCATGTACCCAGCCTCTATTCTTGAAAGCAGTCTGTCCCTCTTAGAGGGAAGCTGCACTAAATTGCAGGACGCTGCTGCTGAATATTGCTGTTGCAATTCTAAACAAGGAAAATGGACCACAAAAGGAAAGAGAGAGCTCCAGGGTCAAGGTGACGATATTGGAGGCCTTAGTGGTGCAAGCGGACAGGAAGGGAGGTGCCCTGGTTCTGTGGGGGCCAGGAGGCTCCAGAAATAACCCTCAAAAGGGATTGAGGGCAGGTGGCCAGGGAGGTCAACTGCTGATGCATGGACCAAAGGGCTTGACAAAAGAGCACTAGAAGTCTGATGGCCTTGTGGGGTGGTCAAGGTCAGTGAATGCATCTTCACATGACATCTCCTATCCATCAGCCTCTCATATTGTTCAATGCACCACACCCCTATCACACACCCAGCAACACTCCCTGACACTCAGGACTTATGCATAACATCCAGATACTTCACAGGGGCTGCCCATGTGAGCATCCTTCTCAAGAGAGTCTGCTGCACGGGTCACTGTAAGTGGTTGGCAAAACATCGCACACTTCCACAGGAGGGCAATCGTCTTCCACAGAGCAGCTTTCAGCAGTGCTACAGATCCAAATTTCATGCCATATCAGTCAGGCAGCTTGACCACAGAAAGAACAATTTATCTCGATATACATCAGTCACAAAGAATCTCAGCGCAAAACCAAGAAAAGACATAATCCCCCATTTTGTGATGCTGACAAAATCTACAAAGCATCCACCCACGGTCCATATCTAATAAGATAATAACTCCCCATTCTCTATGTGCAGGAAGACTGGCCAGCAGCATGATAGGCTTCGGGAGAGAAAATCAGGTGGGGCAATAACTCTAAACAGCTTTTTGGTTGATAAGAGAAATTCCGATAAGGAGAATTGAAAGCAGAATACACTCACTTTATATTAGGACTACACCTTGGATGTCCTGCTGCAATAAGTGCAGCAAAGAAGTGCAATCCTGTTTTGAGGACTGTGACAGGCTCAGCCATTCAAAATCTGGACCAGTGAGGCTCACTGTACTCCAGGCCCTGTTAATGAATGACCAACAAACTGGTTCACTAATGGACCTGGCATGGCGAAACTCTAAAACATAACTGACAATCCCTAACAGTTACAACTTATATTGCATTTAATAAAAGAAAAAATACTTGGGTAATTAAAAATGCATCGGGGCAACCCACTCCTTACCTAAGTTCCTTGGGATCAAATACCAGCTTCACATCATTGACAATTGTTGGTAGGTATTTCAAAGCTGCCCCCTGTAAACACCATAGATAAGATAAGATCAGCTCAGCTCTGAAAAGAAATGACACCCTTTTTTGGAAAAGGCCATTTTTTTTGCAAAAGCAATTGTTTAAAAAAAAATGACCAAAATTCTTGAAAAATTACAGCTACTTGTTCTTTTGCTGTTCTTCTGGAGCAAAAAACATTAATGAGATTTTTTTTAAAATCAACTCTCAAAATATTTCATAAGAGAAAGGATTGTCCACTGAGAGCAGGTATTGATGCAATATAGACCTAAATATCTGAAATACTGAACATTGCTAGAGTTCATTGGATGTGAGCAGAATCTCAATCTCTGTTAACATGAGAGCCAGAACTGTTATAGAGCTACAGTGGGAGTGTTATAGAGCTACAGTGGGAGGTGAAAGAAAGGCAGGGGTTGGGGAATCCTTCAGGGCTCAAATGAATGTATTCCTTATTTAAGGTCCCTGTTCCTAAGGGAGAAAGTGTCTGGGAGAGCTTAGAAACAACTAAGTAATAGACTTTGGCCTAGATTTTACAGCTGCAATTATGATGAAACTGTCAGCATTCATCACCATTGCAACTGTGAAAATGACAACAATTTCTGGTACCCACACATGTGCAGTTAAATGCGGAACTCCAGAAGTTGATTTTGCTGAAGTCCCCGAAAGTGGGGGTCTTGGGAATTACTTAATTTGACATGAACTTCCACTTTTGCACTATTAGTCTTGCTCTTCAAATCTTTGAAAAAGTTACATCTTGTTGAAAGCTGTTTTTTTTTAAACTGCATAAGAAGTTATAATTACTGAAAAGCCTCCCTGGACATGTAAAAGCAATTCTAGAATTGTGGAATATCAAATTTCTCCATTATGATTTTTTAAAAAAAGATTTTTTAAATAACAAATTGTTATTTAAAATTTATGATAGTTTAGCTTCTACCTTAAACCCGTGTGTATGGTCCAATTTTATTTTGCTTTCTCTAAAAATATTAAATGAAGGATTATCCCTAGTTTGCTATTGTAAGAATTTTTTGGTGCTTAGCCTGGTAGACCTATTGCAGACAGCAATTTTTCAAGTTCAGTGGCGAGCAGCGTCACTTCACCACTGTTTGAAAAACCTGGGCCATTGTCTCCTTTTTCACTCTTGCTTTCTGAAACTGATTTGATTTATTTCACATGTAGACCAAGGGGATTTGTGCTGATGTCTCAAACAATTCTTTCCAATTGTCCTTTCACTACTTTCTCATGACAGAAATTTACTGCAGGAAAAAAGACTTGTGGGCCAATTTGGCATAATTATTGCACAAAATTGCTTTTCATAATATATAAATATGTATGGATATAAATATATACATGTGCATACATTTGTGTATTTTAAAAACATTGTTGTGAATGTAAAACTTTAGAAGACGGTTGTGTGAAGTATCTCCTTTAAGGTAAAACAATTTTATAAATGGGAGATGGTGTGATTATACTACGTCTGCACAGAGACAGGCCCATGTGATTTGTAACCAGAACCTATAGAAAATCAAATGACAGGTTTTCAAACCTTGACACAAAAGCAGGGCAACTAGTTTTCTGGATAAACACATACAGACTGAGACACCCAAAGAGGGAGACAGAAACAGCTGCTGTTGTGAAAGCAGAGGAAAAGACAATATTTTTCACTAACCCCCAAACAGGATGCTGGTGGGAACTGGTTCTCTATTCGAAGGGATAGGACTTGTGGAAATCTAAGGAACAAGGAGTCAACAGTGTGGGCCTTGCTGCTGGAAGTCGGGTTGGGGATACTCAGAAGACTGGGTGAAATGATGTTTAAAGGACACAGGAAGACTTGAAACGCTGTGGCAGGGAGAGGAGAACCTGCTGGATGCTGGGAGGAGTTTGGGGTTTAATCTTCAAGGCTACACATTTGCTGGAAGTGTGCGTAAAGTATTTTGATTGGGTTAGTTTGTTAATGGGGAAGTAACATTTGTTTAGTTTTCTGTATAAGTTGTCTGTTAAGTAATGTTTAGTCCCTATTAATTTTAGTTTGTTTGTTGCAGCCAAAGTCTTAAAACATGGTATCTTATCCTGCAGCTCTTTGTCAGCTGCTGGGTAACTCATATCGCTTTTAAAAGTTATTGATTTCTATGGGGATCATAACAATACACATAATATAAACAAACATATATGAAATATAAAATAAAAAATATATTATATAAATTTATAAAACTAACACATAAATAAACAAGTTAAAATATTTTACAGGTTTCTACTCTGCATGAGTTTTTTGAAACAATCTTAAGTTATGCACACCCAAATACAAACCTGGTTTAAGCATAGATGAAGAAGCTTTCATTATTTTAAATTTGCAAGTTTTACCTTAACTATCACTGTTTGATCTGAAGTGCTGCTCATCATGTCATTGATTGACTTGAAGAGCTGTCTCAAGGAATCCATAAAGTCACTTTCTCCTTTATCTTCATATAATCTTAAAGAAAACAGAAACATATCTGATCAATGTCTTACAATTCAGTTAAAATTTGAAAAGAAAAAAATAACTATACTTGATGAATTAATTTGTCTCCTACTTATAAATATTGAATGATGAATTCACCAAAACTCTTATAAATGCATAGTGCAAGACACACTGTTAAAACAAATTGAATTATAAAATTGACTTCTAGAATGCCATTCTATTCTAAGCCCTGCCCTTTTCCAATAACAATGGTAAAAGATTATGTACATGTGGTCATGTAAGATGAGTATATCAGATAAATCTTGTACAATTGATGAAAATAGATTTCCATGGATAAGGAACAGCATTTTCGATACGTCGGAATTGAATACAAATTCTTGTTATATGTTCTGTATATAAATAAGAATTGTAAACTGAAGTATTCCACCAAGAAGTCTTGGCTTATGATGGCAAAGACTGTAGGCTGCTGATGTAAATACTTACTGAAAGAAAGGAACCTCTTCATACTGTTATCAAAAAATGGAATTATGATCTGTTCCACTCAGGCTAAAGTACATATAATTATGAATTAATGGTGTACTTTCAAATTGCAGATTGAACAAAACATTAAAAATGATGAGTCTTTACTAAAAACTCAGGCTTAATCCTGCAATACATTGTTCAATAAAGATTGGGTTTCAGTGATTGCGTGTGTTATAGCAGATTTTTTATCTTCCATTTCCTATTTGTAAATGATGATTATTAGTACAAATTCTGGGATGTCTTCTTGTATGTTAGCAACCAATTGGCATTTTGAAAATCAATGTAGTTTTAGTATAGGAATGAAATAATAACAGACAGTAGGACCCATCATAAGTGAGGCAGATGAGACTCTCTTTTTGCTTTTATTTATGTTTAAAATAAGGAATGTCATTGCCAAAGATATAAAGAGCAGTTAATGCCAAATTATAAGTTATTTTGTGCTGTGAATTTACATCCTCTAGAAAATACACTTAGGCTGCAGAAAGTCATATCTCTTAGCATATTTGTAATCCTCAGAGGCACATGGCCATTGTTACACTTGAGAGGGAGAAAAGATATGAAACCTGGTGCTTTGAGAGAATGGGGGAGCTAAAAACTAGCACTTGGAAAAAGCGACGGATGGATCATATAGATAACATGATACCAAGTTTGGCTCACAGTGAATCAGAGGATTCACAATTTTATAACGAAAGGGATACTTTCTGGGAATAATAGCTGCCAAGTGAAATTCTATTTTAATTAAATGGTATTCTGGAAATTTTCTTGATGTTTTAGGGATTGAACTCCACAACATTCTCTGTTACTCCATGTAAATGAAAATGACTGGCAAGTCATTTTCTTGACCTATAAGTGATTCATTGTTACCTCTTATCACCGTTAAAACTGAATTTACAACAAGGTAAACTTTAACTCTGTGCCTATCCCTGTCTATCTCCTTCACATATACAGGTGTAAGAAATTGCAAACATTTTAACTAGAATGAACAGGAGTGGCAAGTTGAAAAATGAGCTCAAATCAAAATGAGTAAAGATACTTCTGTCCCTCCCTCTGTATCTCACAAATGCTACTAGTTAGAACCAACTAGCTCTAACTATTGACATAACTGTTAATAATCAGATAAAAATTAAAGGTGGCTTGCTTCAAGGTTAAAATTGCTTGTTTCCTTTATAAATTAACTCAAATTAGAGTGAGGGAAGACACTCAGCTTAATGCATTCATGAAGCTTACAAAACATAAAACAGGTGTCCTATCAGTATACTCTTATTTCTCTCCGTTTAGAAAACACTTGATATGAAATTCTGATGAATGGTCAATCTTTGTTTCTCATTTCACAGATGCTGCCTCAGCTGCTGAGTATTTCCAGCACTTTTTGGCTGGGATTTGCGGGACCAGTCGCAGGAGTTGCAGCAGCCCAGCCAAAAGTGCATTGGCTTTCGGAGGGACCAGACGATCCCGACAGTGGGCGGGGCTGGAAAATCCCGCCCTTTGTTTCTACTTCATATTTCCAGCATCTGTAGTATTTTGCTTTTACATGAACATTAAATGAATGAAGCTTTTGAAAAGTCGTTTGTTAATTTTTCTTCATGTAATTAAAACAAGAGACAATCAGAAACTGCCTAAAATGACAAAAACAAAATCAGCAGTTCAACTACTGAATGGTTGCGATGTTCCTAAGAAATTAAGTGCACTCCATACGCTCAGGCTACATAATCTAGATTAAGCTAGCAACAGAGCTCTGAGCAAAAATATGAAACCCAAGCCCAACCACTTAGGAGGGGCTAATGTTTTAAAGGACCAACTTTAATGAAAGCAGTGAAAGATGCAAAAGGCAATTCATAAATATGTTATTGTGCATTGTGTAATTGCTTTAATTTTTTCATTTATATTTTCTTTCAAATTCCTTCAGAGCAGATATGCATCCGTGATCCATTTCCATGTCTTAGCATATCATTCTCCTCATGAATCCCAATTCCCAATGAGAGATCTTCCAGTAAATTTAGATCTACATATGCAATTGCTATTTGAAATTTACAGAACAGCACAATGAATACTTCCAGTTGCAGGAAAACTTCCCAAAGTGTTGTGAAAATTTAGTTCATAATTCATATGTTTTAGAATATTAATCTTTAATTCCTAAAACCAGAAGTTAACTATAGATAAATGAGGACATCTGATTAAAAAACGGATAAGCAAATCTGAAGTAAATGCAATTCATACAGGCTTGAAGTTAATTACAGTTAAAAGCTGATCTGTGTTTATCTTACAGGTTAGAGCCAATAGTGAATAAAACTTAAACAATGGGTGACCCATTTTTGGAACTCTTAGTAGAGACAGGGTATCTAATGCTACCTCTATGAGAGAAGCTAAAAGCTATAAATTCTGAGAAAGAGGGTCGAAAATGCAATCGGAGATAGAAATTATTCATATGTGTCACAGAATCAAAGAATTGTGCTGAAGGTAAAATAATCTATTTGCATTTCTGTTTGAATGATTCCAAAGCTTGCGACATTGCCATAGAGACAGTGATTCGGGGTGGAGCCTTGATGAAAATGTTCTTTTGTTTAATTTATCTGCATGCATTTGCTGACAGAGACAAGTTTGGGAACAGACAGGCAGTTGCAGTTTTGGCCTAGGTTTAGGCTGCTGCTCACTGGGCCAAAGAAAATAAATGTTAGTAAGTTAGGCCTGCACTGCAAGCAGAGAAAACACTAACTTCATTGTTCACCATGTGGAATGTGGGTGGGGCTCCAGCTCAGTTTGGATTTTGTGATGTAACAGCAGCTGGAAGATTTGCTCTAGCTTGCAACTAGTGGAAGAAATCCACAGTGGCCCTCACAGGCAGGCAGCAGAGTTAGCTTGGAAAGCTGCGGGAAGCAGTTGGGTATTTTTGTTGGCAACCCAAATAGAGAGCTGGGGCTTCCACTGTCGTGAGATCTGTAATGATAAGGTGGAGAGTCATGTACCAAAAAAACTAATGTTACAACCCCCGTAGAATCTTTCCACGGGGATAGCTGGAACACTTGTGATCTCGGTACGGATCAGTAATTCTTTTTTAGTAGATGAGATCCAAAGTCCTGGTTATTTACTTAGGGAATGAAGTCACAAGATTCCACAGTTTTAAACAAAAGAACATTTGCTATACAAGAGTCAACAAAGCAACCACTAAATACTATATATTCTAGGCTCTAACATACAGAATTAATATGAGTTAAACATGAAATAACAGACAAATTGTGGTCAAATAGAAGCTAATTGCAAATTAAATGGCAGACACAACTGAGGCAGATCTTACAAATTGGCTCAGCAGTCCAATCAGATTTTGGTGACCATACTCAGTTACAGAATCCTTAAAATTCAGTCTTCCTCACATGAAATTTCAGCTTTTCCTTCTATGAGCTAGTGCGATCCTCAGCCGACAGTAACGCATAGCCAAACCTAGTTCGACGCGCATAGTCTTCACCACAAATGGCCCACATCTGCAGAACCTGCTCAACTTGGTCTGGATGGCATAGATCCACCACTGTTATCTTGCAAGTAACAGAAACAGCTGCAGCAACTTATTCTCTTTACCTATCTTAGCCTCTGGATCTAGTCTCCTCTTCCTGAGTGTTCTTCAGCTTGTTTGTTCTGCTTCAGTGGACTCAACAACTGGTATTGCTCAGCTTGGATTGCTCGGTGGCCTTTTATATCTTTCAACAAGGTTTCCGTTTCAATCAGCCTCAGTTTGTTTTTGGTTTCCTTAGAAAGTGGGAAGTTCAGTTTCATTTCTAGGTTTATCTTTTCTGCTTCCCTTTCAATTTCATTTTCAGTCCAGCTTCTGTTTTTAGGTAGGGTCTGCCTCAAAACATACAGATTAAATTTAAAAATATAGATTCCCTCACACACTAAGCAGAATTAGAGTGAATTCTGAAGAACTGTGGCATACCTTTGTGTTGGTTATAGGAAAATAAGTGAACCTTCAAGATTTTTGTAATGTATAAGGGAACTCTTGGGAAAAGTAAAAAGTAGAATTGAGTTCATAGCATAAGTAGTTATAAGCTAGTGTTAATAGTGCTTGCTTTGTTTAATTTTTATATACAATAAAGTTTGTTTGTGTTTAAAAATCATGAAACCTTGTGGCGTAGTTCTGTCAGTTAATTACTCGGTATTCGGATTTCTCTTTTAAACGTTAACAATCCCCAACAGGATCATAACAAAATCATAGCTGGAAATTGTACCTTCAGGAACTTTTCTGTATTTTAATTTTAAGAATGCCAACTATATACTCATGCAACTTATTAGTTTTAAGCCAGAATGGTAATAATAGGAAAAATGTTAATATACTTATATGGATCACACATTAGATATTATGCTATTTAAAATACATAGTAGAATGGCACTGTGCATCAAATATTAAAGTATTATACCATGGTTAAAAAAAGCATAAGCTGTCACATTTTGACTATGCTTAAATGCATTAGAAGAGGAAGGAGAGAAATGAACATCTTCTGAAGTGTAAATAACTGTCAGCTTGACTTATATGGAAAATTACAAATGCAAGCTTGTTATAATTGATAAAATACAAAACATAACAATAAACAATATGATGGATATAGTTTAATCAATATAAAACTTTGGGCAATCTTCAACCCTAATGAAAACAAATATATTACACATCAATTGCACTCCTGAAACTAAAAGCAGCAGTGCATGCCTTTCCTTAAATGCATTTCAGAAATGATGATATTGGTGGCATGCCAAAAGATTATATCTATTACAATTAAAATCTACATTCTAGGTTCCCCTGATGCCTAGACAGACAAATGTAGCAGCTGTTATGATACTGAGTCATACTAAGAAGGCCCAAGATCTGACGTATCTGATCTCACCCAGAGTGATGAAAGAAATAAAACAAATAACTTCCATGGGATAGGGAGCAAGAGAAAAAAAGCAAAAAAATAAGCTGAAGCACCAAATTCTGATCAGTATTCCAATAATTTCCTTAGACGGCAGTTGAGGAGAGGATCAAGCTCATCTCTGATGTACGTGATTGGTTGAACAACACACCCTGTTTGGGCTCATGAGTGGGGCAAATGATAAGTTGCAGAAAGTGATTTATTACTCAACCTGTACAAAAACTAATATTTTCAATGTTGCCAGATTTCTTCTGCAACATTGCAGTATTTGAACAGAAAATTGCATTACAGCAGCATATGTGGCAATTGCCAGGACTGTGTACTCAGCCAAGTCATTTGCCCTTCATTTGAAAGATAGCCACTTGGATGACACTCTGATGAGCTTCTGGTAGGCATGGAAATGTACCCAAACAGGAGTAAATAGCCCAAGAGGGATAAACTTTGGGAAGATGAAAAAGATTGAACAGGAGAACAAGGCCACATTGAAAATCAGGGAGTTTAAACAAACAAAATGTAATCCTATGTAGATCCCTTGATATGCATACCAGAACACGTAAAAGTACAAAGCCCAAAATAAGTCACATACATAATACAATTAAGATTTATTCCAAAAAAATCAAATTTTCCAATGTTGTTATTTGCTACTCAAACAAGAAATATACAATTTCTAAAATAACCTAACTTGGTTCTAAAGCAGACATAGAATCATAGAATGGTTGCAGCACCAAAGGATGCTATTCAGCTCATCTTGGCCATGCCAGCTCTCTGCAAGAGCAACTCATCTGTTCCCACTAGCTGAGGAGGTAAATTTTACCTCCAATTCTCTTTTGAAAGCCTTGATTGAATCTACCTCCACCACACTATCAGGCAGTGCATTCCAGAACTCGCAGCACAGAAATGTTTTACCTCATGTTGTAGTTATTCCTTAGAACAGTGCAGCCTGGTTCTCAATCCTTCTGCTAACAGCAACAATTTCTCTCCATCTACTCTGTCCAGGCTTCTCATGTTTTGAGCATCTCTATCAAATCTCCTCTAATCTTCTCTTCTCCAAGGAGAGCAGTCCAAGCTTCTCGAATCAATCCACACAACGGAAGTTCCTCATCCCTGGAACCGTTCCCATGAATCTTTTCTGTACCCTATCTGATGCCTTCACACCCTTCCTAAAATGTGGTGCCCAGAAATGGACACAATTTACCAGTTGAGGCCAAACCAGTGTTTTCTACAGGTTTATCATAGTTTCCTTGCTTTTATACTCTATGTCCCTATTTATAAAGTTCAGGAGCCCGTATGCTTTATTACCCACTTTCTCAACCTATTACCTTCAATGATTTGTGCAAATATAGCCTCATTACGAGCAAGCAGCAGGCAGATCACATGAAAGATAAAGATATCAAGGATAATCCAGGAAGTTTACATTTTACATTCAACTTCCAATTCTTTATCATGAGATAAAATTGTATCCAATAATCTTACCAATCACATACCAAGAATGTAATAAGTATTGCACTGACAGCGTCCTTTCACTTGTGTACAAAAGAAAAATCACACTTAAGAGTATCTAGCAGTCCTCCAATGTATCCACTAATTACTTTTTGAACAAATGCTTAATTAGAACATGTATTACCCTGAGATTACGCTGTAATCTCAAAAATATCTATATACATATATATGTGTGGTTTTGCCTGACAGATGCAGATGACAGCAGGGAAGTAATGGTAGGAGATTAGAGAAGTAATGGATAACGTGGTAATTAAATTAGAACAACAGCATAAATAAGAAAGGATAGGGCAGCAGAGATCGTTACGATGTCATAAGAATCAAGAGTAAGCACGTCAATTGGAAAGCAATAAGTAGTAAATGGAAGGCTGTGCCATGATTCAAAACAGGAAAAGAAAACAACAAAGGCACAAAATATATTTCCAGTGTAAAAATATGTCTGTGTTTTATTTAATTCATTCATGGAATGTGGGCATCGCTGTCTAAGCCAGCATTTATTGCCCATCTCTAATTGCCCTTGAGAAGGTGATGGTGAGCTGTCTTCTTAAACTGCTGTAGTCCATGCAGTGTAGGTACACACACAGTGTTATTAGGGAGCGAGTACCAGAATTTTGACCCAGCGATGGTGAAGGAATGGCGATATATTTCCAGTTCAGGATGGTGAGTAGCTTGGAGTGGAACTTCCAGGTGGTGGTGATCCCATTCAGTTGCTGCCTCTGTCCTTCTATTTAGTAGCAATCATGGGTTTGGAAGGTGCTGTTGAAAGAACCTTGGTGGGTCCCTGAAGTGCATCTTCTGGATGGTACACACTGCTGCCACTGTTTGCCAATGGTGGAGGGAGTGAATGTTTGTGCCAATCAAGAAGGCAGCTTTGTACTGGATGGTGTCAAGCTTCGAGTGTCATTGGAGCTGCACTCATCCAGGCAAGTGGAGAGAATGCCATCATGCTCCTGGCTTGTTCCTTGCAGATGGTGGACAGGCTTTGGGGAATCGGGGGAGAGTTACTCGCCGCAGGATTCCTAGCCTCTGACCTGCTCTTGAAGCCACAGTATTTATATGGCTAGTCCAGTGCAGTTTCTGGTCAATGGTAACCCCCAGGTTGTTGATAGTGGGGGATTTAGCGATGCTAATGCCATTTAATGTCAAGGGGCGATGGTTAGGTTTCTCTCTTGTTGGAGATGGTCATTACCTGACACTTGTGTAGTGTGAATGTTACTTGCAACTGGTCAGCCCAAGCCTGGATATTGTCCAGGTCTTGCTACATTTGGACACGGACTGCTTCAGCATATCAGGAATCATGAATGGTGCTCAACATTGTGCAATCATCAGTGAACATCCCCAGTTCTGATTTTATGATGGAAGAAAGGTCATTGATGAAGCAGCTAAGGTGGTTGGGCCAAAGACATAATGCTGCCATAGTTGCATCCGATAACAACTCTAACGCCAAAAACAAACAATGCAAAGGTTTCAAAAGACCACAACCGGAGCAAACAGGGACCTTGTGTGCATGGCATTTCTCCAATTGGACAATAGCACAATAGGTATAAGAAAATGATTGGGTGAGTGAAATTTAGTGTTTCTGGATTATATATAAAGGGGATTAAGAAGGGGTTCCACGCAGATGGAGGGTGAACAACACTTTAAAAGACACCCAAAGGATGGGCCAGGAATTTGGACAAGGGGTGCGGTCAAGAGGCGCTCAAAGGACAGGCAGGGGGTACAGGCACTTGCCACCACAACTTTTTCTAAGACTTACTGGGAGGCAGTGGCATAATGTTAATGTCACTGGATTGGTAATCCAGAGGCCCAGGCTAATGCTGTGGGCCCAAAGGTTCAAATCCCACCGTGGCAGCTGGTGAAAGTTTAATTTTAATTTTAATAAATCTAGAAATAAAAGCTAGTCTCAGTAATCATGACCACAAAGCCATTGTCAACTGTCATAAAAACCCATCTGGTTCATGAATGTCCTTTGGGGAAGGAAATCTGCCATCCTTACCTGGCCTGGCCTACATGTGACTCCAGGCCTACAGTAATGTGGTTGACTCTTAAATGGCCTGGCAAGCCACTCAGCTATACCAAACCGCCACAAGTCGAACAAAAGGAATGAAACCGGAAAGACCAGCCAGCATCGACCTAGGCACCAGAAATGACAACGGCAAAGCCAGCCCTGTCAACCCTGCAAAGTCCTACTTACTAACATATGGTGCCTGGTGCCAAAATTAGGAGAGATATCCCACAGATAAGTCAAGCAACAGACTGACATATTCATACTCACAGAATCTTACCTCAAGACAATGTCCCACACCACCATCACCATCCCAGATTATGTCCTGTCCCACAGGCTGGACAGACCCATCAGTGGTGGCAGCACAGTGGTATATAGTCGGGAGGGAGCTGCCCTGGGAGTCACCCAGGGAGTCCTCAACATTGACTCTGGGCCCCATGAAATCTTCTGGGCCGGATGAAGCCTCATAGCATCAGATCATGCATGGGCAAGGACCTACCTACTGCACCCACCCCCAACCCCATCAGCTGATGAATCAGCACTCCTCCATGTTGAACACCACTTGGAAGAAGCACTGAGGGTGGCAAGGGCACAGAATGTACTCTGGGTGGGGGACTTCAATGTCCTTCCAATAGTGGCATGGTAGAACCATTACAGGTCAAGTGTTAAAAGACATAACTGAGTGGGTGTAGTGAGGGAACCAACAAGAGGGAAAAATCTACTTGACCGCGTCCTCACCATCTATCTGCTGCAGGTGCATTTGTCCAACACAGCAATGGTAAGGGTGACCATCGCACAGTCTTTATGGAGACCAAGTCCCACCTTTATGTTGGGCATATCCTCCATCATGTTGTGTGGCACTATTGCTGTGCTAAATGGGATAGATTTCAAACAGATCTAGCAACTCAAAACTGGGCATCCATGAGGCGCTGTGGGCCATCATCAGCAGCAGAGTTGTATACAACCAGAATCTGTAACCTCATGGCCCAGCATATCCCCCACTCTACCATTACCAGGGGATCAATCCTGGTTCATTGAAGTGTGCAGGAGGGCATGCCAGGAGCAGCACCAGGCGTACCTAAAAATGGGGTGTCACCCTGAAGCTACTACACAGGACTACTTGTATGCCAAACAGCGGAAGCAGCATGCGATAGACAGAGCTAAGAGATCTCACAACCAATGGATCAGGTCTAAGTTCTGCAGTCCTGCCACATCCAGTCGTGAATGGTAGTGGGCAATCTTCACCCAGAAGTGCCAAGTGGATGATCCATTCTGGTCTTCTCCTGAGGTCCCCAGCATCACAGATGCCAGTTCTTAGCCAATTTGATCACTCCACATGATATCAAGAAACAGCTGAAGGTGATAGATATTGCAAAGGCTATGGGCGCTGACAACATTCTGGAAATAGTACTGAAGACTTGTGCTTCAGAACTAGCAGCACCCCAAGCCAAACTGTTCCAGTACAGCTACAACACTGGCACCTACCCAGCAATGTGGAAAACTGGCCAGCTATGTCCTGTCCAGAAGGGGCAGGACAAATCCAACCAAGCCAATTACCGTCCCATCAGTCTACTATTGATCATCAGCAAAGTGATGGAAGATGTCGTTGACAGTGCTATTAAGCAGCACTTACTCAGCAATAACCTGAATTATTGCTGAGTTTGGGTGTCATCAAGGCCACTCAGCTCCTGACCTCATCACAGCCTTGATCCAAATATGGACTAAAGAGCTGAGCTCAAGAGCTGAGCTCAAGAGGTAAGGTGAGAGTGAGTGCCCTCGACATCGAGGCCACATTTGATCGAGTATGGCATCAAGGAGCCCTAGCAAAACTAGAGTCAATGGGAATTGGGGGGAAACTCTCCACTAGCTGGGAGTCATACCTTGCACAAAGGAAGATGGTTGTGGTTGTTGGAGGTCAATCACCTCTGTCCCAGGACATCGCTGCAGGTGTTCCTGAGGATAGGGTCCTGTCCCAACAATCTTCAGCTGCTTCATCAATGACGTTCCCTCCATCATAAGGTCAGCATTGGGGATGCTTGCGGATGAATGCACAATATTCAGCACCATTCGTGATTCCTCAGACACTGAAGCCATCCATGTTCATACACAGCAAGAACCGGATAATATTGGGACTTGGGATGGAAAGTGGTAAATAACATTTCTCATGCCACACAAGTGCCAGATAATGACTATCTCCAGCAAGAGAGAATCTAACCATCTACCCTTGACATTCAATGGCATCACCATCACTTGAATCCCCCACTATCAACATCCTGACCACAAACCGAACCCGGGCCAGCCATATAAATACTGTGGCTACAAGAGCAGGTCAGAGGCTGGGAATTCTGTGCAGAGTAACTCACCTCATGACTCACCAAAGTCTGTCCTCCATCTACAAGGCACAAGTCAAGAGTGTGATGGAATAGTCTCCACTTGCCTGATGAGTGCAGCTTCACCACCACTATTCAGGACAAAGCAGCCCACTCGATTGGCATCTCATCAATCCAGGGTAAAGCAGCCCACTCAATTGGCACCTAATTTACCACCTTAAATGTTTGCTCCCTCCATCACCAACATACAGTAATAGCAGTGTGCACCATCTACAAGACGCATTGCAGCAACTCACTAAGGCTCCTTCGACAGTACCTTCCAAACCCATAACCTCTACCACCTAGCAGGACAAAGGCAGCAGATGCATAGGAACACCACCACCTGCAAGTTCCCCTCCAAGCCATGCAGCACCCTGACTTGGAACTGTCACCGAGTCAAAATTCTGGAACTCCCTCCTTAACAGCAGTGTGGGTATACCTACACTAAACGACTGCAACGGTTCAAAAAGGCAGCTCACCGCCACCTTCTCATGGTAATTAGGGATGGGCAATAAATGCCAGCCTAGCCAGCAACTCCCATATCCTGTGAACAAATTAAAAATGTGGTTGACTCTTAACTGCTCACTGAAATATTGTAGCAAGCCCTCAGTTGTATCAAACCACCCAACAGAAAGCACTGTGGGTGTACCTACACCAAAGAGAATGCAGTTGTTCAAGGAGTGGGGCTCACCATCGCCTTCTCAAGTGCCCATCGTGTCTTTGCTGGTCCTCTGAAAGAGCAGTTCACCTTGTGCCTCTCCACTGCCTTATCCCTGCAGCCCTACAATTTTTCCCTTTTCAGATAATGATCCATTCCCTTTTGAAAGCTCAATTGACCCTGCCTTCATCACACACTCATGCAGTACATTCCAGATTCTAACCATTTACTGCACGCCCTCTAGTTCACAATCCTTCAACCAATGGGAACAGTTTCTCCCTATCTACTCTATACAGACCTATCATGATTTTAAATATTTCTATCAAAGCTTTTCTCAATCTTGCCTTCTCCAAGAAGAATAGTCCCAACTTCTCCAATCTATCTATGCTACTTAAGTTCCTCATCCTTGTAACCAATCTCATGAATCTTTTCTACACCCTCTCCAATTTCTTCATATCCTTCCTAAAGTGTGGTGCCTAGAACTGGGCACAAAACTCCAATTGAGGTATATCCAGTGTTTTAGACAGATTTAACATAACTTCCTTGCTTTTGTACTCTATGTTCCTAATGATAAATCCCAAGATGTCGTATGCTTTATTTACCACTCTCTCAACCTGTCCTGCCACCTTCAATGATTTATGTACATGTACACCCAGGTCCTTTTGCTCTTGCATCCCTTTAGAATTGTACCTTTTATTTTTTTATTGTCTCACTGCATTCTTCCTACCAAGGTGATTCACTACACGCTTCTCTCTAATAAATTTCATCTGCCACTTGCCCGTCAATTCCACCAACCTATGTCCTTTTGAAGTTCCACACTATTTCCCTCATGGTTCATAATACTTCCAAATTTTGTATCATGCGCAAATTTTGAAATTGTGCCCTGTACATCAAGGTCTAAGTCATTAATATATATCAGGAACTGCAGTTATCCTAACACTGATCCCTGGGGAACTCCATTATGGCTCTTCCTTCAAACCGACAAACAATCATTCACCACTGTTCTACACCACATCAATAGCACTGCCTTCATCAACCTCTCTGTTATCTCATCAAAAACTCCAGCAGGTTAGTGAAACATGATTTGCCCTTAACAAATCCATGCTGGCTTTCCTTAATTAATCTGCATTTGCCCAAATGACTATTAATTTTGTCCCAAGTTATCATTTCTAAAAGCTTCCCCACCACCAAGGTTAAACTGACTGACCTGTAGTTTCTGGGCTTATCGTTTGGCCAGGGCAGCACTGAAAATATAAAGTCTAGTGATATAAAAGCATAGATGGTTTCAGCAGCAGATCTGAGCGAGGGGTGGGGAGGAACAACATCATGTAGACCAAAATAAGTGATCTTTGTAATGGAGAGGGTAAAGGATCGCATCCTGACTTGAGATCAAATGGAACACCAAGGCTGTGAACAATCTAAGTCAAACTGCCAGGGAGAGGGTTGGAATTGGGTCAAAGGAATGGAATTTGTGGTGGGGGCAAAAGACAATTACTTTGGACTTCTCAATATTTAATTGAAGGGAAATGCAGCTCATCCAGGACTGGATATTGAACATGCAGTTGGACAAAACTTCTAATAAGTAAGCAATTCCTACCAATGTACTTTTTGTTGGGTAAAATTATAAGACTTTGCCCATTACCGTGAAATGCAATTGGCACAGAGTGACCAGCCAATTCAATAGGTTCATTTTATTTAAAGTGTACTATCTGGAGTTTCCTCCTTGGTTACAACCTGAAAACTGCACCTGAGCTGTGTCCATTTTCCTGTTGGCAAGTTACGCCCAAGCATCCTTCCATTATCTTAGGGTATATACTTAAACTTAAAAAGGAGGCAAATGAGCATAATTAATCAAGAAAACACTTTATCCTTAGCAGTATATTTCTTCCTTGCGTCTGTTTAACCTTAGTTAACCATCGGTCTTGGGTTTACTAGTTTGATTACTGGGATGAAGGGGCTGTCTTATGAGGAATTGTTAAGCAGGTTGGGCCTATACGCCTTAGAATTTAGAGGAATAAGAAGTGATCTTACTGAAACAGAAAAGGCTGAGGCAGCTTGACAGGGTCGATGCTGAGAGGATGTTCCCCCTTGCGGCGGAATCTAGTACCAGGAGGCACAGTTTCAGAAATGGAGTTTCACATTTAAGATGGAGGTAAGGAGGAATTTCTTCTCTCAGAGGGTCGCTAATCTTTGGAATTCTCTATCACAGAGAGCTAAGTTATTGAATATATTCAAGGCTGAGGTAGACAGATTCTTCAGCTCTGCTGGGGTGCGTGGGGGAAGGGAGAGGTATGGGGGTCAAGAGTGATGGGGAACAGGCATGAAAATGGAATTGAGGCCGTGTTATCAGATCAGATGTTATTTTACAGAGTGGAGAGTAGGCCCAAGGGGTTGTATGATCTACTCCTGCTCCTATTCTTAGGTTATGTTTTATGCACATCAGGCACAGCATTTTTAAGAACGTGCAATCGGAGCTTTTCAATCTTTACTATGACTTATATTCTTCCATAAGAATGAACTGAAAGAAACATAATACACGGTAAGGATTTTTTTTTAAACAATCAAAAAAATTGCAATTAAAAAAAATCAGAAAAATACTGTGCCTGAAAATCTGAATGCAATGTTGCAACCCTTGAACGAGCGTAACTAGAGGATACTCCCATTAGTGAGTCCAGAGAGGTGTGGCCAGTTGTATAGGCAAAGATTCATGTGGATAGAAGGTTTGATCGGGGGACATAAAAGGTCAAGGAGACTTGGCATATTTAATTTGTGTGTAGCTCACTTACACCCATAATTCTGAGATATTTTAAGCCACGTAATCTGAGTGCCATTGTGGAGGCCTCTACGCGTTTCCTCAGATCAAATTAGGTAACTTAAGAGACTTTCAATTCAGAAAATGTAATTAGCCAGCAACATGTTAAAATATATTTTGAAACATTTTTCAATGGGTTCATGAGTACATTAGCAAGAATAAAATCATTACAACAAACTTAATACTTACTGATTAAAGAGTATTCTTGAACGAACAATGAATTTGAAGACATATTCTAAGGATTTCATTGCTTTGAAGAGTTGGTCTGTCACATTAGGTTTCTCTGAATTGTCCACATAGTTTTTCAATACTGTGGTAAGTTTCCTGATGAAAAATTAAGATTTGGTCAGTTCAGCGCACCATTTATACACATCATGATGCTTTAGAGAATTAAACTAAACATTCATTATCTGCAAGAAGCCTGATTGCAGACTGTTCCACCAACCCTTTGCACAAAACCAATTTTTTACTGTTGCTAGACCCCTAGTACATGCATCTCCTGTGTTAGATGGTGATCCTCTCCCAGGCTTGTAACCAAGCGATCTGCAAGAGAAATTCAATGCAACTTTCACTCCTTCATTTCACAGCAGACTGGCACCTCAGTGCCTCTCTGCTTCAGGACATGTCTTTTGAGCAAATGTATTCTCCACAATCTAAACAATTGCAAGCATGCTGCAACACTCATATTTTCTTGTGAATTTTTGCTAATGGTTTTAACACTGGAGAAAGCAACATTTAAAACATTTTATATCCAATTTGAACAACAAGCAGTCAAGTCCGATGCAGTGAACAGATCCATTTATTTTAACTAATTAATTTAATTAAATCCTAGTCTCAGGGTTCTGTCTCCATATTAACATAAGAATATAAAGACACCGGAGAAGGTGCAAAAAAACATTTACTAGAATGATACCTGAACTGTGAGGTTATACTGGTCAAAGAAAGCTGAACAGGGTTAGGGCTTTTTTTCTCTCAAAAAGATAAAACTGAGAGGACACCTGATAGAGACCTTTAAGATATAAAAGTGTTTAAGAGGGAAGACGTAAAGAAGATGTTTCCACATGTAGGCAGAATTAAGGGCCATAATATAAGATAGTCACAAATAAATCAATAGGGAATTGAGGAGGAACATCTTTGCCCAGAGAAGGGAACTTGCTACCATTTGGAGTATTTGAGGCAATGAGCTAAAAAACCACTTGTTGGACTTGTGTAAGAGCGATGAGCTGCCACGTGATATATGACAGGGTTCACTCTTACTGCTCGCTGCTTCCGTGTATGTAAGGGCTGATCAAGCCACACAAAAGTGATGTCCCTTTTCCCCCATATCTTGCCTATGACGGGTTCTGCACAGTCTGAACTGATCAAATGGTTGGGTGAATTGTTACAACCAGTTTTGAACAAGATACACAGTGAAGAATTCCTTCACATTTGCGAAGATCATACAGGACTTGCATATCGATCGCAATGCTGTGTCCATGTGCTCATTTGACATTGCTAGCCTATTCACCAATGTTCTACTTAACAAAGTCATAGATATTTGCACTGCAGCACTATATCAGGACAATCTAAACCCACTACCATTGCGTGAATCATATTTATTGAGCTAAGGAACTCGACAGCTTGCGCTGTTGAGTTTAGCTTTAATGACACCATGTATGTCCAAATAGACAGCGTTGCCATGGGATCCCCTCTAGGCCCAGCTCTCGTAAACATCTTTGTTGGGTTCCATGAGAAACGTGTCTTCAATGGAATGACACCTAACCTCTGACCCCTTGCATATTTCCAATACGCGGATGAAGCATTTGCTATAGTTAAATCCATAGCAGCATGTAATAATTTCCTTGCATGTCTTAATGGGCTCCATCCTGCACTCAAATTCAACTTTGAAGTGGGGCAATCAAATGAACTCCCTTTCCTTGACATACTAGTTGAGAAATCTGCCAGGGAGTTCTCTACCACGGTCTACCGCAAGCCTACCTTCACTGGTCAATGCACGCGTTGGGGTTCTTACAGTTCTACGTGCTACAAAGTTGGCCTTATTGGGAACCTCGTAAATAGGGTTCAAGCCATTTGCTCACCGTGCAAGCTTGATGCTGAAACAGGATGCATCAAAGACATCCTGAGGGATAATGACTACTCTAATCAGGTTATTTCACACTGTATATCACGCAAACTCATGAATACGCCTAAGGCTGTCACTTTCGGCCTCGAAAAATGCCCAGTCTACCTCAGATTACCCTGAAGGGGCAAGGTATCTCAAAAATTTGAGAAACAGGTGAAGCTAGCTGTTTCATGTTGCTGCTATGCAGTAACAACACGCATGGTATTCGCTACTAACAGGACGCTGCCATCAAGCCAAAAAGATGTTCTGCCTATCACACAAATGAGTAATGTGGTATATGAATATCAATGCCAGTGTAATGCCAGGTATGTAGGCCATACATCCCAAAGATTGGCGGATCGTATCAAACAGCCTTTCTGCCCAACCAGCCCATGTTTGCAAAACTCAAAACAGTGTCAAACATAAGGTGTGGTTCTGCGATTGGACAATATTTGCTAAATAGTCCTCAGTGTGTTAAAAATTAAGCTGACAACTAATTTAAGTCAGGCTTGCAGTGTGGCACATTTGCGTGTACTGGAAGCTACATATATTAATACACAGGGACGTGTCCTTTGCAGACAGAAAGAACATGTACACACATTGCGCCTGTTTCAGCTAAACAAAATGTGATAACCACTCGCTCGTTCATTCCTCAGGGCAATGCCTTGACCAGAGTCAAGCTACCTGGTTTAAATTTTAAACAATGCTGGCAGTTAATTGTCAGTCACCATTAACTGGTGCATTCACCATGGCAACGCCTCTATCAATCAGATTCCACTTGCCAACCAATCAGCACTATCTTCTCAGAATATGAAGTTGTTGCTTCCCCTGACATTGGTATTCTTGCGATTGTCCTGATGAGGGCAAGACAAAAAGCTTTGACAAAATGTCTTTTTTCACCAATGCTCAAATTTACCTTTTACACAATGGGTGCTTTTGTAAGAGAGACTTCAACACTAATAATTTTCCAATGCTGGGGAATCACAGACGGAAGGACTACTCATCTAATTTTCAGAACCCCATCAGTGAGTACGGTCCTGTCCAACACAGCCAGCCACAACAGATGAAAGATTGACATTAAGATGCTTTGCATTGGCACAAATTGAGCTGGGGGCACTCCAGATATTCCGTGATCAGCAGAACAGCTTCAAGTGAATTAGCAAACCATTTTGTTGAGCATGAAACAAAGAGGACATGCATATATTATGGATAACTCTTATAAGCAAAATACTGTGGATGCTGAAAATCTGAAATAAAAATACAAAGTACTGGAAATACTCAACAAGTCTGGCAGCATCTGTGGAGAAAGAAAGTTACCGTTTTGAGTTGAATATGACTCTTCTTCATATTCAACTTGAAAGGATAACTCTATTTATCTCTCCACAGGTGCTGCCAGACCTGCTGAGTATTTTCCACACTTTACATATACTTTGATACAAACACCAACTCTTGGTATAAAAGGACAACTAATCAGAACATGTTAAACTTCATACAGGTTTTAAGAACAAGTCACTTGAAACACTTACGTGTAAGCCAAGGTTGCGCTAAAGTGTTTTTTGATATAGGTTTCAAGAACAGGATTGAAATGCTGGAATTTTCTATCAGCAATCAGTCCAATAATAAATACCTGCGTTGGGGGGGGGGGATAAAAGAAAAAGAGTTGAAACAAGCAGCACTCATTCACTGAGCCCGTAACTGATACAATAATTGATCTTAAACTAATTTTGCCAAATTTTCAACATTATTTTGCTACTAAAGATTGACAAATGATTCTGCTTAAGGTAAATGCAAAACAAATAAAACCTACAGTAAATAGCCATATATGACAAGAACTTGCATTCATACACCACCTTTAACTAGTAAAATGTAACAAGGCACATTACACGAGTCTTACAAACAAAATTTGACACAAAGCCACAAAAGGAGATATTAGGACAGGGGATCAAAAGCTTTATCAAAGAGGTAGGTTTTAGGAACATCTGAAAGCAGGAAAGAGAGGTAGAGAGCAAATAAGAGGGATTAGGAAGGGAATACCAGCTTCTGAATATAGTGCTAACATTTTTTTTCTACATCAAAGTTTTTCTTTGGCTCTATTAGAAGTTTCTGCTCCCCGATCCTCTCAGCCAACTCCCAGACGTGACCTGACCTCCTTTTTCCTACTTTTTTTAACCCTACAAGCCATTCCTGTTTCTGAAATCTCTAAGCATATTACAAAACTCATTCCTTCTTTCTCCAGCTGCAACATTTTCTTCATCAATGTAAAATAGTAAGACATCGTAACTGAAGAGTTAGGGAAACCACCAAGAAACTGCTAAAAACTTCGGAAAACAACCATTCGTGAATGGTCAATCAGGAGAATATACCACACAAATCAGGTGAAAGAATTGATGCATTCAAAATGCTTTTCTTCCCCTCAATGAATAATTTTTTGTCAAAAACCTTAGAATTCACAGTGCTGAATTCCTACTGTCCAAGCATGTGTAATACGCACAATTTACCATAATGCATCAGGGAGAATGGGCAGGGCTACAGGGAGAAGGTGACTGAGTGGCATTAGATAAAATTGTTCTTTCATGGAGCCAGCACAAATATGACAGGCCAAATAGCCACCTCAGTCTTCAGCTTCCGGCGGTACCAATTGGGCTATTATTCAAAACTGATTTAAGGTAAGCTAGTGGACAAATTTCAATTTTTTTCCAGCTCAAGTTTATTGATTGTCTTTTAAAAGAAGGCTGAGTGAGTAATTCACGTAATTTTAGAATAAGGTTATAATAAAGCTTATAGAAAATATAATAAAAATGTAAACTGCAATAGAGAAATTATTCTTTGAAAACACCCCCACACAACAACCTGCAAACTGATTCAAAGACAGGTTATGTCTTGCTGTCTTAATTAAAATTAAACATTTACAAATCTTCTCTGTGATGCACCCTGCTTGTTCCAAAATCCTCCACTTGCTCATGACAAGTATAAGGAGGAGAATCAAATTTAAACTCTATACTGTATTCTCAAAAATACCATTAAAGTGGGGATGAGATAGGTTCCATTCAAAAAATGTCAATATTTATAAACTCAGTTTAGGAAATAATAAAAACATAATCCCTTTAGCACTCAAAAATAGTAAGCCAAAATAACTCAGTGCTCAATACCATGCATAATATTAGTATCTATTAGGCTACAATAGAAAGGAGAAAAAGAACAGTCAAATTATATGAAATTACAGCCAAGTATATCTTTATCAATCACTAAGGATATTATTCAAAGGTTAATGATTAAAACACAAGTCAATATCACTATCAAAAATTCTGATATACTGAACAGGATTAGAATCAAAAGAAAATAACAATAGCTGCAAAAATGAAACTTACCAAAGAATCAAAAACTAATGTGTCAAAAGTGTCACTGTCAGAATTCTCCATCATGATGTTAAAAAGTGCATCAAGTGTATCTTGCAAAAACTGAAAGAAAAACAAAATTTAGGTTTGAACATCTGCAAACTAATACAATAATAAGTGCTTATTGTTCATTTTTTTTCTTTCCAATGTTCAGAGAATACCTTGTGACAAAGAATCCAAAAGCTTTTGGTGGAACATCACTTGCCCGAGAAAAAAAATCTGATACTCTGCATCTTTCTTCATTGCACTCCTAAAGTCACAGAAATTTCAACATAGGAAGTAGCTATTTGGACCATCATGACTATGCTAGTGGAAGTTCCGCTCTGCAGGGGGAAATGCTTAGTCCTTGGTGTGGGGCAGGACCGACTAGGGACAGTAGGCTATGAAAACTTCAATTACTTTAAATAGATATTGCTGGGATAAGTAGAGAAACCCCGAAAATTTTGAGCAAGCCTCTATTATTTAATATGCAAACACTATTGGGGACCCTGTTCTTATCACAGGAAAAGTTGCAGCTCTCACTAACATTACCATCATCCAGCTTCTAGTTCTTTAAATATTTCACAGAATCACACAGTGCAGAAGGGGCCCTTCAGCCGTCGAGTCTGCACCGACACGTGAGAAACACCTGACCTACCTACCTAATCCCATTTACCAGCACTTGGGCCGTAGCCTTGAATGTTATGACGTGCCAAGTGCTCATCCAGGTACTTCTTAACGGATGTGAGGCAACCCGCCTCCACCACCCTCCCAGGCAGCGCATTCCAGACCATCACCACCCTCTGGGTAAAAAAGTTTTTCCTCACATCCCCCCTAAATCTCCTGCCCCTCACCTTGAATTTATGTCCCCTCGTGACTGACCCTTCAACTAAGGGGAACAGCTGCTCTCTATCCACCCTGTCCATGCCCCTCATAATCTTGTACACCTCGATCAGGTCGCCCCTCAGTCCTCTCTGCTCCAATGAAAACAACCCAAGTCTATCCAACCTCTCTTCATAACTTAAATGTTTCATCCCAGGCAACATCCTGGTGAATCTCCTCTGCACCCCCTCCAGTGCAATCACATCCTTCCTATAATGTGGCGACCAGAACTGCACACAGTACTCCAGCTGTGGCCTCACCAAGGTTCTATACAACTCCAACATGACCTCCCTACTTTTGTAATCTATGCCTCAATTGATAAAGGCAAGTGTCCCATATGCCTTTTTCACCACTCCACTAACATGCCCCTCCACCTTCAGAGATCTATGGACACACACGCCAAGGTCCCTTTGTTCTTCAGAACTTCCTAGTGTCATGCCGTTCAGTGAATACTTCCTTGTCAAATTACTCCTTCCAAAGTGTATCACCTCATGCTTTTCAGGGTTAAATTCCATCTGCCACTTATCTGCCCATTTGACCATCCCGTCTATATATTCCTGTAGCCCAAGACACTCAACCTCACTGTTAACCACCCGGACAACCTTTGTGTCATCCGCAAACTTACTAATCCTACCCCCCACATAGTCATCTATGTCGTTTATATAAATGACAAATAATAGGGGACCCAGCACAGATCCCTGTGGTACGCCACTGGACACTGGCTTCCAGTCACTAAAGCAGCCTTCTGTCATCACCCTCTGTCTCCTACAACTAAGTCAATTTTCAATCCGCCTTATCAAATTACCCTGTATCTCATGTGCATTTGCCTTCTTTATAAGTCTCCTATGTGGGACCTTGTCGAAGGCTTTGCTGAAATCCATATAAACTACATCTACTGCACTACCCTCATCTACACACCTGGTCACCTCCTCAAAAAATTCAACCAAATTTGTTAGGCATGACCTCCCTCTGACAAAGCCATGCTGACTATCCCTGATCAAACCTTGCCTCTCCAGGTGGAAATAGATTCTCTCCTTCAGAATTTTCTCCAATAGTTTCCCTACTACTGGCGTGAGACTCACTGGCCTGTAGTTCCCTGGCTTATCTCTGCAACCCGTCTTAAATAGCGGAACCACATTAGCTGTTCTCCAGTCCTCTGGCACCTCCCCCGTGGCCAGAGAGGAATTAAAAATTTGGGTCAGAGCCCCTGCGATCTCCTCCCTTGCCTCCCTCAGCAGTCTGGGACACAAATCATCCGGACCTGGAAATTTGTCCACTTTTAAGCCTGCCAACACCTCCAATACCTTGTCACTTCTTATATCAATTTGCTCAAGAACCTCGCAATCTCTCTCCCCGAGTTCAATACCTTCATCCTCATTCTTCTGGGTGAAGACAGATGTGAAGTTTTCATTCAACACTCTACCGATGTCCTCTGGCTCCACCCATAGATTGCCCCCTTGGTCCCGACTGGGCCCTACTCTTTCCCTGGTTATCCTCTTCCCATTGATATGCTTATAGAATATCTTGGGATTTTCCCTACTTTTACCAGCCAGAGCTTTCTCATATCCCCTCTTTGCTCTTCTAATTGCTTTCTTAAGCTCCACCCTGCACTTTCTGTACTCCGCTAATTTCTCCACTGATTTGCTTCCCTTGTACCTGCTGAAAGCCTCTCTTTTCCTTCTCATCGTATCCTGAATAGGAGGCAGTAGCCCACAGGTCTAATTTTAGAAGCTGTACTGTGTATGATGCCACATCACCACCTATCTGAAAGATTAAGCTGGGAAGTCTGAGGCAATATTGGCACCTGCATTGGAGTCCAATCTGAAGGACTGAAGACTTAATAAACTAAATGAAAACTATAATCGTGACAGAAAACGTGAAAGTGTTGCAGAAATGGCATGGTGGAAATAGCATGACAGGAAATTGTTACAGGAAGTATATTTAATACATTAAATGTAAAGTGCCCATAGTGTTGCCCAGTCAGTGGCTTATTACATTTTTTTGTTCATATATACACAAGGTGGCAACTGGATTTGGAAATATCAGAAATTTACTCAATTGCATCACTTACTGGCCTGATTCTGCAACAAAACCATTATAGGCAATTATTTCCATCTACATGTTTACAAAGATCGTTTTAAATATTGACACAATGACATGAAAAAGAATCATGACAATGAGAAGTTGGACAAGAAATGCACAAATATGAAATGTTCCCTCAGGCTCCCCCTTGCGCTACTACCCCAGACCCAAACCATTTGGCCAGAGAAGTGCATTCTAAAAATAATATTTTAATTTCCTATGAACAACTTAAATGTCATTAATTTTTATTCAATAACTATTTTCTTTATTGACTGTTGCTTAGTAATTAAATTCTAAATAAATGTAACGTTTTAGTCCAGATGTACCAGTCTGATGGCATGGTATTTTTCACTTTTTGAGAGCGGCAGGAAAACATAATGTGCATTGTACGCTATTCACCAGCTAACCAGACCCAACATTTAAGAGGTTAAATATTAAATCTGGGCACATTAACTCATGCACATTAACTCATGCACATTAATGGTGCAGGTTTCAAGTCATGGGAAATCGCGTTTCAATCATCATGATCAAGACTAAAGTGTTGCGAAAAGCTTGAGTTATAACAACCCTTCCTGATCATATGAATAAATGGAGCACACTGATCAACTGGTACAATTTGTTTTTAGCAATCTCTCCTGAAAGCACCTGACCTGGAACTCAAAAATTCCTTCTTAGAAGGCCAGGGCTCAAGCTTTGTTATGGATGGATCATGTTCAAACATTTTGTCAGTATGGAACATTTCAACTGAATTATGATGCACACTTGTGATGGCTTTGGAGCAGGTCCAATGCCTCTGAAAGTTATATAGCTGAAGAAGTGCAAAGCAGATACCATGAATATCTAGAAAAAAAAAACTACAAAAACTGGAAATTTGAAACAGCAACTGAAAATTAATGTAGAGAAGTGTGAAGTGATGGGTTTTGTAAGGAAGGTTGAGGAGGAGCAATATAAACTGAATGATATAATTTTAAAGAGTATGCAGGAACAGAGAGAACACAGGCACAAACCTTTGAAGGTGACAGGGAAAGTTGATAAGGTTCTTAAAAAAGCATATGGTATCCTGTTTTTTTTATTATAAACAGAGGGATAGGATACAAAAGGAAGGATGTTATGCTGAACTTCTGCTCCACCTGAGGCCTGACCAATGCTTTATAGTGGTTCCAATCCAGGGCACCATACTATAGGTAGGATAGTTATAGAAAAAAAATGCTATAGAAGAAATAACAGGTAGTTCAAAAACATTGCTGAGAATATTCAAGATATATCAGGAATTTTAACACGTGTAATAGTATACATGGATAGGTAACAGAAGAAAATAACTTACAGAAGCACGTAAAGAGGGAGATTGGCATGCAGGCCTTACATCAGATAGAATATCAAATGAAATAAGAAATCAGTAAAATCAGTAGCAAATGAAAAGTTAGAAATGGGACGGAACAAGCAGATTTTTCATTTGAGATGTGTAATTTCTCAATTGCAAATGCTCTCATCTTTATTTCATTAATATGACAGCTAATCAACTGATCAATTTACCATTGTTTCAGTCAATACAAGCATGCTTTGCCAGATTGGACACAAAGCAAAATAACTCCACTATCAATGAGTGATAGACCTTTCTGGTGAGCAACGGATCTAACAGGCAAAATTGAAAACTGGAAGAAAATTTCATAGAAAAGTACTTCCTTGCTCTGAAGGCAACATTATTGTCTTTGCATAAATTGGGACACGAACATTACTGACGTATAAGTGCAACAGTCATTAATGCTCAAACACTCCCAATAAAACAAGCATAAAAAGTGCAATGAGAGAATTATACGAGCATGTCCCTTTAAAAAAAATGGTCATCTTGTTATCATATCATACCAATTTCGAATGTGTGGTTTTCTGAAGAGAGGCAAAATTCCCCAAGTATAGCATGCAAATTGCAAAATCTCATTTATTTTATGATGAATTAGAGGCACAGAAAAACATGTAAAGAAGGAGATTGGCATGCAGGCCTTACATCAGAAAGAATACCAACTGAAATAAGAAATCAGAAAAATTAGCAGCAAACGGTACAATCGAAAATATCGTAAAAGACAAGCAAAATGATGTAGTATATGAAGATGCACATGTTAATTTCTAAAATACACTAAGTATTGCCTGTATTGAAATAAATCTGTAAAAGCATTAATACAAGATATATAGTTTTCCTCTATAAATTACTTTCGAACAAGGAGCAGGAGTAGGCCATTCAGCCCCTCAAGCCTGCTCCATCACTTAATAAGATCTTGGCTGACCTGATAGTAACCTGAAATCTGCATCCTACCTACCGCCGATAATCTTGCTTTCCAAGAATCTATCCACTTCTGCTTTAAAAATATTCAAAGACTCTGCTTCTGCCACCTTTTCAGGAAGAGAGTTCCACGATGCTTAGAGTGAAAAAATTTCACCTCATCTCTGTCTTAAATGGGCGACCCCTTATTTTTAAACAATGACCCTTAGTTATAGATTCTCTCAAGAGGAAACATCCTCTCCACATCCACCCCGTCAAGACCCCTCAGGATCTTATATGTTTCAATCAAGTCACCCCTTACTCTTCTAAACTCCAGTGTTTACAAGCCTAGTCTGTCCAACTTTTCCTCATAAGACAACCCACCCATTCCAGGTATTAGTCTGGTAAACTTTCTTTGAACTGCTTCCAACGCATTTACATCCTTCCTTAAATAAGATGACCAATACTGTACACAGCATTCCAAATGTGGTCTCACTAGTGCCCAGTACAGCTGAGGAATAACCTCCCTAATTGTGTATTAGGCGTCCATTAAGGACCAGAGTGCAGAGAAGAAGCCTTCAATGCTAAAATGTCGGAACATTTATAACTTAGAGATAAATCTGTGTGATAGATAATTGGATGCATCCCAAACAAATTTGCCTTTGAGAAAAGGCCATAATCATCCCTAAAAATAGGTAAACCATCTTTTTTCATTTATTATGCTTCATATGGATCATGGTCCTAATAACTACATAGGGAAGGGTTTAAAATAAAAACAGAAAATGCTGGAAATATTCAGCAGGTATGGCAGCAACTGTGAAGAAAGAAACAGAGTTAACGTTTCAGGTCGATACTCTTTCATCAGAACAGGGAAAAAGGTAGCAATGTAATAGGTTTTGAGCAATCAGTGATAGGAAAAAGGACAAAAGGAAGGCCTCCAGTAGGGTGGAAGACAGGAGAGATTGAATGAGATAAGAGTTAGTCATACAGGGCCAAAGGGAATGGTGATGGGGCAAGAAAAAAAACAAAGAAACAAAAGATGTAACCACAGAACCATAGCAAAGTTATGGTGCAGAAAGAGGCCAGTCAGCCCATCGTGTCTGCGCCGGCCAAAAAGAGAAAAAATAAACTAGCTGCTCATTTTAATCCCACTTTCCAACATCTGGTCCATAGCCTTGCAGGTTACAGCACTTCAGGTGCAGATCCAGGTACCTTTTAAATGAGCTGAGTGTTTCTGCCTCAACCACCAACTTGGGCCGTGAATTCCAGGTGCCCACCATCCTCTGGGTGAAAATGTTTTTCCTCATGTCCCCTCTAATCCTTCTACCAATCACCTTAAATCTATGTCCCCTAGTAATTGACCCCACAGTTAGGGGAAACAAGTCTTTCCTGTCTACCCTATCTAGGGCCCTCATAATTTTGATCATCTCAATTAGATCACCCCTTAGCCTCCTCTGTTCTAAGGAAAATAATCTTAGCCTACCCAATCTCTCCTCATAGCTGCAATATTCAAGTCCTGGCAACATTCTTGTAAATCTCTGCACTTTCTCCAAAGCAATTATGTCCTTCCTGTAATGTGGTGGCCAGAGCTGTACACAAAATTTATACAGTTCCATCATTACGTCCCTGATTTTGCATTCAATACCTTGCTCAATAAAGAAAAGCATTCCATACGCTTTCATAACCATCTTGTCCACCTGTCCTGCCACCTTCAAGGGCTTGTGGACATGCACACCAAGGTCTCTAATTTCCTCAGCCCCTCTCAATAACTTCCCGTTTATTGAGTATTTCCTTGTTTTGTTTGCCCTCCCCAAATGCATTACCTCACAGTTTTCTGGATTGAATTCTATTTGCCACTTCTCTGCCCACTTGACCAAACCATTGATATCATTCTGGAGATGACAGCTATCCTCTTCATTATCAACCACATGGCCAATTTTTGTGTCATCTCCAAATTTCCCAATCATGCCTCCCACATTTAAGTCTAAATCATTAATATATACAACAAACAGCAAGGGGTCCAACGTGGAGCCCTGTGGAATACCACTGGAAACCGTTTTCCCAATCACAAAAACATCTATCAACCATTACCCTTTGTTTCCTGTCACTGAGCCAATTTTGGATCCAACCTGCCACCTCCCCCTGTATCCATGAGATCTCACTTTCCTGACAAGTCTGCCATGTGGGACCTTGTCAAATGCCTTACTGAAATCCATGCAGACAACATCCACTGCACTACCTTCAATCCTCCTGGTTACTTCCTCAAAAAATTCTATTAAGTTAGTACGGTAACATCTACCCCTAACAAAACCGTGCTGACTATCCCTGATCAATCTGTGTCTTTCTAAGTGTCAGAATTGTTTCCAATAATTTGGCCACCACCAAAGTAAGGCTGATTGGCCTATAATCTTGTGGCCTATCCCTCACATGCTTTTTAAATAAGGGTACAACGTTCGCAGGCCTCCAATCCTCTGAGACCTTGCATGTATCTAATGAGGATTGGAAAATGATCCTCAGAGAGTCTGTTATTTCCTCCCTGGCTTCCTTCAACAGCCTGGGATACAATCCATCTGGCCCTGGTGATTTATCCACCTTCAAAGATGCCAGTTCCTCCAGTACTTCCTCTCTCACTAAGTTTATTGCATCTAATATTTCACACTGCTCCTCTTTAACTAGAATGTCTGAAACTCCCTCTCCTTAGTGAAGGCAGAGATTAAGTACTCATTGAGAACCCTGCCCACATCTTCTGCATCAACCCACAAGTTACTCTGATATATATCTCTGATAGGCCCTACCTTTTCCTTAGTTATTCTCTTGCTCTTAACATACTAGTAAAACATCTCAGGATTTTCTTTGATTTTATCTGCCAATATTCGTTAGTATCTTTTCTTTGCTTTCCTATTTTCCATTTTTACTTCACCCCTGTACTTTCTATACCCCTCTAGGCTTTCTACAGTATTAAGTCATTTGTGACTGTCATAAGCTTTCTATTTCTACTTTATTTTGGCCTGTATGCTTCTGGATAACTAAGGAGCTCTAGGTTTGGCAGTACCACCCTTTTTCTTTGTGGGGATATGTCTACATTGTGCCCATAGAATCTCACTGATTTGAAAGCTGTATCTAGTCCATTCTCGCCAGTTCGCCTCTCAGATTTGTAAAAATTTGTCTTCCCCCAATTTAGAACTTTTACTCCTGTTCTATCTTTGTCCTTTTCCAGAATGATGCTAAATCTAAATATATTATGGTCACTATCTCCAAAATGGTCCCCCACTGCTAATTCATCCACTTGTCCAGCTTCATGTCCTGAGACTAAATCTAGAATTGTGCCCCCTCTCGTTGGGCTTGTTAGGTGCTGACTAAAAAAGTTCTCTTGAATGCAGTTCAAGGATTTTGCACCCTCTGTGCCCTTCACGCTCTTCATATCCCAACTGACATTAGGGTGGTTGAAGTCCCCAACGATTACTGCCCTATTGTTTATGCACTCAGAAATCTGTCTACATATTTGCTCTTCTACTATTTGGGATTCTATAGTACTCTCTTAGCAATGTGGATGCCCCTTTTTATTTCTGAGTTCAAGCCATATGGCCTCATTTGATGCTTAATTTGGTGTATCATCCCTCCTCACAGCTGTAATTGATTCTTTAACTAATAATGCTACACCCCCACCTTTTTATTTCCCCTCCCTATCCTGCCTGAAAACTCTATATCCAGGGATGTTGAGCTGCCATTTTTGCCTCTCCTTAAGCCAAGTTTCCATTATTCCGACTATATCATGCAGCCATGTGTCGAGCTGTGCCCTCAGCTCATTGGCTTTATTTACTATGGTCCTTGCATTTACATATATACCTTTTAACACTACCAAATTCCTGTGCTATACACTTTTTAACCTGTGCTGCTTCTATCTTTCAGAGTCAATCACTAATTCTCCATCTCCCGTTCCCTGCTCTGAATTTGCCCTCAGGTTCCACCCCCCTTGCCAATTTAGCTTAAACCACCTCCCAACAGCACTAGCAAATCTCCCTGCCGAGATAATCGTCCAAGTTTTGTTCAGGTGTAGACCGTCTTGCTTGTACAGGTCCCAATGCCTCAGAAACCTGATGCCCTCCTTTCTACACTAGCTTTCCAGCCATGCGTTTATTCGCTCAATTCTCCTCTTTCTATACTTGCACATGGGACTGGGAGTAATCCTGTGATTACTGCTTTAGATGTCCTGCTTTTCAATCTCGTTCCTAGCTCCCTAAAGTCTGCTTTCAGCACCTCATCCCCTTCCCTACCCAAGTCATTGGTGCCAACATGGACCATGACCTCTGGCTGATCACCCTTCCCCAGAAGAATGTCCTGCAGCCACTCAATTATATCCTTGACCCTGACACCAGGGAGACAACATACCATCCTGGGGTCACATCTATGGCCACAGAAACACCTCACTGTTCCCCTAAATAATGAATCCCCTATTACTACTGCTCTTCCCCTCTTCTTTCTCCCTTCCTGTACTGCAGAGCTGCCTGTGGTGCCACAAACTTGATTCTGACTGCATTCCTCCGAGGAACCAACACCCTCACCAGTATCCGAAAGGGAGAACCGATTGGTGAGCAAGACGCCAGGGGACTCCTGCACTACCTGCCTAATTTTCTTGGACTGCCTGGCCGTCACCCATTCCCTTTCTGCTTCCAGGCTCCTAAGCTGCAGTGTGACCACCTCTCTGAATGTGCTATCCATGTAGCTCTCAGCCTCGTGGATACGCCACAGTGACTCCAGCCACCGCTCAAGCTCTGAAACCCGGTGCTCAAAGTTGCGCAGCTGGTGACACTTCCAGCATGTAGTCATCTCGGACACTGGTAATGTCCACAACTTCCCACATATTACAGGACCCACATTCCACACAACCAATCTCTCCTGCCGTGGCTTCAATTTACTTCACCAGCGTTAGCTTTATTTTACTTTGGTTTACTTATGTAACTTTATTTTACCTGGCCTCAACTTCACTTTATTTCCCTATTGCTTGTGTTTCTTCCTTAAATGTAAGTAGCCCCTTCTTTTAAAAATAATGTGCTTTTCTAATTCTCAGCTACTTGATGGCACTCCCTAACAGCAGTTTCTTACCAATCAATGAACTTATGTTTCTCCTGTGAAGTTGAGAACTAGGTGCTGCTGACTGCCTGGCTCAGGGTCCTGCTCTCACACTCTCCTCTAGGTGTTGCTGACTACCTGTCCCAGAGTCCTCCTCTCGCACTCTCCTCAGGAGCAAATGTGTCCAGATATGTGAAGCTATCAACCACCTCAACCATGACTTTCCTCTTCCTGATGCTGATAGTCTAATCAAACTCTTTACAGGCATAAGAGACTCTGTTCATTTCCTGCTGACGCTGTTCCTCGATGAGGACGTGGCATGCTTTTGTCTTGAATCTCAGGCAGACAAGGCTGAACAGCTTTCTGTCGATTCTGGTATGCAAGACACCCTCTGCAGATGAACTAAAAGGTATGACAGGAGCAGAGAGAAGAATATGCCAAGGAGTGTTGCTGCCACAACACAACCTTGTTTGACCTCACTGCGGATCGTTAAGGGTTCCAAAGTTGCCCGACATTGCTGATCTTACCCCTCAGTTTGTCATGGAACGAGATGATTACAAGGAGCAGCTTCGGCAGCAGTCAATTTTCTTCATCAGCTTAAATAGACCGCCTCTCTCGCATGATTGAATGTATTGGTGAGGTCGACGAAGGCAATATTGTGGCCTTCTCTGTTCACTGCATTTCTCTTGTAGCTGTTGGACTGAGAAGATCATGTCAACTGTAGATCTTCTGGTTCTGAAACTGTATTGGGATTCAGGATAGTCAAGCATTCTACTCATTAATTGTGAGAGAGAACTGGACGTGAAGACGGAATGCACTCAAATGAGCTACTCAAAGTGAAGCCCAACAGATGGCTTGGCTACAATTCTGCCAGAATATCTAGATGTTCTCTGACACAGGGACCATTAAGGGCTTTTATGATGGGATCAAAAAGGCACCAGATTGATCAATAGAAAACAGCTCCAGTAAAAACAAAGACATGAGAGATTCCAATAAACAAATGGAGAGATGGGTGGAACTCTAATTTGAAAATACCATCACTGAGGAAGCTCTAGACAACATAAACAGCTTACTTGTCATGGAAGAGTTAGATACTAATAAAACAGTGGAGCAGCTTGGCAAAGCTCCAGGTGACGATGCTATACATGCTAGACAGCTTGAACTCAGCATCTGAAACCAGCACACCTGCAGCATCTGCACAAACTTCTCTGCCTCTGCCAGAGGGAGGGGGCAGTTCCCCAAGATTTGCATGATACAGAGATTGCGACCTTGTACAAGAACAAGGGCGACCGCAGCAATTGCAACAACTATTGAGGCACCTCTCATGTTGGAAAAGTAGTTCCCTGTGTTGCTGTCGTTAGTCTGCATTCTTGGCTGAATGCATCTATACTATGTTACAATTATGAGGTTTATATATTTGGACTGTAGCTTTAAATTTAGGGTAAAGGGAAGGGTCATGTGATCTGTTCTGAAGTCTGCCTGACAGTAAGCCAGGATGGTTTGATTGTTAGAGATCAAAGGAGAGCTCATATTGTTTTACTGAGAAGAAGGTGCAAGATATTTACACTTTGATTCAATAGCAGCAGTCTCTGAGTATACCATGAGTAGACCCTGAGTCTCCCAAAGTCCCAGAAAAGTGTTATAGATATTGGGTGGTAAACTGTTGTGCTGTAAATGGTCCATTTACTTCTAAGATTAAGAGGAATTGGGATCAAAGATAGATAATTAGCAATTCTACCTAAATACAAGGTTAATGCATTTCACATTACCACGGGCAGAGGAAGCCATTTTTGAGATCAGGTTACAGGCTTCCCTACAAATCCATGACTATCTCACACAGACAGCAGTTTGTTTGGTGCGGTCTGCAGCCATCTGAGAGGCAGGGTGCAGGAGACAGATACGGCCAATCCTAGAACTGAAGCAGAGAAAATGCTGACTCTATTGTTCACCGTGCAGAACGTGGGTGGGAGCTTAGGCTCAGATTAAAGAGACCAAGGTTGTGATGATTTAAAAGGAGGCTGGAATATTTGCCTAGTTTGGGCTAGAGAGGGAGAATCTACAGTGTAATGCTCATAGTGAAAGTCAGTTCAGGAATCAGCAGTTACGCAGCTGGGAAACTAAAAAGGAAGCAAGTCATTGGGATCTGGGAATAATTTTAAACTGGTTCCTAGAAAATGAAGTGTCCACTTAAGGAACAGTGTAACGAATAACTGTAGCAAGAGAATTTTTGGTTGTACTAAAAATTAAATGGGGAATCTCCTTTCGGTAGTTTAAAGTATAAGTTGGCTACAAAAAGAAAATAGTGTTTATTCAATCGTGTTTTTTAGTCATTTGTTATAGTAAAAGTTTTAAAACATGAAATCTTTACCTCTCATTCTTTCAGCTGTTACCTAGATGTTCAAATTTCTCTTCAAATGATATTGGTCTCTATGGAGATCATAACACCTAAAACAGTCATATCAAGGCAATACTAAATGAGTGTATGCTCAGACTATCCTCAATTCAATTTGGGAAGGCACTGCAATAAATGGATCATAATTTGGGCTTTAGCACACCCTTTGTTGAGAATCTCAGCAATAAGGCAACATAAATTAATCACCATTGTAAGTACTTAGTCATATTAGTTCTTCTCCACAAACACATACATACAATTATAAAGACCATTTATTGAGTGGACTTTACTCAGAGGTAATTCCACTGAAATTCCAGGGGCAGAATTATGTGGTCAGCAGTGAAGCAATGGCACAATTGTCTGGGAGGTGGCCTAAGTGGACGTCTCCACATCTGCCATCAATAAATGATTGCAGCCCAGAGATCCTGCAACCTTGGAAGGATGGCAGCCCCAGCAGCAGAGGTGGGCACTAATGCTTCAGAAAGCGGATTGTGAGGGCACTGCCATCTTAGGCATCTTCTGAAGACTTTTCAACTTTGCAAAAATTACCTGTGGCCACAACTGTGACCTGCTGATCCATGCAGCTCCAGTGGCAGGGCTGGAAATGGAAGTGTAGGAAGCTTCACAGGCCATGGGCCAGCACCCACAAGCCACCTCCAGGCACCTGCTAAGAAAATCCCAGTCGTGACCCAATCTGCCCACAATTGGTAGTTCTTGCCTCTCCCACCTCGCCTCCAGCAAGATAGGCCAGTGACTTATGGGAGTAAGCAGTCTTTTTTATATAAAAAAGCTAGTGTCTCTAATAATGTAAGAAATTGGGGTCTTTATTAAGCAGGTATCTTCTGCATTTTATAGAATTTTCTAAGAAGCACTAATTGCATCTCTTTCTAAACATTTTGACCTTTGAACAATTTTCAGAAACATCAAGGTCACTTAGTCCAGGCTGCCTTTTTACAGGTTCCCAAGTTGTTAGATGGCATCCTGTGCACCCCCTTATCTCCCAAGTGTTTAGAAAAGACCAAGATTATGACCCTCAGCAAGGTGTAAACCAAAAAAACCTGACCTCGGGCAGGGTGATGCAGGAGGGGCGGGGGCGGGGGGTGGGTGGGGGGTGGTGTCTGTGTATGTATGTGTGTGTGGTGGTGGTAACCACCCTGACGTTTTGAGTATCTGTCCTTTATCCATTGGTCAGAATAGTTAAGATAGATGATCGACACTGGGTAAACTACCAGCCCCAAAAAAGGTTATGTAGATTAGTGTCATTGTTATGACACCGCAGATGATGTACGCCAGGCAGGTCAAATCCACGAGGGAAACTTGATCATGCTATCACAACAGTTTTGCAATTTGTATTTATTTCAAAATGTGTGCACTGAATTCGGAAGTAATGAGTCCACCAAGACTTGAGTTTTTTTTAAAAAAAAACTAAATTAAAATATTTATTAACAAAAGACAAGATTTCAAGCACATACATAGAATTCCAATTTACAATTATAATAACTCCCTAATTAAAAAATCCTTAATTAATCTGACTCCCAGTTACACCCCCTTTAAAGCAACGATCCAAAAATAGATTTTTAGATTTTAATCAGATCCAGCAAATTAACACAATACCCTGGACAGTGGAACTCCAGTTTCTGTAGGCAGTAGGCTTATGCACAAATACTGAAGACTTCATTAAGGCTATTTAACATATTTCTGTTACAGCTCACAATGCTTTCTGACACATAGGGCAGAATTTTGCCGTCGGCGAGCAGGGGGCAGGGCCCGCAAAATCAGCTGCGGGCCCGCCGGCCTGGCAATGGCAATTGAGGCCATTGACAGGATCAATTATACAATTAAAGGACCTGCCCGTCCAACCTTAAGGTTGGCTGGCAGGCCAGGAGCCCCAGCGGCAAATAGAAAAAACATGAAACCTCATCCACCGGCGGAATGAGGTTTCATGTAGGGTTTAAAAAAGTTTAATAAAGTTATTATGTAAATTATAAACATGTCCCATCTCATGTGACATTGTCACATGAGGGGAACATGTTAAGGATTTTTTTTTCTCTACTTTTAATATTTTTAAAAGCATCAGCGATCTCCCTGAGGCAGCACTTAAGCCTCAGGGAGACGTGCGCTCTTTTGTGCGAAAGCGCGAAAGAGTGCACTCTCGATTTTGGGGAAACGCCCCCGCCCGTACAGAGAGAGCGCAGCGCTTCCCGCCGGATGTCATGCTGGGTGGGCCTTAGTTGGCCCGCCCACGTAAAATGGCGGCGGGGCCCGCTTCTCCGGCAGGGTTTGGTTCCCCGCCCGCCGGGCCGGCCCGGCCAACAGGCAGGAAATTCTGCCCATAGTCTCATTCTCCTTTATATATGTTTCTCTCTTTTTAATATGTAAATTTCATTGCTTCCATATGTCTTTGGAACTTTGCCTTTCTCATAATATAAATCTTTTCATGGTGCCAATATTCTCATTAAGCTTTTTGAAATTCAAACCTCCCTTCATCTATCTAAAAATGCAAATTCCTGTCACACCTTACATGCCAAGACCCCAACCATGTTTACCTACTTAGCATTTCAAAGACACTTCTACACCTTACCTCTTCTGATAACTTCAACTTGCAGTCTGCTTGGCTACAAAATGTAATTAAGTCACACACAGACAGAAAAACACAACCCCCCATAAACCAACTTTACCATAAACCAGAAAAATATTATGAAAATTATTATACTTTCATGACAGTCATACTGCTGGTAGTGCGGCTGAGGTGCTGGTGAGGTGACAGTGCTCGTTGGGCAGCTGCCTTCTTCAGATGACAAATAGAACGCAGTTATCACAAGCTGTTACAAGTCATATACTTTTTTTCTGTCTAATTAGTTAATGTATCATATCAAAACTGTTGTTCCTTAATCAACTTAATAAACCAATTGCCTATTTAGGTGTCTGTGGTCGTGAATCCAAAAATCTTACAATAAAGTAATATTTTGTTTTTTAATCAATTAAATTTAACTCAAGACAGTGCATTAATTTAGGGGTTCAGGTGTGCCATTAGGTAAAGCAAAGCAACAGAGAAGTATTTACCTTTTCTACAACGTCTTTCATGACCTCAGGGCATGCGAAAACACTTTACCGCCTATCAAGTACTTTTTGAAGTGTAACATTGTTGTAAGAAAACATGTCAGCCAATTTACACTTGGCAAATTCCCAAAAGCAGCAATAATAATCTGTTTTCATGATGTTAGTTGAACGATAAATACTGACCAGGACAACAGGAGCGATCTACTGGTCATCTTCCAATAGTACAAACAATCTTATACGTCCACCAAATAAGGTCGACGAGGCCTTAGTTTAATGTCTTACCTGAAGAACAGCACTTCCAACAGTGTAGTACACCCTCAGCTCTGCACTGAAGTGTCAGCCTGGATTATGTGTTGAGGGCGACAGAGAGGGACTCTACTTTCTGATCAACAGCAGAAGTGTTACCACTAAATCAAGTCTAACACCTTAATTAAAATCCTTCTGCAAGTGTAATTGATAGTTTTAGCACTATTTGAAATAGTTTCCTGTTACCTTAAGTTATTTTCACAGTTCTTTTTCAGACTTGCACAGATTTGGGCATAATATCAAAAGGAAGCTAATTACCTTAACCACCTCTTCTCCATCCACCTTCATCAGCTGTCTCAAGTTCTGCTGTAGCAAATTTGTGTTTGATCGCCATTTCAGAAGTCCCAGGAGGTCCACTGTAAACAAACCACATATATAAAACTTCTTCATTGACCAACAATGTCCGTCGCATCTGTTCTGATGATGCCACTTTCAAAAACAGTTCCTCTGACATGTCTTCCTTCTTCCTTAACCGAGGTTTTCCATCCACGGTGATTGACAGGGCCCTCAACTGTGTCCGGACCATCGCCCACGCATCTGCCCTCACACCTTCCTCTCCCTCCCAGAACCATGATAGGGTCCCCCTTGTCCTCACTTATCACCCCCCAGCCTCCGCATTCAAAGGATCATCCTCCGCCATTTCCGCCAACTCCAGCATGAAGCCACCACCAAACACATCTTCCCTTCACACCCCCTGGCAGCATTCTGCAGGGATCGTTCCCTCCAGGACACCCTGGTCCACTCCTCCATCGCCCCCTACACCTCAACACCCTCCCACGGCACCTTCCCATGCAACCGCAGAAGGTGCAACACCTGCCCCTTTACTTCCCCTCTCCTCACCATCCAAGGGCCCAAACACTCCTTTCAAGTGAAGCAGCATTTCACTTGCACTTCCCTCGATTTAGTCTACTGCATTCATTGCTCCCAATGCGGTTTCCTCTACATTGGAGAGATCAAACGCAGACTGAGTGACCGCTTTGCAGAACACCTTCGGTTTGTCCACAAGCATGACCCAGACCTCCCTGTCGCTTGCCATTTCAACACTCCACCCTGCTCTCATGCCCACATGTCCGTCCTTAGCCTGCTGCATTGTTCCAGTGAAGCTCAACCCAAACTGGAGGAACAGCACCTCATCTTCTGACTAGGCACTTTACAGCCTTCCGGACTGAATATTTAGTTCAACAATTTTAGATCATGAACTCTCTCCTCCATCCCCACCCCCTTTCCGATCCCCCCCCGTTTTTTCCCAATAATTTACATAGATTTTTCTTTTCCCACCTATTTCCATTATTTTTAAATATATTTCCATCCATTGTTTTATCTCTACCTTTTAGCCTATTTCGATCCCTTCCCTTCACCCCACCCCCACTAGGGCTATCTGTACCTTGCTTGTCCTGCTTTCTACCCTTAATTAGCACATTCCTTAGATTATATCACCACCTTCAACACCTCTTTGTCCTTTTGTCTATGACATCTTTTGGCTATCTCCACCTATCACTGGCCCTCTATCCAGCTCTACCTGTCCCACCCCCACCCCTTTAAACCAGCTTATATTTCACCTCTTTTCTATTTTTAGTTAGTTCTGTTGAAGAATCATTCGGACTCGAAACATTAACTGTGTTCCTCTCCGCAGATGCTGCCAGACCTGCTGAGTTTTTCCAGGTATTTTTATTTTTGTTTTGGATTTCCAGCATCCGCAGTTTTTTCCTTTTATCTTAATGTTAAACAGAAACCCAATCCAATCCCAAAGGATTAGACAGCACAAAAGTTGTTGTATGCAGCTACATCTTCATTTTACGACTGTACTTCATGTGGCTGTTAAGAGTAATGTGTTTTAGTCACAATGATCTATTGCAGACAAAATCTATGCAATTTAACTTGTGAAATGTTTCTTCCCCCCACCCCCCCTCCATGGAAAACAATTACATGATTTATTTTTGCTGAGTTTTAAGTGAATACTAAGCTTAAAGAATTAAAACAAAATAACCTTCAGTTGGTTGGGCAGAATTAAATTTACCTCCAATAAATTGATCTTTCTGCACAGGGACATATTCACTGTGAAGTAAAGCAAAGACAGTAGATAGCCCTGTTTCTTTTTAGATTTCTAAGGAAAGTTTCATTTAAACTGCCTGCTGGACTGATGAGTATTTTGAGACGTTTGGAATTGAGAGGTTAAAACAGGATTCTGAACATGTCCTTACTTCAATACATCAAAGCAAAGTTCAACACACAAGTGGAAAGACTGAAACAAGTGTTGAAATAATGTCTACTTAGTGCAAAATTGTAAAAGTGCTAGCAGTTATATTTTGTTTTAATGCCACAACAGATGTTGTGTTAGAAACTTCACCTTCTTTAGAGAAGCTGCAGACCTTGTAAGCAGATTTGGAGCAAATTCTATCACCTGTATAAGCCTCTAGCATCTGTTCAAAGAAACATTTATATTGCTAATTCCACTTCCTCAGGGGTGTCTGAAGTGGCACTGCTAATTTAGTCCCAATTATAGTTAGTTTTGTGCCTTAAGCCCACTAGACACTGAATTAAGATCAGCAAACTCATTTAACAAAGGACCATTAATCAGAGAGCAGATCTTAATCCATCAGTCTGAACTTGATTTTAAAACTGATCTCAGAAATGATTCTTCCATCCTCATCTATTCCATAAAACAGGTTTATTCTGTGCATCAATATCACAGATTGTCATATTGCTCATTTTTATAATTCTCAAAGCAGTTAATGATAGATCTAAAAATGAAGAATGCTGTATTTTGTGTGTTGAGTAGGTCTCACAAAGAGGTTCCGAGTCTTGAATGGTTCACCATTAACTGGTTATTGGTAACACATAACTATGTACATGCGCACAGGGTATAGCACAAGCTGAGCTAACTCCATGCTTGCTTCTACCCGGGTCTCTGTACAGTTCATGACCTGAGACAAGGGTCGGTTATGTGTCTCTTTACATCACACTGTGGGTGGTACTGTTTCCCAGTCCCACATTAATCCTTGCTATGCCAGACACCCTTATGCTTACAAAGAAATCTATGTTTTTGTAGTACAGCAAAGTAAACTCTCTAAAAAAAAAAGTCATGGCACCACTTTTCAGACAAAGTAGTATCTCAACATTACTTTGAAGTTTTCCAAGGTAGAAAAGGGCCATGGGCTGTTATGCCACCAAATTCAATTTAGATTCATACTCAGACATGCATCCACACAGAAGCTAACATATTGTGAGAACTCTTGTTAATTATGAACCACATAATAATTAGAGGGAAGATGTTTTTTCTTCACACTTCAACTCAAGTAATGTGTTCATTTAAGATATGTTCCATAAATTCACAAACTTGTTTACTTTCACTTTGAAATAACAAAAAGCTGATTTTTTTTTGCCCTATCTTTCCTTATGTCCTGAAGCTGTCCTGTTTTTCCACAAGTGCCACCCAAATGGCTACTTCATCTGTTAGGAAACAAACCCTAGCAAGCTGTTCAACCATTTGGGTTATGGTAGGATAAGAAATCACAAGTAATAAGGAAAAGGAATGCTATCTAACCTGGGATACTGTGACAATTATATTTCCAATCATTGCAAATGCCTACTTAACGCAAGCCTGTTGACAAGACAAATAAAGCAGTGTTGTGACTCGACAACTTCAATTCAAAATTGAACTGTGCCATTTTAACACGACATAGCTTATTGGTGAGCCTACCTTCACAATATTGTGAGCAATTTCCTCAACTACAGGTACAGTTACATTGAGAAAGTTCTAAACTCACTGGTGCCAATTCTGATGCTTAGTTAAGTTAAAAAGACTCAGAATTCAGTATTTGAATTGAGAAGCAACACAGAATGCTATAATTCACCTTCTCCTCCAACCCAAGCAGTGGAATGGGCTCAACAAAACCAGTAAATTATTTGTTGACTATCTCCTTTAAAATAAGGAACTGAGTTAACACCTGGCAAGGAACTTAATTGGAGCTTACAAATTAGAAGCATCTTTGTCCCAATTGACAAATAGATAACTAAAATCTCCCAGAACAATAATTTTGTATCCTGCTATAATTATTTTCCAGTTTTGTCAAGTTTGCAGCCAATTTTTTGTTAATGCCAATAGATCTAAATCTTCCTGTAAAATAATTGTTTCCAGTTTCACTAGTTTAGTTTCCACACCCTGTGTATTGCAACATATTCATTTTAATAATCTTAAGCTTTTTTAAATGCTGCTCATTTTCTCATGATTTTATTTTTTAAGGTATACCCAACCTTCAATGTCCTCAATTATAACCAATGTATTTGGTTTATTCATCGGTTCCCTTTTATTCTTTCACAAGATGTGGGCATCACTGGCTAGGCCAGCATTTGTTGCCCGTCATTAATCTCCCTTGAGGAGGTGATGGTGAGCTGCCGCCTTCAACCTTTGCAGTCCATGTAGTGTAAGTACACCCATAGTACTGTTATGAAGGGAAACAGTGAAGGAACAGTGATACAGCTCCAAAGGCAGAGTTGCTTCTGGCTTGGAGGGGAACATCCAGGTGGTGTTCCCATTAATCTGCTGCCCTTGTCCTTCTAGCTAGTAGAAGTTACGGTTTTGGAAGGTATTGTCAAAGGAGCCTTGGTGAGTTGCTGCAGTGCATCTTGAGGATGGCACATGCTGTTGCCTCTGTGTGTTGGTGCTGGAGGGAGTTAATGTTCAAGTTGGATGGTGCGCCAATCAAGCAGGCTGTTTTATCCTGGATGGTGTCGAGCTTCTTGAGCGTTGTTGGAGCTACACTCATCCAGGCACTCATCACACTCCTAACTTGTGTCTTGAGGGTAGACCAGCTTTAGGGAGTCAGGAGGTGAGTTACTCATCGCAGAATTCCCAGCCTCTGACCTGCTCTTATAATATTTATATGGTTGGTCCAGTTAAATTTCTAGTCAATGCTAACCCCTAGGACGTTGATGGTGGGGGATTCAGCAATGGTAATGGCATTGAGCGACATGGGGCGATATAAGTTTTTCTTGTTTAGGCAAGAGCCATGGATGGGCAATGTAGGTGGTATTGGAAAATAAAAACAATCAAGATGAACTCATATAGAAGTGCGAAATATATGAGGACAATTATGCTGAAAGGAAGGTCTTGCCTCACAAACTTGATTGAATTCTTTGAGGAAGTGACAAGAAGGGCTGATGAAGGTAGTGCAGTGGATGTTATGTACATGGATTTTATCAAGGCATTTGACAAGGTCCCACATTGCAGATTGGTCAGGAAAGTAAAAGCCCATGGGATTCAGGGTATTGTGGCAAACTGGATAAAAGGTTGGCTTTGTAACAGGAAACAAAGGGTAATGGTCGATGGATGCCCTTGCGAATGGAAAGTTGTCTCAAGTGGTGTTCCACAGGGCTCGGTGTTGGGACCCTTGCTGTTTGTGTTATATATTAATGATTTGGACGTGAACATGGGGGGCACGATTGGGAAATTTGCAGATGACACAAAGATTGGCCGAGTAGTGGATAGCGTAGAGGATAGCCATAATCTCCAAAACGATATAGATGGGTTGGTGGAATGGACGGTAAAGTGGCAGATGGATTTTAACATAGAGAAGTGTGAGGTCATACATTTAGGAAAGTCAAGCAGTTACAGGGTTTACACAATAAATGGGAATATACTAAGAGGGGTTTTGAAGTGAGAGATCTTGGCATACAAGTACACAGGTCTCTGAAGGCAGCAGTTCAAGTAGACAAGGTTGTAAAGAAGGCATATGGAATGCTCTCCTTCATTGGCAGAGGTATAGAATATAAAAGTAAGGATATAATGTTGGAATTGTATAAAACACTGGTGATGCCACAACTGGAGTATTGTGTGCAGTTCTGGTCACCTCATTATAGGAAAGACGTAAAGCTCTGGAAAGAGTGCAGAGGAGGTTTACAAGAATGTTGCCAGGGTTAGAAAAGTGTAGCTACAAGGAGAGACTGGATAGGTTGGGGTTATTTTCCTTAGAACAAAAAAGGCTGAGAGGTGACTTGATTGAAGTGTACAAAATTATGAGGGGAATAGATAGAGTGAACAGGATAAAATTATTTCCCTTGGTGGAGAATTCTAGAACCAGGGGGCATAGATTCAAGACAAGTGGCAGAAGGTGTAGGGGGAACATGAGGAAGAACTTTTTTATGCAGAGGATAGTGGATGTCTGGAATTCGCTGCCCAGGTTGGTGGTAGAGGCAGAAACTCTAAACCCTTTTAAAAAGTACCTGGATCTGCAGCTTAAGTGCTGTAAGCTGTAGGGCTATGGGCCAGGTGCAGAACGGTGGGATTAGAAAGGGCACCTGGGTGTCCTCGGGTTGGCATGGACAAGATGGGCCGAATGGCCTCCTTCTGTGCTGTAACTTTTCTATGGTTCTAAAGTAGGAATAATGGGTCTTTTTCTGGTTGACAAGGTGTGCCACATGGATCAGTACTGGGGTCTCAACTCTTCACAATTTATATAAATGACTTGGATGAAAGGACTGAAGGTATGGTTGCTAAATTTGCTGATGATACAAAGATCGGTAGGAAAGTAAGTTATGAAGAGGACATAAGGGGGCTACGAAGGGATGTAGAGAGGTTAAGGCCAAAGATCTGGAAAATGGAGTATAGCGTGGAAAAATGTGAAATTGTCCATTTTGGCAGGAAGAATAAAAAAGCATATTATCTAAATAGTGAGAGAATGCAGATCTCTGAGATGCAAAGTGATCTGGGTGTCCTAGTGCATGAATCGCAAAAGGCTAGTATGCAGGTGCAACAAGTAGTTAGGAAAGCTAATAGAATTTTATTGTTTATTGCGAGTGAACTAAATACAAAAGTAGGGAGGTTATGCTTCAGTTATACAGGATGTTGGTGAGACCACATCTGGAGGACTGTGTGTAGTATTGGTCTCCTTATTTAAGGAAGGAATGTTAAGCATTGGAAGCTGTTCAGAGAAGGCTTACTAGGCTAATACCTGGAATGGGAGGGTTGTCTTATGAGAAAAGATTGGACAGGCTAGGTTTGTATCTGCTGGGGTTTAGAAGAGTAAGAGGTGACTTGACTGAAACATGTAAGATCCTGAGAGGTCATGACTAGGTGGATGTGGAGAGGATGTTCCCTCGTGTGGGAGAATCTAGTACTAGGGGTCACTGTTTAAAATAAGGGGTCACCCATTTAAGACAGAGATGAGGAGAATTTTTTTCTCTGAGGGGATCGTGAGTCTTTGGAACTCCCTTCCTCAAAATACGGTAGAAGCAGAGTCCTTGAATATTTTTAAGGCAGAGGTAGGTAGATTCTTAATAACCAAGGGGGTGGAATGTTACTAGGAGTAGGTCGGAATGTGGAGTTGAGGTTACAATCAGATCAGCCATGATCTTATTGCAAGGCGGAGTAGGCTCAAGGGGCCAAGTGGCCTACTCCTGCTCCTAAGTCGTGTGTATGTATACATGATTATTCTAAAGTGATTGGCAGTATCTGAGAACTGCCATTTAAATTCTTGTTGCCTCTCTGTGAGAAAGTACCTATTACCTCCACTCAATTCACCTATACAACACTGTTAAGATTATAAACTCAGCATGTGGCAAATTGTTTGCACATTCTGTAGTACAATACACTGTGGTACAATAACATGCATCCAATTATGCATTATTGCTCGATTAATATCAAGCTCGACAATTTTTTCACATTGTTAATTTTGACTGATGAATCCATTGTTTTCAAATGGCTCATGGGCTATTGTTGAACCCTTGGTAACAAAGAGTTTTTTCTGTTCTAAAATCATTAAATTGAACCGCTTGGTTTATTTGGAGAAAATCAAATCATACCAGAAAAACATCAATAGGACCTGGAAATATGCCTCCAAACTCAGTGAAATTTTCAAAAAATCTTGTGTTCTCTGCATTTCTACCTTCTATGCTCCTAACATTCATCAACAATCCCAATTATTTATTTTTGTGGAAAAATTTGGAGGCAAGACAACCAAAAGTTTCAGGTGTTAAAAAAAGTTAGTGGAAGAAATTCAATATGCTGAAAACAAACAATAAATATAATCTAGTGAGAAATCATCACTTTCTAAACTGAACAGCACAGTTAAAATACGACAGTCATTTTTTTTGCTCTTTTCAATATCTTACCATTTTGTGTGAGTTTTGTCGAACAAACCAAAGTAGAAATTTGAAATGAGTCTTTGCTGATGGCAAAGTTTCCAAAACTGTGCATATTTTTCCCAGTCATTGTGTAGCCTTTCTCCTCAAGCGCCGATTTAGTTGCTGGCAGATTTAAGTATGGTGATGCATCTTCCAGTTTTTTAGCATCCCACTGTTCAGAAAAAACCTTAGACTCAATGTGTTATATTTCAATATACATATTAAAAGCACAATTACTATCAGATTATCCAGTGCTTAAGCTTCTTCAGTGGTGTGTGCATAAACCATTGTAGACCAACATACCTTGTATACAATTAGGTCATGTTCTCCATCTCTTAGCGTTGTTCCATCATACCTCATCAGCTTCACAAATGCCAATGCAAATATCTTCTCAGATTTGTCTTTAGCTAAACAAAGAAAGTCGCAATGAGTCTTAAATGATTCTCGTTATGCGTGAAACACCACAGTAAATACCTTTTTAAACCAAAAGTAAACTGTTAACACATGTCTACAATCGCAAAACATAATATAAATATTACAACTAGAGAACTGCAATGTGCTCAGTACAGGACTTATCTTTGTATATTGGATTAGTACTGTAGGAAAAAAGGCAATATTTAAAACAGAGAAAGTGTGATATGCATTTGATGGAGGAATCTCTCAAATCGCAACGGTAACATATTTCTTCTTTTGAATTAATAAATGCCCAAACGGTGTTTCTATTTTTATTATCTTGCATTTATATTTGAAATGTATTCAGAACCTTTATCAAATAGTAGAAATATTTGCTTTCAAGCAATATGCACCAGAAAGTGAACAAGACAAGCTAAGAACGGCAATGAATCACAGGAATCTTAGGAAATTGTAGATGCTCGAATGAGGCCATCTGAATTCCAATCAGTTCACACTGAAAGCCAGCAGCCAGCTTCCACTCTCTTTCATTGGGGGATCACAGGAATGACAGATTAAGAGTTAGAAGTTGCACAATCCACCAGACTATGGGTTAGCACTGTAGCAAATGACATTTTTATCATAGGCACCTAACATAAAGCAAGTGAATAAATTGATTGCAGAGTGTTTGAACTATAACAAAAGAGTTTCTCTTTGATCGTGCAGAAAAAGGCAGTAACATAGCAACAGTAGAGGATTAATGTCCAATGAGGAAAAACACATGCCAGTTTTGCAGAAGGTGATTCAGAGCACTTTGCAGCCCTCGATATATCAGGGGGCTTTCAAGGGGCACCTCAAGAAACATATCCCTCAGGATGAGTTTGTTGTGCACCAATCTTCTTGGCTGGTGCTTCTGCAGCAATGTGCTCTTGGTCACTGTCTGTGTCCTTTCTCCTCCCCTTCTAGGAGATGCTTAGTATCACAATGTGGTGGAACGTGCAGGATATAATGGCGATGATCTTGGAGACACTGACATGGTTTGTCAAGATATGTGAGTGTTTCACGGTGCCAATGGTGCTCTATAATTATCCTGGGTGCTATAAGAGCCTCATCATGTTGGTAATTGGCTTTTGTCCATGGATGCATGACTACCTGATGGCAAATGAGTTGTATAATATGATTCTGCCAATCCCTGATCAGCTACAAATTGAAACAATTAAACAATATCTGTTCAGAGACTGCAGCGTTGTACCCAGGGGCCCTGATGGAAACAAAGGTGGCATCAATGATTGTAAACTTTGGCAAATTCAACATTGTGGTAAGATTAGGTAGCACTGGCATGCTGCTGTTTAGTGAGGATCCTCTTCCAACAGGCGAGAATCTGTATTGCTTCTAATGCTCATGTGTAATGGGTGAATTAAGTGCACTACTTGCGTTACCGAAGAAGAGACATAAGCAGGCAAAATTGCAGCAACTTCCTGAAATTATTTTCTGGTCCTCACTTCAACCCACTCATGTCTGATGACATGAGGTTGCAGGGCATAGTCCCACTGTGGCTTTTTAAATCAAATACTTGTCACGCTACAATTTCATATTTAATTGTTCTAAAAAAAGTATTTCTATTGAGCAAAATAACTGTGAATGATTGGGGATACAGTTTATATATTAAATGAATATTAAATGTTTTTCAAAAAAATTTAAATTTATAGTTTGCTAGGATGTAAAAATCTTTAAATGTCTTCTCATGTCTACTTTTGAGAGTATTGTGGAAAATACACCCATCAAAATAGTTCCATCTCTTAAATAAACATAAATTTAACAGGACAAAGCTAGACACATTGTGTCACAAAATTATAATAATTTTCATAACATCATTGTGGGTTATTGTAAAGTAGGTTTTTGGGGGGGAGAATGGATGATTCTCTCTGTGTGTGATTTAATTGAATTAGAGTCATCTAGACTGCAAGCTTGAAATTATCAAAAGGAATTAGGTGTAGAAGGGTACTTGAAATGCTAATGAGTAAACGTGGGTGGTCTTAGCATATAAAGTGTGAAGGAAATTTGCGTTTTTAGATAAGCGAAGGAGTTGTTTGGGTTTCAAAGGGATGGTAGGATATTTGTAACTGGCAAGATAAGTGAGATCAAGCTGTGTGTTTATTTTTCCCAAAAAGGAAGAGGTCATATTCGCAACATAAAAGATTTTTATATTATGGGAAAAGTAAATTTGCAAATACTTATGGAACAATGGAATTCACAGATTAAACATATATAAAGGGTGGGTGGAAGGGGAATGTCATAGGGAAAATGTTAGAAGCTATTATTAAAGATGTCATAGCAGGGCACTTAGAAAGATTCAAGGCAGTCAGGCAGAGTCAACATGGTTTTGTAAAAGGGAAATCATGTTTAACCAATTTATTAGAGTTCTTTGAAGGAGTCATATGTGCTGTGGATAATGGGGAACCGGTGGATGTACTGCACTTGATTTCCAGAAGGCATTTGATAAAGTGCCATATCAAAGATTATTGCAGAAAATAAAAGCTCATGGTGTAGGGGGTAACATTTTGGATAGAAGATTGGCCAGCCAACAGGAAGCAGAGTTGGCATAAATGGGTCTTTTTCTGGTTGGCAGGATGTGACGAGTGGTGTGCCACAGGGACCAGTGCTGGGGCCTCAATTTTTTACAATTTATATAAATGACTTGGATGAAGGGACCAAAAGAATGTTGGCTAAATTTGCTGATGATACAAAAATAGGTAAGAAAGTAAATTGTGAAGAGGCCATAAGGAGGCTACAAAGTAACATAGATAGTGAGTGGGCAAAGGTCTGGCAAATGGGAGTATAATGTGGGTAAATGTGAAATCATTCATTTTGGCAGGAAGAATAAAAAAAGCTTATTATCGAAATGGTGAAAGATCGCAGAGCTCAGATTCAAAAAGATCTGGGTGTCCTAATGCATGAATCACAAAAGGTTAGTATGCAGGTAATTAGGAAAGCTAATAGAATGTTATCAGTTATTGTGAGGGGAATTCATTACAAAAGTAGGGAGGTTATGCTTCAGTTGTACAGGGCATTGTTGAGACCACACCTGGATTATTGTGTACAGTATTGGTCTCCTTATTTAAAGAAAGATGTAAATGTGTTAAAAGCAGTTCAGAGGTTTACTAGACTAATACCAGGAATGGGTGAGTTCTCTTATGAGGAAAGACTGGACAGGTTAGGCTTGTATCCGCTGGAGTTTAAAGAGTAAGATTAAAACCTTTAAGATCCTGAGGGGTCTTGACAGGGTGGATGTAGAGAGAATGCTTCCTCTTGTGAGAGAATCTAGAACTAGGGGGTCACTGTTTAAAAATAAGGGGTTGCTCATTTAAGACAGAGATGAGAAGACATTTTTTTTTCTCAGAGGGTTTAACTCTCTTCCTCAAAAGGCTGTGGAAACAGAGTCTTTGAATATTTTTAAGGCGGAGCTAGGCAGATTCTTGATTAACTAGGGAGTGAAAGGTTAACGGGGGTAGGCAGGAATATGGGGTTGAGGTTACATTCAGATCAGCCATTATCTTATTGCAAGAGGGAACAAGCTTGAGGAGCCAAGTGGCCTCTCCTGCTCCTAATTCGTATGTGCGTATGAAAGACCACACTGGGCGGCCATGTAAGATCTAATAGGGGTATGTGAAACAGCTTTGAAGAAGCTTCCAGCCATTTCTGCAAGTTTGCTGTGTCCAATAACTGGAGTTGGGGAAAAACCTTTGGAATTCCACTGTTGAGTGGGTGCTGTGGTAACTTGCTGGTTTGCTTTTTAAAGTTAAAATCTATTTTAGACTATTGCCTCAAAGGGGGTGTGTAGTTGGGAGTTAGGTTAATTAAGAATTTTAGGATTTGTTGTCGTATTAAGTAATTGCAATCTTATGTACGTGCTTGAAATCTTTCCTTTTGTTAATAAATAATTTAATATATTTTTAAAAATCTTTAAAGGTCTTAATGGATTTATTACTTCTGAATTCAATGCACATATCTTCTCGTAATAAATACAAATTGCAAAGCCGTTGTGATAGCGTGGCCAAGTTTCCTTTGTGGATTTGGTCCGCTTGGCACACCATCACCTGCCATGTCATAAAAATTGCCTAGCAAATAGTAGTAGACATTACACTGATCACGGAGTTATCAATTTCCTGTTGTCTGACGGCAGACAATATTATCTGTGTTGGTGATCAACAAGGGAGGCAGGAGAGGGGATACTTTCACCCAATGAGAGAGTATTGCTTTGTACTAGAGGCATGAAAATTGGATCAAAAACCATTTTGAACTCTTGCACTCAGTAGTTTTGATTTCAAATCAGTAGTTTCTTCCTTATGTCCCATTCTAGAGCAATGATATATATATTTATTAATTAAGACTAGAATCTTCACTTGCATTCATTTCTTGCAGTATCACTACACAGGCCTGATGCTAGCGTGAACTCTGTCAAGCATTTCACACAAATGCTTTATATCAAATATGCATGGTGCAAGTATAAAATATTTACCATAGAATGCTACTAGTGATTATCAATAATTATTTTGAAACAAATATCGCTAAGTACTGTAACTTATCTAAATCTGCTACTGTTTTCATTTGTGCGTGCTATTTGTCTCCTAATAAATATCAATTACTGAATTTTCAATCTGAATCGCATGATGTATCAGTGAGATAAAAGCAAAAAACTGCAGATGCTGGAAATCCAAAACAAAAACAAAAATACCTGGAAAAACTTAGCAGGTCTGGCAGCATCTGTGGAGAGGAACACAGTTAACGTTTCGAGTCCGAATGACCCTTCAACAGAACTCAGTAAAAATAGAAGAGAAGTGAAATATAAGCTGGTTTAAGGGGGGGTGGGACAAGTAGAGCTGGATAGAGGGCCAGTAATAGGTGGAGATAACCAAAAGATGTCACAGACAAAAGGACAAAGAGGTGTTGAAGGTGGTGATATTATCCAAGGAATGTGCTAATTAAGGGTAGAAAGCAGGACAAGCAAGGTACAGATAGCCCTAGTGGGGGTGGGGTGGGGTGAAGGAATCAAAAAAGGCTAAAAGGTAGAGATAAAACAATGGATGGAAATACATTTAAAAATAATGGAAATAGGTGGGAAAAGAAAAATCTATATAAATTATTGGGAAAAAAGGGGGGATCGGAAAGGGGGTGGGGATGAAGGAGAGAGTTCATGATCTAAAATTGTTGAACTCAATATTCAGTTCGGAAGGCTGTAAAGTGCCCAGTCGGAAGATGAGGTGCTGTTCCTCCAGTTTGCGTTGAGCTTTACTGGAACAATGCAGCAAGCCAAGGACGGACATGTGGGCATGAGAGCAGGGTGGTGTGTTGAAATGGCAAGCGACAGTAAGGTCTGGGTAATGCTTGCGGACAGACCGAAGGTGTTCTGTAAAGTATTATTTCTGCCAATTTTGGAGAGATCAAGAGTTGAGGTTGTGTGCACACCAACATTAAAAATATAAATTAATCGCCTTGAGCATCCTAAATACATAATGCACAAGGTTAAGTTTCTGATCATAAGAAGCATGCACCAACCTATGGAAGTCGACTTTTGCAAATAAAAATATGGGGAAGAAAAGCCCAAATCGTAATAGTAGCATCACAGTTTTAAAAATACATGCCTAAAAAGGGCACATTTTTCATTAATAAGTGTAAACATAAAGAAGAACTTTAGCTGAATCAGCTGAAGTACTTACAATCTTGAGATGATCGATGTCGGAACGTGAACCTTAAATGGCTTCGATTTACATCTTCAATAGGGATTGCCACCTACAATATAATACCAATATATACTCAAGCTAAAGCTTAAAATAATATTGCTCATGGGTTTAGTTTAACTTTTGCAATTCCAGCTTATATACAGAGGTCATATACCTTAACCGTCTCAAACCAACGGGGCTGCTTCACTTGATAGTAGATAACAGATTTATATTCAGAGATACCATCATCTCCCGCACCAGGAAAAATTACATTCTTTTAAAAATAAGAAACAAATGTCAGTATGGTCTTAAAAATGTAATAATGCCTTTAAGGAATTGAAAAATTACTGAGGAACATTCCAGACAAAATGCATGCAAGACTTAGGCAAATTTACATGAAATTTCTGTTCAGCATCCTCCAATGTTTATGATATAATTCACACAAAGACGCAATTGAAGCAATAACTGTTAAATAACAAAAACAGCACAAGAGCACAGGGCTCAATTCTGGAAAAAGTTAATTGTTCCATACACAACAGCCCAACTCTCTCAGCCCCACTGTTGTGTCATCCATTGCAGTCATACCTCCAAGCGTTTGCCTTCTTCATCATATACCACCATTGTGACCTCTACATTCTTGGAAGTTGTTTTGTTGCCTTTGTCAAACTCCCCTAGCACTAGTGTAACATAGATGTCATTACGAACATCACCTTGATGAGGAAATAAAGATAAATGTCATTAAGATCTTTGTAGGTAAAATAAAAATTATTTTCCTGTATCAACTCAAATTATTTATAACTAGAGGTGTGATCATTTGAAAGTAAATTTTACATGCATATTGGAATTGCCATAGCATACAAGTAGGAGTAAACAAAGCTCTATGCACTTTAATCCTGACCAGAAATAGCATTTAAACCTCAGTCAAAAGTAGGTCAAGCAATATATGGTTAAGAAGTCATTTGAAGAAATAATCAAGGAGCAGTTTTTGAACAGATTGAATATTTGAAAACAAAGGGAAGATCACACCTGTTACACAAGCACCAGTAGTGAGGTGTGACTTACTTTGGAGGACTCGATTGCTAACAGGACATACACAGGATATATATTCTACTGCACAGTTTCTGGCCTTTATCCAGTGATAAGAGATATTGATAAAGATCTATAGTACAGTTTGCATTAAATAATTAATTGAAAAAATATGAGGCAGCAGGTAAAACCTCAGTACCTCAACTTCCCGAGACAACTGAAATTCAAACAATTTTTTTGTATGAAGACGAATACAGTCCGGAAAAGGCAGATATGTATATCAAATAAAATATCAGTTCACCATCAAGTACAGATTGAATCTAAGGTCCTGACAAATAAATGGCAGTATCAGCCAAATCAAGCTTGGTTTTCACAGAATTTTCCAAACACCATTCCTGGTGTTAATAAATGAACTCCCAATGAACAGAAATCATGTTCTTGCCCTAGCAGCATTCATTACAAGACAAACATTTTTGCAATACTATAGCCCAACAGATTACAATGCAGGCCGTTCTCTTGGGTATGAGGAGGGTAGACATTACCAACTTCTGGGGAGCCTAGGTCACCAAGCCAGACCTCAAATTGGAATCAGATGTTTTTCACGTAGCTTATTCATATCTGGCCCTCCTCTGATCCAATAGATCCTGCCTATTTAAGATCCTTAAGCATCAATTGATGCCAAACAGCAGAAACTCCATAAACTAAACTGTGTCAACCAATTCTTCAGGGAACCCCTGGACATCCAAAAACAAAGGTGAAACATTTATGACTACTTCTAACATGGTATTGGCTTCTTTGATACAGTCACAGTGTATAAGAAAGCAAAAACAAACTACTCAGATAACAAATCCCAGTCTAACCTAATATTGAATGACAACTGTTCAGTTGCTTCCAGGCAATTTTGAGGAAGCAGCCAAACGACACAATTCAAACACAAACATAAATTCCAGTTTGCTCCTGTTATTCTCAAAATTGCAAAGTAATTCTTTCACAAAGCTCCAACAACTACGTTTGCATTAACCTGGACAGCTTTAATTAAAGTTTTAGTCTGGAACTATCAAAGAAACTAGGTCAGGCCTGGTAGCTTTTGTGGTTGCTAAGAAAAAAAACTTTGTATAAAATAGTTAATGTGCACTGATATTGTAAGCTATTTCTTACTTACACATTGAGGAAGGTAGCATAGTCTAATATCGACTGTAACTATTATATCTATTAAAAATCTTATATCTGTGAATACTTCATGTTTGCTAAATCTTATTTCCTGATGTTGCATTTTCATCACATATTTGTGTCAGCTTTGCCATTATAAGTTCCTAAATTTATAATGGAACTGCCTAGGTAAACCTGTCACTATAATCAAACCCTCCCACCAATTATGGCACTGTAACACTGAAACTTTGTATCTCCCCACTCCTAAACCTTCAGTGCAAAGCAACTCCTACACTCCAACCAACTCTATTTCTCTGCATTACAAAGTGGCACTAATTTTGATATTTAACTAAAATATCAAATCCAAGTATGATAAATTGGTCGTTGCAACGAAATTAAAATAACTCTGCTATTTCATTCCATATTGACTTGCTTTAATTGTTATTATTGGCATCCATCCACCTCGGGAGATGAAGGACTGCACCCAGGGTGTATGTCATTTCAGCATTGAGCATCATCTGTTGTGACTGTAGAGGCCGACTCATGAGTAGCAGAACCTTGCACAGCTGGCACAGATGAGTAGTGCTAGCCCAAGGTCGAGTGATGTTTTTTCTTTCCAGTGGGCTCTCTTTTCTGCCATCTGGTCTTCTCTTTTGTCGTCTGCTTTTTCCACACCCATCCTGATCTCTTGTCTTCAGTAATTCTGGTCAACAGTGAGGACCTCCCATGCCTTGACTCCAATCCCTGTCAACTTGAAGTCTTGCTTGCAGATATCCTGGCATTGCAGATGTGACGAACTGAACTGTTGGTCTCGTGCTGATAGCAAGTTCGCCATAGAGTGTATCTTCAGGATGCAGTTGTCATCCATTCGGCTCACAACACCCAGCCAATGGATTCGCCACTGATTCAAAAAGGCAAACATGTTGGGGATCCCTGCACACTGGTGTGCTTCCATATTCGGCACTCTGTCTTGCCAGCAAATGCCCAATATTTGTCTGAGGCAGCGGAGGTGGAAGCTGTTCAGCCACTTTTCTTGGCTTGCGTAAGTTGTCCATGCCTCACTACTATAAAGGAGAGTGCTGAGAACACGAGCCTGGTACACACGGAGCTTTGTGTTTTTGGTTAGTTTGCTGTTGGTCTACAACTCGACTTTTCAACTTTGACATGACAGCTTCAGCCTTGGCAATCTTGGTGCTGATTTCTCCCATCAAGGGACACGATTCTTGTAATTGTTGATCCAAAATATATAAAGCCATTGACAACCTTCAGAGTGAGGTTGTCAATATTAGTGGAAGGAGGAGTTTCTACATCCTGTCCCATAACTCTCAAACTAGGACATTATGCATTTTGGTCTTGGCACGCAGTCTTGCCAAGCTTGCCGTTGGTTCCAATATGGAGATAGGCAGCCTCATTTGAGTTGCTGCAAGCATATAATAGCAGCATGGATAAAAATATGCCAAAGCGGGTTGGTCCCAGGATGCAGCCCTGCTTTGAGATTGGTGTGTGAGGAATGGGTTTCAATTCATGGGGCATTGGCACCAGTGCTGAGGTAGAACGAAGCTGTTCCGGTGGGACAGGCTTCACTTGAACCTTTCTGGGAGCAGTGTCCTGGCAATCTAAATAACTAGCGCTATAGAGAGGGCTTTATACTGAATAGGGGGGCGGGGGAAAGGGTTCTGGAAAGGGGATATGAAGGCTTAAAAAGCAAAAGGACATGGCAGCCTTGCAGGGCGACTATTTAGGTAACGATACCCAGAGTGTTACAGGAAGGGACAAAGTGTACAAACATTTTTTTAAAAGCAGCAAATAGGGTCAAAAGGGGAAAAAATGGTAAAGAGGCAAAATTAATAGCTCTTTACTTAAATGCACATTGTATTCGGAACAAAATAAATGAATTAACGGCACAAATAGAGGTTCATGGGTATGATCTTATAGCCATTACAGAGACATGGTTACAAGGAGATCAAAGCTGGGAACTAAATATTCAGGGCAGGCGGGAAGGAAAGGGTGGTAGGGTAGCTTTGTTAGTACGAAATGGAATAAGTATGATAGCAAGAAAGGATCTTGGATCGGAAGATGTAGAATCCATATGGGTGGAGAAATAACAAGGGAAAAAAGACATTGGTGGGAGTAGTCTTTTAGCCTGCTGACAGTAGCTATACTGTAGGACAGAGAATAAATCAGGAGACAATGAGGGCATGGAAAAAAGACATAGGTGACTTTAATCTTCATGTAGATTGGTAAAATCAAATTGGCAGAGGTTGACACGAGCAAGAATTCAGAGTGCATTTGGGGCAGTTTCTTCGAACAATATGCTGTGAATCCAACCAGGGGTCAGGCTATTTTGGAACTGGTAATGTGTAATGAGGCAGGTTTAATAAATGATCTCAGATTAAAAGATCCCCTCGGAAACAGTGACCATAATATGGTAGAATTTAGCATTCAGTTTGAGAGTGAGAAACTTGGGTCGGAAACAACCGTGCTAAACTTAAACGAGGGTAATTACAATGGAATGAAGGCACAGTTGACTGCAGGGACTGAGAAAGCAGTTTAGCAGAAAAAACGGTTGATGAACAATGACAGACGTTTAAGAGAATAGTTCATGACTCGCAACAAATATATATCCCAGTGAGGAAGGAGGATTCAAGGAAGGGGGTAAACCAACCATGGTTAACCAAGGAAGTTAAGGGCAGTATCAAATTGAAAGAAAAAGCGTACAATGTAGCGAAGATTAGTGGTAAGCCAGAGGATTGGGAAAGTTTTAAAAACCAACAAAAGATGACCAAAAAATAATAAAGAGGGAGAAAATAAACTTTGAGGGTAAACTAGAAAGTAATATAAAAATGGGACAAATGGTGGGGGGGGGGGGAAATAAATATAATAACTATCACTAGAGAACAAGTACTAGAGAAACTAATGGGGCTAAAGGCCGATAAGTCCCCAGGGCGTGATGGGTTGTATCATAGGATATTAAAGGAAGTAGCTACAGAGATAATGGACGCACCGGTAGTAATCTTCCAGCAATCCTTAGACTCTGGAAAAGTCCCAGAGGATTGGAGAACGGTCAATGTAACACCCTTATTCAAAATGGCAGGGAGACAAAAAACAGGCAACTATAGGCCAGTTAGCTTAACATCTGTCCTTGGGAAAATGTTGGAGTCTATTATAAAGGATGTAATAGCAGAGCATTTAGAAATACATAATATAATCAAGCAGAGTCAGCATGGCTTCATGAAGGGGAAATCATGCCTAACAAATTTATTAGAATTCTCTGAGGAGGTAACAAGCAGGATAGATAATGGGGAACCAGTAGACGTAATATATTTGGATTTCCAAAAGGCGTGCAATAAGGTACCGCACATAAGGCTGCTTAATAAGGTAAGAACCCATGGTGTTGGGGATAATATATTAGCATGGATAGAGGATTGGCTAACTAATAGAAGGCAGAGTTGGGATAAGGGGGCATTTTCAGGATAGCAACCTGTAACTAGTAGAGTGGCACAGGGATCAGTGCTGGGGCCTCAATTATTTACAATATATATTAATGGCTTAGATGAGGGAAGTGAATGTACTATCGCCAAGTTTGCAGATGGCACAAAAATAGGTGGGAAGGCAAGTGGTGAGGATGATACAAAGAGTCTACATAGGCAAGTTGAGTGAGAGGGCAAAAACTTAGCAGATGGAATATAAAGTGAGAAAATGTGAGGTTACGCACTTTGGCAGGAAGAATAGAGGAGCTGAATATTATTTAAATGGAGAAAGACTGCAGAAGGTTGCAGCACAGAGGGATTTGGGAGTCCTTGTGCATGAATCCCAAAAAGCTAACATAAGTTCAAAAGGTAATAGGGCAGGCAAATGGAATGTTGGCCTTTATTTCAAATGGAATGGAGTATAAAAATAGGGAAATCTTGCTAAAACTATACAAGGCACTAGTTAGGCCACACCTAGAATACTGTGAACAATTTTGGACCCTTTATCTAAGGGAAGATATACTGGCATTGGAGGCAGTCCAAAGAAGGTTCACTAGGTTGATCCTGGGTATGGAGGGATTTTCTTACAAGGAGAGGTTGAATAGGTTGGGCCTGTACTCATTGGAATTTAGTAGAATGAGAGGTGGCCTTATTGAAACATATAAGATTCTTAGGGGGCTTAACAGGGCAGATGCTGAGAGGTTGTTTCCCCTTGTGGGAGAGTCTAGGACCAGAGGGCATAATCTCAGAGTAAGGGGACATCCATTTAAAAGAGATGAGGAGGAATTTCCTCTCTCAGAGGGTTGTCAATCTGTGGGATTCTTTACCGCAGAGTGCTATAGAGACTGAGTCATTAAGTATATTCAAGGCTGAGATAGACAGATTTTTAATCAGTAAAGGAATCAAGGGTTATGGGGAAAAGGCAGGAAAGTGGAGTTGAGGATTCTCAGATCAGCCATCATTTCATTGAATGGCGGAGCAGACTCAATGGGCCATATGTCCGACTTCTGCTCCTACATCTTATTGTCTTTACCCACTGCTGATCTTGAAAGCCTCCAATGATGCTCCATCATAACTAATGAAACTGCATGTGCTCATGGAAGAAGAAAGGATGCCCAGGAGTTCAGGCAAGCAACTTCTTTTCCGCAGCAGTTTAAAGAGTCCATGAATTTTTGCGTCTCTGCTGGGAGGCAAGATTTATGCCTCAAGACGTTATGATGCCAAAACAGTTACCTGACACAAAAACAAAGGGGATCGCAGTGACTGCAACAATTACTGAGGCATCTTCTTGCTCAGTATTGTGGGGAAATGCTTTGCTCTCATTGCTCTGACCAAACTGCAGACCCTGGCATGACGCATCTACACTGAGTCTCAGTCTGGCTTCAGAGCTGGCAAATCGACAGTTGACATCGTTTTCTCACTTCAGCAGTTACAAGAGAAGTGCCATGAACAACACAGACCAATCTACATTGTTTTCATAAACCTTCCCAAGGTCTTCAATCTTGTCAGCAGAGGCAGACTCTTTAAACCTGCTTTTAATGTTAATATATTTACAGTAAGCAAAAATACAGGCTGATGAAGTATTTACCACATTTAAATTGTTTGCTGACAAACTCACCAGGCATTATTATTTCAGGGAAACCCATTTTTCTTGCAACTGCTGTGGTTCTGTCAACGAGATGTGGAAAATCTTTTCGAATCTGATGAACATCGCCTAACAGCAGCTTCATTGTCACCCACAAACCTAGGTGAATAAAAGATACCAAAATAAAAAATCACAATTCAAACTATTAGATCAGAAGACTTATCTCCACAATAGAAAAGGAATTGACTTTTAAAATTCAGTGATACTACTGTTGAAATCTAAAGGATAATAATAATTCACCGATATATTTTATTCTTTTTATTTTTATGAACTGCAGATAAGAAATACAATCTACAAATGTTTCTACTATATTCATCCAAATGTAAGGCGTTCAGAGAAAAGCTGAAACAGAGCCTGGAAATAAGGCAGGGGTCATTGTGAATAGAAGTACCACTAGGTGAGCTAGATGACGGCTTTCGTGAAGGGGAAGGAGTCGCTGTCAATGAGCAAGGCATCGCTCAAAAACATGATGCTGATGCACACATTGAAGTCAGAAATTGGAGGGTCTCATTTCCAAAATAGTAGGAAAATGCTGGTGAGATCTGCAGCTGGAAAAATTGCTGCTTCTGCAGGAAGAGAAGGCGGTAACAGAAGCAAAATTGAGCAATTCATTTGGCTCCTTTGGAAGGACTAGCGATACGTGCTATGGTGGAAAATGTCAAGCTGTGCATCGGCTTGGATCCATCCAGCAGGAATTCCAGCTTAACTGAGATCTAGTTGTCAGATGGTGGCAGGGATCAGGAAGGATGAAAAGAGTTGATGTCAGAATTAAAATAGAAAATGGGAACTGAAGACAACAAAGTAAGAAAAAGCTGGTAGATTGGAACTAAGGGATGGTGGGTAAGGAAACTCAGGTCTAGAGTTACCTGCTCCCTTGCCATTCCCCCAATCTAAAAGTCGATCAGCACCTCACCAGCATTAAATCTGGCTGCCCGGCGCAATGTTACACTGTGTAGCGGACTTAATTATGCCTTAATTTCTGTCCTTCATAAAGTCCACCCTAGAGAGCTATCAGCCAGTCTGTAGAATTCACCCCTAAGTACATGAAAATGTGTAGCAATAGAAACCCAACTTCCTTATCAATTGATTCTGAAATTCTGAAGGCAAATGGGAGATTAGCAATATAAATCAGTACAGGTTAAATCAGAATAGTTAAGGTAGCCAGAATTTGTCATGTTGATATCTCTGCTCAAGCATATATACTTCCATATTAGAACAGATTTTTCCCCACTGTGTGAAACTGATTAACTCCATGGGTGATAATAAGTCATTCAAGATCATTCAAATGCTGTTTATTGCATATCATTACAATGTCTGGACTATCGGACATAATGGGGCGTAACCTCCTGACACTAGTCGGAAATGCTGGCCCACAGAAATTAGAAGAAATAAATACCTACTTACCTGGTCTTGAAAATTACGTTGCCAATTCTGCTTGCCAGAGCTGGTTGGGTCTGCATCAAAAGACTCCTTGCAGGCCCCAGCAAAATCTAACTCCAGCGAATTCAAGGAGGTCATGCCCCCTTTTTTTTTAAAACGGCATATGCTGCTGTAAGGCACATAAGTTTAAAGGACCTTGGAAATTGAGAGGCATGGGGAAGGTAAGTGTTTAAAGTAAGTGCATTGGATTTGAGGGATGGGGCATAATTAAGGCCACCGTGCAGTGTGAATATCGCTTTGGGGCAGCCAAATTTAATGCTGGCAAGGTGCTGACCGACTTTTAGATTGGGGGAGTGGCCATTGAGGCAAAGATACCCCTTTGGAACAGTGTTGTTCTGCTCAGTTCGGCCAAAGAGCTGAAGCTTTTCTTCTGAGTTGGGGCTTGAGTGCAAATTCGGGAATTCGGGGAATGGAATCTTGGGATGCGAGACTGAAATCCTGCAAGGTAGGCCATTGCTGTTGTCATCCAACTTGTTGAGATATGTCCAAGGCGAGATCTTCAAAGGTGAAGATTGGTTGACTAAGTGTTTACTGACATCTGTATAGGTTGTTGAGAAATCCATGGGGTCTGTCTTGGTTGCATCTACCATTCACACGTACCTTATATTAACCCTGAATGTTAGCGTATAAGATAGATGCTGTAAATTGATTTATCTTTTTGGCCTTATATAGTAAACTTAATTTTTGTTTGTTTAAAACCCGTGGAGTCTTGTGGCTTTATTCACTGAGCAAATGTCTTGAATCTCAAACCTTGTCTTCTTTAAACAAAACATTATTGAACCCTAACCAGATCTCACCAAAAACTTGGGGGTCAGATCTAGGATCATAACGATTTTTCAAAAAATATTTTACAAGTCATTTTGACAAAATTGTGTTTACTGCTCCTCTAAAGGCCATAAGAATTGAACTTCAAATCACTTTGATAGCATTTTTAAGGAATACAATGACCAGGTGATAGACTGCAAGGTAATTCAACCCAGAGTGATAGTATCCTGTTTTGGCCAGTTTCAATCCTGTTCCTATTTAATATAGACTCTCAATAAAAAAAAGTTACAATTTTGCTTATGCCAGAGGAAGGCTGATATAAAAACTGCACATTGGTATAATCGGAAATGCTCTTTTTAAAGTGAGCAATTTCATGAGATCTTCCCGTTTATACTTTATTTTGCTAAAAATAGAGCAATGTTCAAAAAATTCAGAATGTTCCGTTAAAGTGAAAGGTATTTTAATCTCTCATAATTATATTTTGTAACAAAACTGCACTTACCTTGACCCTTGTGGTTTACTTCCTTGGCAGCAATGACTTTATTGATCACAGTCTGAAGGAAGTCATTCTCCCCTGCTACCCTGGGTGAAAAACGGGATGATATGTTCAGCTGCTTGTGTCGAATGGCGTCATCCAATGCTAGCCTGGAAGATGCACATGACGACCAACACCACAGGAAACAGAAGGGCCACACAAACCAGAATTCACAGTACAAGGGGACACAAAATATCATTGCATAAATGCAACAAACAGTTATCATCAGCCAAGGCAAGGACAGGACAGATGGATAACAAGAAAGACATAGGAAGATCATTATTCAAGAAAATGCTGATTGCACAAGAATAAATGCAAATCTGCATCACTATTACCAACATCTTCATGGACTAACGTAAGCCCTCCCCCAACAACATAATGAAAAGAATCACCCTGTATCCACAGAAAATACAAAATCTTAATGTGCACATGTCTGGTTTCATAATACAATGAAGTCTTCCTAAAATGAGTGCGCAAAGAAATATCTTCGGGGTAATTTGATCTAGACTGAACATTTGATCACAATAATGATGGACACACACATAGGTCCATTCAACTGCATCAATTTCATCCCTATTCCTCTGTTTCATGCACAATATCGAAGTACGTTCTATATATTAGTTAATCAAAGTCTACAATCTCACGCTTCCACAGTAATAGGTAAGAAATTATTTAATTCAAGTCTTTTTTTCTCTCCTTAAATGGATTACTTTCCATGGAAACCCTCTAAAGCTGTTTCCACCTTCCTGACGCCATAATGAGACTACTGAAAAGGCAGAGAATCAGAAATACCCCACATATTTTGAAAGATGGTTCACTACAGAGAGGTAGGGGAAAACAAGAAATACCTGATAACATTACTCCTTAGCTTCACTGTATATACTGTTTCCATGGTTAATTGATGGTCCACACTGTGATGGCACTTATGAGAGAATTGTCTGCTTACAAGTCAAATCAATTCCTTACAATATAATAAAGTATGTTTTTCCACACAGAATGCTATCAATTAATCGGCCAAGTTTAAAATTTCTCCTTTTCCTCTGTTGCCATAACATAACTTGCTCTTTTATAGCTTCTGGTTAATAAACTTACACTAACTAGGTTATAACACAATTCTAAGACTGTGAAAATCAGAGGGCTCAAAACAATTCCTACCATACTTGCACTCAGTAATGATTCCAACCTCGAGGATTTGCTTGCAGTACACCTTGTGCTTTTTGTTGTGTAATCTCAGCCAATTTGAGATTCCAACACAAAATATATATTTTTTCCAACTCTAAAGCCTTCAAATAAACTGTAGCTGCCTCAGATCACACCAGCACTTCAGAAGATAAATGCTATCAAGTTTGCTACTACATATGCTAGGGCACTTATCTGCTTTGTAAGATACTCTTCACTACTGCATGTCTCTCCTTGGTAATTCTACTGAAGTTTCCTGGCACCTCTTCTTAAACAAAACCATTAACACCTCTGTGAAAAGCAGCAAGAAACTTAAGTCAAACTTATGGAACCTCTCTCCCCAATGCCCCAAACTCCTCTGCCACACCCTCCCCCTCCCAACAAATTCTATTTTCCAGCAGAACTACATTATACCCCCTAGCTATTCATAACCATCTTGAATAGAACTCAATGACAACTGAGCTTAAATTGACTCCAATATTTCAGATAGCTTTTATAGAATACAAAAAGGCAGGAAATAAAAAGAATCAGATAAGACAGATAGCTAGAATGTCCTACATATGATGTTACAATAGTTGTAAAGAAATACACTAGCACATAATAAACTCAAGAAAATAGAGAAACACCAAACCTTGGAAGGAGTGAAAGATTTGCATATACAGCATAAACCAAATCAACTGAAGTGTAGCCCACTGCAAGCATATCAAATGTGAAGTGTTTTTTTAAACCATGTGGCAAAAATATCAAACTGCCTCAATTATCTTTACCGGTACGAGTTTTTAAAGGTTTTTAAATAATTGTATGCATACCCCATAAACTTAATATAATGAACAGGTTGTTTGATGGAATATTTGGTCCTGAATTTCTGAGATCAGAACCATCAGATTTCTAGATCTTCATTGCTATCATCTTATCTGACAATTACTCCAAAAAATCGTTCAAGTGCTGCATTAAAAACCAGCAAAAGACCCCCATCTGGGGAGGAAGGCTTGCCTCCGACAGCTGCCGACCAATCGGAAGGGCCAACAGCTCTCTGATTCCAGCAGCATCACCAGGAGAGGTAGCCACTACTGGGGCTGCATGCAGTCCCAGCGAAGAGGAGCCAGGAGCCAAATAAAACTTAAATTGGGATGTTCTCCATGGGGCCAGGGTGCCCAGGCACAGCCTGGGTTAGGGTCTAGGGGGTGGAGTCAGACCTTTGTTGGGGGGGTGGGGGGGGGGGGGGGGGGGGGGGAAGGGGGCCTGCGAAGGAGGTGCACTGCCCTCCACTCCCTTTCCCACCTGAGGGTCAAGCAGGCTTACCTGCCGGGGATCCCATCCATCGTTGACCTCCTTCCACTGGCCGAAAAATTGCAGCCAGGCCAGAATTGGCCCTTAAGTGACAATTAATTGGCCACTTAAGGGCTTCAATTGGTGCGAGAACAGGCAGGTCATCCAAAACCTCGCTCATCGCCCATTAATTTGCAGCGAGGTCGAGCAGGAAAGGCACCCACCGAATTTTAGGGAAACCTCAACCCCGCACCCGCAACACACCCATTCATATTGCTGATTAAATTTCAAGTCCATGCATTTGCAGGTCCTGAAGAAAGATTCAACACCAGGGCTAGGAACCTTTATGACTAGTGCACCAAGGCTTTGGGCAATTTTTACATTAAATAATTTCACATTACGTTAAATACTGTGCATTTGAACAATGTGTACTCAGGCAATTATTCACAATCTTCCTTCAGTATCCTGGAGAACATTAATTCCTCAACCACCATCAGCATAAAGCAGATGACAGAGCGCTTCATTTCTTTGCTGTTTGGGAGACCCTTCTGTGGACAAATCGACTGTCATGCCTGTCTGGATAACACCTATCATTGTGTAGGGAAATGCTAATGAATTGGTAAAACAATAAGAATGCTTTTTTTTCTAGCTTTTAAACAGCTGTAAACAGAAGGTACCCAGGGCAATGAACTTTTTTTTATTCTTTCATGGAATGTGGGCATTGCTGGCAAGGCCAGCATTTGTTATCCATCCCTAGCTGCCCTTGAACTGAGTGGCTTATTTGGCCATTTCAGAGGGCAGTTAAGAGTCAACCACATTACTGTGGGTCTGGAGTCACACGTAGACCTGACAAGGTAAAGATGGTAGATTTCCTTCCCTAAAGGATTTTTTTTTTTAAGTCCTAATAAGGTTTTCAATTAATTTGAAATATTATTCATTCATTTCGAATGGAATGCTGGTCCAACACAGTGTAGAGTTCAGACATTATGTCCAATCAGGCTTCTTCGGCCAATGACTTCGCCAATGTAAAACCACATCACAATTTCCATGGCCATAAGCATGTTCCTCAGGACATCCTTTACAGTTATTTGTTTGTAACTCCCAGCCTTAAATGATACCACAAGATCCTTGAAGCTTTCAAAAGCCACTGGGACTTCTCCAGGAGTTGGTGGAGTCAGCTCCACCCGAGCATATTTCCAGAAGGTAGCCAGACGCGGTTAGTGAACCAGATGGGTTTTTATGAAAATTGATGATAGTTTAATGGTCACCATTACTGAGACTAGCTTTCAATTCCAGATTTTTTTTTAAATTAATTAATTGAATTTGGGATTTGTGGTGGGATTTGAACCCATGTACCCAGAACATTAGCCTGGGCCTCTGGATCACAAGCCCAGTGACATGACAAGTATGCCATCATCTCCCCTGAGATGGTGGAACCGCACACTAGGGTATTGGAGGAGATCGTTAATGAAAATTGGCAACATTTTAGTTGCTCCATGCAGCCAATTACAGAGTGGCAAAGATCTTCAAATATATTATCTGCCTGACCTGCCAACTTGAATGTGTGTGGAAATTACAAAAAAGAAAAAAAAGCTTTTCAAGAAACAAATTTGAAATACTTCAATTTTCAATACCTGCCTGAATTGTCACAGGATAAAGCTTTACCCAAGCAATGTATCAATCTCTTTTATTTACATTTCATTATACTGTTGCATTCAAGGAAAGGAAATGTTCTGTTTGTTACTTGAAATGTATTGATCTTCATTTCCATTTTTACCTATTATGCACCATATGCATATGCAAAGCAAAGCAAGGCAATGCTTGGTTATCCATCTTCTTTCTTATTGTGAAAAGAAAATCTTTATAATATAGGCCATTATAGATTTACAAAGCAAACTACAGCATAAAATAGGTTAACTATATCATTTTAGCTTTTGAGAAGAAAGACAAAATAAATCATTTCAATAAGTTAGTTTTTGTTGCTAGGCACATGACAATCATAATCATCGACATTACACTGAAATGCAAACACCTACAAGTATCATCAAACATACAAGCACATTTATAAGGGTAAATAAACATAACATTTTGACCAAAGATTGTGAGCTACCAAGACTACTTACGGTTGGAATGGAATGAAATGTTGTTTGTCCTCGTCATCCACTTTCCCGGTAATTATGTCAGTGACGTCCATAACTGAAATAATAATATAAAATAAGTATTTTTTCAATTATTTTAAAAGTCTGGGAAATTTTGCAGAAGTTGGTGATACACAAGCTGACAAGAGTTTCAGCACTCTCACTTACACAAATTTACTCCATTGAGCAGAAACTTAAGTAAACTAGCCATATAAATACTGTAGCTACAAGAGCAGGTCTGAGGCTAGGAATCCAGTGGCAAGTAACTCACCTCCTTACTCCCCTGTCCACCATCTGCAAGGCACAAATCAGGAATGTGATGCAATACTGTCCACTTGCCTGGATGAGTGCAGCTCCAACAACACTCATGTCATCCAGGGTAAAGCCGCCTGCTTGATTGGCACCTCTTCCACAAACATTCACTCCCTCTACCACCGACAAATAGTGGCAGCAGTGTGTACCATCTACCAAGGCTCCTTCAGCAGCACCTTCCAAACCCACGACCTCTACCATCTAGAAGGAAAAGGGCAGCAGATACATGGGAACACCATCATCTGGAAGTTCCCCTCCAAGCCACTCACTATCCTAACTTAGAAATATATTGCCATTCTTTCATTGTCACTGGGTCAAAATCCTGGAACTCCATCCCTAACAGCACTGTGGGTGCAACCACAGGTGCTGCAACGGTTCAAGAAGGCAGCTCACCGCCACCTTCCCAAGGGCAATGAGGGATGGGCAATAAATGCTGGCCTAACCAGTGACGTTCTCATCCTGTAAATGAGTAAAACAAAACACTTTTTGGACTGAAATATCCTGGGCTCTGACTTGATGTTCCCAAGTGATCAAAGTATCATTGGATTCTGCTGCAGATCTATACAGCCTTTTAAAAAAAAACTGCATCATGCTATCCTTGCCCTTTTACAAAGGAAAAAATAATGGTACATCTAGCCTTTTGTGCTTTACTTGCCCTAACCCAAGGAAAATAGCAGACCAACATACCACAGACTTCGATCTTAACTATCAAGCCAGATGAAATAATGAAAGAAGTTAGAAATAATTAGCCAACCCATGTTGTAGCAGATCACAAGAGGAAGACAAATCCTCTACAATAGAGGCTGGATTATAGCCCAAAGTAGACCAATGAGGGGCTCACTTTTAGAGTACTGCTTACTGTTTTACGCTCACTACCACTATGTTTTGAAAAGTGTTCAGAGTAAACAAAAAGAGTGACTCTTATATAAGGAAGATATAGGGTATAATCCTCAAAAAATGTGAAGACATAAATGTGGAACTCTGTTTTCAGTGCAGTTTTGCATGTGTACCTTCGCATCATAGCATAATTCATGTTTTAACAATGTATTTACACTCCAGCAAACAATGCATGGCAAATCATGAGGGTAGATGAGAGAAATGAGGAGCAAGAAGGCAGTGATGGCCATACCCTGAGTATCAAGCATATCATTGATCAAGAAGCTACCTGGGCATACCAGAGAATCAGTGCAACAGGAAACTGCACCGATCTAAGCGGATGGTAAGTGAAATTTGTGCCATCAATGGTGAACATAGGAACAGGGGTAGGCCATGCAGCCTGTTGAGCATTTCCCGCCATTCAATTTGACTTGGCTGATCATCTACCTCAATGCCACCTTCCTGCGCTATCCCCATATCCATTTATGTCATTGGTCTCCAGAAATCTATCGATTTCTGTCTTGAACATGCTTAACAATTGAGCTTCTACAGCGCTCTGGGGTAGAGAATTCCAAAGATTCACCACCTCTGAGTGAAGAAATTCCTCCTCATCTCAGTCTTAAATAGACTACCCCTCATTCCGAGACTGTGTCCCCTGGTTCTGGACTCACCAGCTAGGGGTAACATCTTATCCAGGTCCAGCCTGTCAAGCCCTGTAAGAATTTTGTAAGTTTCAATGAGGCCACCTCTCATTCTTCGAAACTTTTGGGAAAACAGACCCAGCCTCCTAAATCTCTCCTCATTAGACAGTCCTGCCATCCCAGGGATTAATCTGGTGAACCTGTTAGATTCTTCCTATGGCAAGTATATTCTTCCTTAGATAAGGGAACTAAAACTGTGCACAATACTCCAGAAGGAGGCTCACCAAGGCTCTATATAACTGCAGCAAGACATCCTTACTCCTGTACTCATATCCCCTCGTGATGAAAGCCAACATACTATTTGCCTTCCTAATTGCTTGCTGCATCTGCATGCTGGCTTTCAGTGACTCATGAACAAGGACATCCAGGTCCCCTTTGGACACCCGCACCTCCCAATCTCTCGCCATTTAAGAAATACTCTGCCTTCTTGTTTTTTCTACCAAAGTGAATAACTTCGCACTTAGACACATTATATTCCATCTGCCATGTTCTAGCCCATTCATTTAGCCTGTCCAAGTCCTCTTGAAGCCTCCTTGCATCCTCCTCACAACTTACATGCCCACCCAGTTCGGTGTCATCAGCAATTTGGAAATATTACAATTGTCCCCATACCTAAATCATTTAGAGAGATTGTGAACAGCTATGGACCTCACATGGATCCTTGTGGTACCCCACCATAACAGCCTGCCGTCCTGAGAATGATCTGTTTATTCTTACTCTCTGCTTTCTGTCTGCTAACCAATTCTCGATCCAGGCAAGTATATTTCCCCCAACCCCATGCACTCCCTAATTTTATTTACTAACTTCCTGTGTGGGACCTTATCAAGAGCCATCTGAAAATCCAAATACACCACATCCACTGGTTCTCCTTTATCTATGCTACAAATGACATCCTCAAAAAAATCCAAGTTTGTCAAACATGATTTCCCTTTAATTAATCCATGGTGACTCTGCCCAATTTTATCATTCTTTTCTAAATGTCTAGTTATCACATCCTTTATAATAGATTTTAACATTTTCCCTGCTACTGACATCAGACAAATGGATGTATAGTTCTCCAGTCTCCCTCTTCCCTTCTTAAATAGTAGGGTTACATTTGCTGCTTTCCAGTCCGTAGGAATCTTTCCAGAATCTATAGAATTTTGGAAAGACAACCATCAATGCATCTACTACACCTCTCTTTCAACACCCTGGGATGAAGCTCATCTAGTCCAGGGGATTTATCAGCCTTCAATCTGGTTGGCTTTTCAAGTACTACCTCTTTACTATTACTAATTTCTTTTAGTTCCTCAGTTTCACAAGTCCCTTGGTTGCCTAGTATTTCTGGGAGATATTCTGTATCACAGATGCAAAATGACTGTTTAGTTTCTCCACCATTTCCCTGTTTTCCACTATAAATTCTCCTGTCCCTACATGTAATGGGCTCACATTTGTCCTCGCTAATATTTTCCTTTTCATTTACCTAAAGAAGCTTGTACAGACCCCCTTTGTATTCCTCATTAGTTTACATTCATATTCTCTTTCTTAATCCTCCTTTGCTGGTTTCTAAACTGCTCCCAATCCTCAGGCTTACCACTTTTTTTGGCATTATAAGCCACTTCCTTTGATTTAATGCAATCTTTAACTTCTTTCATTAACCACGGTTGATTTACCTTTCCCTTTGTGTGTTTGTGCCTTGGAGGAATATATATCTGTTGTAGACCATGTAGTATTTCTTTATAATACTAGCCAATACCTGTCTACTGCCAAATCTTTTAGTGTATTATCCCAGTCCGCCATAGTCAACTTGCCCCTCATACCTTCCTAATTTCCTTTCTTCAGATTTAAGACCCTGGTTTCAGAATGATCTATATCACATTCAAACTTAATGCAAAATTCTATTATATTATGGTCACTATTTCCCAAAGGCTCCTTTACAGCAAGGTTATTAATTAGCCCTTTCTCACTACATAAAACTAAATCCAAAATATCTGAATCCCCAGTTGGGTCAATGTACTGTTCCAGAAACTGATCTTGTACACACTCCAGGAATTCATACTCCACAGCAATAGTGATTTGGTTAACCCAAACTGTGTGTAATTTGAAGTCGTTTATTTTTACTGTATTACCCACATTAAATGCATCTCTAATTTCCTGATTTAAAACCTGCCCAACATTAGCACTACAGTTTGGTGGCCTATAATAACTCCCACCAATGTCTGCTGCGCCTTGCTGTTTCTTAGATTGAAGGATCAAAGTGTAGAATCAGTTTGGGTGCAGCTAAGATCCTCTCTTATCAATGTACTGATCTCATCCCTTATTAAGAGTGTTACCCCACCTCCTTTTCCTTTTTGTCAATCCCTCCTAAATGCAAAATATTCTTGGATATTCAATTCCCAGTTTTGGTCACCCTGTAATCACGTCTCCGTAATGGCAACTAAATCATACCCATTTGCCTCAATTTGTGCATTCAAGTCATCGACCTTTTTGCAAATGCTATGTGCACTCAGAGTGCCTTTAATTCTGCTTTTATAACTTTATTCTGATTCTATTTGATGTTTGCCTATACTTTATCTATTTCTGCTTTCTACTTTTCTAATTGCCTTTACCTGTTTTGCTTCCCTCAAATCTCAGCTCCCTCGAAGGTTCCCATCCACCTGCCAATCTTGTTTAAACCACGCACAACAGCACTTGCACATCTCCATGAGGTTGTTAGTCCCGGTCCTGTTAAGGTGTAACCCATCCGTCTTGTACGCGTCCCACCTGTCCCAGAACTAGTCCCAATGCCTTAGAAATCTGATGCCCTCCCTCCTACACCAGTTCTCCAGCCACGTGTTCAATCTCTCAATTCTCTTATTTCTATGCTCACTAGTACATGGGACTGGAAGTAATCCTGAGACTAACGTTTTAGAGGTCCTGCTTTTCAATCTGCTTCCTAGTTCCCCGAAATCTGCTTTCAGGACCTCATCAGCATTCCAACCCAAGTCACTGGTGCCGACATGGAACGCAACCTCTGGCTGTTCACCCTCCCCCAGAAGAGCAGCCGCTCCTCAACATCCTTGGCCATGGCACTCAGAAGGAAACATACCATCCTGGAGTCACACGTACAGCCACAGAAACGCCTGTCTGTTCCTCGGATTAACGAATCCCCTATCACTACTGCTCTTCTCCTCCTCTTCCTCCCCTTCTATACAGCTGAGCCGCCCGTGGCACCACAAACTTGGCTCTGACTGTACTCCTCCGAGGAACCAACACCCTCACCAGTATCCAAAATGGAAAACCGGTTGCGAGCGGGACCTCAGGGGACTCCTGCATTACCTGTCTGGTTCTCCTGGACTGCCTGGTGGTCACCCATTCCCTTCCTACCTCTATGCTCCTAAGCTGCAGTGTGACCACCTCTATGACCGTGCTATCCACGTAGCCCTCAGCCTCACGAATGCATCATAATGACTCCAGCCACTGCTTGAGCTCCGAAACCTGAAGCTCAAGTTTCTGCAGCTGGTGACACTTCCTGCACATGTGGGCGTCTAGGTCACCGGCAGCATCCACGACTTCCCAGGAAGATCTCTGATCATGCAGTACTCCCCTCAGGCCCTAATTGTAGCCATTAAAGTCACAGCGGCTTTTAACTTTTCTGCCTCTGGTTCAATCCAAGGATCAGCAGTGGACCTTGGTGGCATTTCGCAAGCGGCAGCACATCACTGAATCTTGCAGGTCACCAATTTCCTATTTGAGAGAGCTGGGTGGTGCATACTATTGCAAATAAGTAGGGCCTTGCAGGTACATGATTATGGGATTCGTCTGAATCAGTAGATTTCCATATGTGCAAGGCAACATCAATTGCATTCATCTGTCCATTAAGACACCAAGTGAGTAGCCAGTGGGTTTCCTCTGAAAGAAGGGCCTCCACCCCCATTCAACTGGTATATGACCAGTTACGATCCTAGGCCAGACTCAGGTTGTGGGCAAGATCCAGTGAGGGACCAATAACGTTTTGTTTAAAGTTGACCAAGTTTTAAATTCAAGACGTCTACTAAATGAATAAAGCTGCAAGATTCCACAGGTTTCGAACAAAAAAAGACTTTAGCATACAAATTCAGAAAGATAAAACTTTTACAATATCTATCTTATACTCTAACACTCAGGGTAAGTATAAGGTCCATATGAATTAACCAGCAAACTGTGGCCAAACACACTACAGAATAAATGCCAAATGTGACCAAAACCAATTCCATGGGTTTCTCAAAAATCCACGCAGTCATACTGAGTCAGCCAATCTCACAAACTTTGTCTCTCTCACGAGGGTTTCCAATCTCCATGTTCAAAGATCTTGCCTTGGGAATCTCTCCAAAAGTCGCTCATGCCTTAAACATTACAATCTCCACAGGCTACAAGCTTACATAGCACAAGAGACACAAAATGAATTGATTTCATAATAGGCCACAAGAGCTTTTATACATGTGCGTGCTCGTTATCTGGCAACTGCCATGACGTTTTCACCTTCCAGGGGTCGAGTGCTGCCGTTCTTTATGTCACCACCAAAACTCCGTGAATGAATTCTAGGGGCAAGGGATATTTTTGGAAGAACTAGCCACACATCCCTTTCCATGACCCTGAAAGGGAGGCACAGAGGCGTTACAACCAAAGCCAACTGCTCACAAGAACCCCCGTTGAGCAAGTCATCAGGCTTTAAAGCGGCACCATCGGTGCCTAGGTCAGTCAGGTGGTGTCCCATAATATACTACTGCAATCGCCTACTGCATTCTCCATGAAACGGCCTCCAGATAGATATGAATCTTCAAGAGGCTGAAGCGCTAGATCGAGACAGTTCACCAGAGGATGACGATGCAAAGCAGAATGGCCAACATTCAAAACCGTGAGATGTGGCTAGGGTTGGCTTAGGTATCAAAGCCCTCATCAGGATGGCATGAACATCTGATCCAAGCATATCTGATCCAAAGTGCTACTCATCCAGCAGGACTGTCTGCACTGGCACTCACTTTGATCTGCCTGTGCGAACAGATCCATTAAATGCACAACTTTGAACAGATCCATTCTTACTGGCAATGCATAGTACATATCTCTCCAACAATCTGTGTCCATTTTCAAGGACCACTGCTTCCCTTCACCACTTCTTCTTTCTTTTCCAATCTTACCATTAAAAAATGTAAGCTCATACAGCTGGGGTCATGGCTCAGCATTTTCAATCTTAATAATAAATTATAATGTGCACAATCATAAATGAAAACAACTTAAGTGAATCGCTCAATGCTATGATCGACGTGGTGACCTTCGCTCCGGACGCTTCTAGCAGTGCTCCCCTTGTGGTTTCAGATGAGGCTGCCTGCTAACTTGTGTATACTTGAGGCCAAGATACACATGGTGGTTGTCCTCATTGTTCAGGTGCCAGGTATATGTAAATTGATATATAACTACTATTCACATTTGTGACAAAAGATCCAATCTTAGATATTAGTGTAGAAGTCAATAGTTCTAAATACGATATTCGGATAACAAATTAAAGGAACAGATGTAGAAACTGCGATCATGACTCACTTTTAATCCATTCCCTTGATTATTTTGAAGTCATCACTCTAGAACCTATGTAAACAATTTCAACAACTATATATTTCCAAGAATGCAGCTTTGCATCCACTTTGTGTGAAAATGAATGAAAAGTAGAATCTCGTGAGGTAATGTTCATTTTTGGCAGAATGACATCACCAGCATACAGATTACTGACTTGTATTCATTTAACCTGCGCATATATGTTTTTTGGTCTGTGCCAGAGCAGTGTGTGCAGGAATCCCACATTTTACTTAAAATAGCACCTGATAAATTGCATACTATTAGTGCAAGATTTTATGCTGTATTCAGATTTACACTTTAAAGTAGAAATGATCAAATTTGCCCTTATGTAGCATTATGTCTGATTGTGTACATACAGCCCACCACACTCCTGCCCCCCAACTATTGCATGCATGTCAGCCTATGGTAAATACAACTAGTGGGTTATCAAATTCTTGTACAGCGTTCTGTTTAATACTTAAAATCCCAACTGAAATATTGAAGAATTGAAACATTTTTTTTCAGAAAAATCATCCCAAAATGTTCATCTAAGATTCATACAAATAAAACATACATTTCTCCAGTATGTTAGCTACATTTTTTGTGACTATTACTGCTCAAATGAACAAAACGGTTAAAAAAAATATTGATTACACAATAAATGAAGGCTTTCTAAAAATAATTCAGGCAACTTTTTGGAAATGAAGAGCAATTAAGTTATTAGTGCTTTCTCAGCAGCCAACTATTGAAACATTTATCCCTTCCTAAATGCATTACGCAGAAAATTGCTTATGAAAATCAAAGTGATACCATAGCAAACAGATGATGTCACACAGAAAGCATGTAAATCTTTAGAGATTACTTTTAAAAACAGCAAACAGTTGCAATTTGTATAGTGCAATGTCATTATCCTTTCTTTATATGTAAAAATGTTTCCCTATATGGATGGTAAATAGTTATCCATGCATCCAGATGAATCATTTATCATATTCTACTTTGTTGAGTAATTATAATTGCTGCTAGACACATTGACAGTTCCCTGCTGAAAACCACAAATCACTCAAATTCCTTGTGAAAATTATTAAATTTTATTAAAATAGAAAAGCTGCATCCAGATATAAAGGTAACCGAAGAAATCCAATGAAATCCATTATCAAGTATGTTTTTTTAAAAGTAGGTGATTAACCATAGTCCACAAGGGACCAGAGACATCTCTCTCCATTAGAGATACACAATTGGTTATGTAGCTTGAGGAGCACTACTCCACACCAAGCATGGAACATAGCAAGGGAGTAGACCTCCAGGAATCACCACAGCCAGTTCAGGGATTGAACGCCAACCATTGGCCTCATTCTACACCACACTCTAGCCATCTAGCTAACTGAGCTAAAAGCCCAAATGCTCCAATCAGCATTGAAATCACTGCATCCAACACTGATCAAGTCAAGAAACTGCGCACTCACCTGGTTATGCTTAAAACAGTCTGACTTTTGATGCAGCAACCTGATGAGCCCCCTCAGTGCAGGAGTCCATGCAGAGACTTGTGAAGAGGATCAGCACAGCAGACTAGCCCCTTTTTTAATGGCATTAGCTGCCGCATTATGAGTTTAAAGGTCCAATTTGAATGTTAGTAAATGGATGAATCGGTGATTGAGGGAGGTGAATAGGGGGTGGGGGCGAGAGGTGTGTGTGTGGGAGGGGGGGGTGGGGGGGGGGGCAAGCAGGGCAGGGGCCACGGTGTGAGAGATGGGTACGTGGGTAGGGGGTAGGTGGGTATCGGGGGGAGTCAGCTTGGGAGATAGTCAGTAAGGTTGTAGTTGGTTGGTCAGATTTGTTGCAATATTTAAGCGCCAAATCACGCTGAGCTTTCTTGAGCAGTCTTCCTACCATCTACACATTGAAATACATCAATGTTACAATGCAGAAACAACAGGCGATTTGGCCCAACCAATCCACACAAGTGTTTATCATCCAGGAAAGCAAATGACCCTCACTGTATTTACCCACTCTGATCCTAGATGCTTTCACCCCATTTCCCCCCATTCACCTATTCAATTAGCTTATTCAAGTGAGTTGCTTATTCTCTTTGTCAACTGAAGACTCAACATTGCATTGCCTGTGGTTAATTGGCAAGTCACATACAAATCCTTTGAAAGATTAGAATTCTACATATACCCCTACAAGTTGTAATGTTTATTAAACTAGTTGAAAATTTGAAAGTTGCGAAAGGAAGAAAATTAAAGAGCATTTATCATACTTGGTAGTCCAAGTTTAGTTAGTAATATATTTTATATATTACAGTTGAGCCTTTACCTGCCACTCCAAAGGGTCTTCTCAGCCCTGTAGTAAGTTTCTTGGTATTATTGTCCTTCAGCTCCATGCGACCCACTCTGACAATTTGGCACACAAAGCTAATTTTTTCTCTTTTAAGATCTTTGCTGCCAAGGTCCTGTGAAAAACATAGAAATATCCCAAATAAAATATTTCAGTTCCGATGAGGTATACACATACACTCAAAATATCATAACCTCTCTTTTCCCTTCACTGATGCTGACTGCTGTAGCTAGGTTGGCAGCACTCTCATCCTTGAGTCACAAGGTTCTGAATTTCAAGTCCCACCCAAGGGCTTGAGCACAAAAATCAGGACTGAAACTCCAGTACAGTACTGAGGAGCACTGCACTGCCATCTTTCAAATGAGATCTCAAACACCATCTCAGGTAGGTATAAAACTTTCCATGGCAGTATTTCAAAGAAAAGCAGGGGAGTTTCCCCTGGTGTCCTAGCCTATATTTAATCCTCAATCAATATCACGAAAACAGATTATCTGGTCATGATCACATTGTTGTTTGTGGGAGCTTGCTGTGCATAGATTGGCTGCTTCATTTCCCACATTACTACAATGACTACATCCACGGTAAGGTGCTGTTGAGACATCCAGTGGTCTCGAAAGGCACTATATAAATGCAAGGTTTTTTGTGTACTTCCAGCCTTTTTGTTTTAATTGAGACAGTTTACTCATCTTATGCAAGGTAGTTTTTCCTTTAAAAAGCCTGAATTAATATTCTAATTAAAATGTAACATTAAAGTTGACCTTTAATTACTTCCATAATTGACATTATTTTCAGCTGAGTAATTATGTATCTTACCAGGGGATTAAAGCTTTACCTTGAGAGGTCATTATGAAAACAAGCACTTAAAGTTACTTTAGTAAGCAAACTCCACGTTAGAAATAGAAAGCCTTTAAATGCTCTTAATTTTTCATGCTAGACAGTAACGGTCATCTGACCATCATCAGTGTAGGATTGATGTGGAGGAACAATTGCATCTAAGGAAATTACTAGTCTTCACAAAAACACAGTTGAGCCAAGCCTGTGCCAACTTGCAGTTTTCAACACATCATTATCCATTTGATCACAAGAAAATCAACAAATTGGTGAGAGGTACCATTATATCTCTCAAAAATTGATCAGTTTACCAGTGTCACAGCATGTTCAAGGCTCGCTGCTGCAAAGACGGCATAGTCTGCAACTACAACTACTTGAAGGCATTGGATCTTGATGCATCTGTTGCAAAGGAAAATGGGAAATGGTTCTAAAATCTCTATTTCTGCAATAACAACTAAATTGGATGCGTAATATTATTTGCGTTGTACAATTTCTGATCTGAATGTGTGTGAGAATATAGGGAATAGAAATACTGTCTTATGAAAAATCTCATTATTGAACCATAGTGTAGATGAACTACACTGTTTTACAGGTTATGACTGCATAAATGAATGAATATGGGATCTGAGCATTGCTGGCAAGGCAAACATTTATCATCCATTCCTAACTGCCATTGAGGCAGTGGTAGTGAACCACCTTCTTGAACTGCTGCAATCCACCTGATGTCTGGTATACACTCACAGTGCTGGTAGGGAGGGAGTTCCAGAATTTTCACTCAGTGACAGCAAAGGTATGGTGAAAGAGTTCCACGCCAGGATGGTGCAGACATGGAGTGGAACTTGAAGGTGTTTCTTTTTCAATTCTTGCACTGCATGAGGGTGTCGCTGGCTAGGCCAGCATTTTTATTGTCCTTGAGGTGGTGGTGTTGAGCTGCCTTCTTCAACTGCTGCAATCCATGTGGTGTAGGTACACCTATAGTACTGTTGGGGAGGGAGTTCCAGGATTTTGACCCAGCGCCAGTGAAGGAACAGCGATATAGTTCCAAGCCAAGTTGGTGTGTGGCTTGGAGGGGAACTGCCAGCTGGTGGTGTTCCTATGCATTTGCTGCCATTCTCCTTCTAGTGGTACAGGTCATGGGTTTGGAAGGTGCTGTTGAAGGAGCTTTGTTAAGTTGCTGCAGTGCATCTTGCAGACGCACTGCAACTGTGCATCAGTGGCAGAGGAAGAGAGTATTGAAGGCCGTGGATGGGGTGCCAATCAAGCAGGCTTTGTCCTTATGGTGTCGCGCTCGAGTGTTGTTGCAGCTGCACTCATCCAGGAAAATGGAGAGTATTGCACCACACTCCTGACTTGTCTCTTGTAAGATGGTGGACAGGCCTTGGGAAGTCAGGAGGTGAGTTACTCTCCATAGAATTCCCAGCTTCTGACCTGTTTTGTAACTACAGTATTTATGTGGCTTGTCCAGTTCAGTTTCTGGTCACAGTGGCAGATTCAGTGATGGTTATGCCATTGAATATCATGGGGAGATGGTTGGATTCTCTCTTGCTGGAAATGACCATTGTCTGGCACTTGTGGCTCAAATGTTACTCGCCACTCATCAGCCCAAGTCTTGAGTGTTGTCCAGGTCTTGCTGCATATGGGCACAGACTGCATCAGTATCTGAGGAATTGTGAATGGTGCTGAATATTGTGCAAACATCAGCGAACATCCCAACTTCTGACCTTAGGATGGATTGATCAAGCAGTTGAAGATGGTCAGGTCCAGGGCATCACCCTGAGAATTTCCTGCAGTGATATCCTGGGACTGAGATGGTTGACCTTTAACAATCACAACCATCTACCTTTGTGGTAGGTATAACTAGCTAGGGCTAGGGCTCCTGGATGCCTTGCTCGGTCAAACGCTGCCTTGATATCAAGGACAGTCACTCTCACTTCACCTCTGGAGTTCAGCTCTTTTGTCCATGTTCGGACTAAGGCTGAAGCACTGTCGATGGTACCTTCTATCACTTTGCTCATGATCAAGAGTAGATTGATGGGGGGGTAACTGGCCTGTTGGATTTGTCCTGCTTTTTGTGGACAGGACATACCTGGGCAGTTTTCCACATTGCTGGGTAGTTGCCAGTGTAGTAGCTGTACTGGAACAGCTTGATCAAGCGTGCAGCTTGATCTTCCGTACAATTGCCGTAATGTTGTCAGGGCCCATAGACTTTGCAGTATCCAATGCCTTCAGCCATTTCTTCATATCACGTGGAATGAATCGGATTGGCTGAAAGCTATGATGCTGGGGACCTCACGAAGCGGATCATCCACTCAGAACTTCTGGTTGAAAACTGTTGCAAATGCCTTAACTTTTGCACTGATCTGCTGGGCTCCCCCATCAATGACAATGGGGGTATTTGTGGTGCCTCCTCCTCCAGTTCGTTGTTTAATTGTTCATCGCCATCACGACTGGGTGTGGCAGGATTGCAGAGTTTAGATCTGATCCATTGGTTGTGAGATCGCTAAGCTCTATGGCATGCTGCTTTCGTTGTCTGGCCTACACTAGTCCTATGTTGTAGCTTCACCAAGCTGACACTACATTTTTAGGTACGCTTGGTGCTACTCCTGGCATGCCCTCCTGCATTCTTCATTGAACCAGGGTTGATACCCCAGTTTGATGACAATGGTAAAGTGGAGCACTGATTCATCAGCTAAAGGAGGAAGGTAGGTGGTAATCAACAGGGGGTTTCCTTGCACATGTTTGACTCAATGCCATTAGTCTCCATAGGGTCCAGAGTCGATCTTGATGACACCTAAGGCCAATCCCTCCTGACTATATAGCACTTTGCTGCCACCTGTTGTGGTTCTGTTATGCCAGTGGGACAGGCAAGCAATAGAGGAGTGTGGGACATTGGTTGTAAGGTTTGATTCAGTGTGTATGTATATGTCAGGCTGTTGCTTGACTAGTCTGTGAGATAGTTGTCCTAATTTTGGCCCAAGTCCCTAGGGGTTAAGGAGGAGGGTCTTAAAGAGTTAGCTGTGCCTTTGTAATTTCCAGTGAGTAGGTCAATGTTGGGCGGCCCTGTCCTGTTTTATTCTTATTTGATTTTTCTGTAGCTGTTCATACAACAGAGGGGTTTGATAGACCCTTTCAGAGGGCACTTGAGTTCCCAACTCTGCTCTCGGTCTGGTGTCAGATATAGGCCAGACCAGGAAAGGTTGTCAGATTTCCTTCCTTGAGGGCCATTAGTGAACCAGATGGGTTCCAGTAGTTTCATGATCATTATTACTAAGGCTATCTTTTTATTCCAAATGTATTAATTAATACAGTTTAAGTTCCCCTGGTTGCCATGCCTCAGGAGCACCAGCCCAACATTACCACTATGTTACCATTCCGTCTTCTCCTAAGGTGAAGTGCTCTTCCTGTGCCATGATGCCTCAAGAAGTTTATTAATGAATGCAGGATATCCAATCTGAATAGCTGACTACATGCATAATTTCAATAAATTACAAAGTTTGAAATTTTTAAAAACTAATTTTTTTGTGTTAAACCTTTCCACCTATTTTTAAAACATTCATTACTCTGGTCACATTATGTTGGCTTTTCTTACACTCTTCCTTAGATTTCAGTACTTGTAGAGAAACAATTTTCTAAAAAAGTGTTAGACTGTGGCATTTTAAAACTTCTAACCTAAACCTAAACAAACTGAGGAACAAGCAAAGCCCATTCAACTACAATCTTATTTCAAATTTTTAACCAACAGCATGGGATTAGCTACATCATTAATCTCTGCAACGTAAAACCAATTTGAAGTAAAAGTGAAGTATCAGAACAAAAACCACTCTATCGCACTAAGGTTTATCAAGCTACTACTTCACTAAAAAAGGTACAAGGTGAAAATAGCTTACAGTAAATACGGCTTTCAAGTTGTTTAGCCGGTCTATGTCTTTTGGAAGGCCTGAGCTCGCCCATCGAACTAGGTAGTTTTCACTGTAAAAACAAAACTAATTTGTAAATTTGATACTCCAAACACACTTGCACCCAGCCTCACTACTCCTTCTATTCATTAGTACATTACACTGCAAATGAAAATATTTATTTTTATGTAGACTTTAGCAATATAAATCATTATGACGTCAGGCTAACATTCTGCTAAAATAAACTGTGGAATTCCAAGCCATATGCAAAATATACTCTCTCAAGTTTGAGGCTGTTAGATAGTAGGCATGCATACAGAAATACACATTTAAAATGCGCTCTTCATTGTCACACTCAGAATGCATACCACTTTAGAAACTAATGGCAGGAAGCAAAATAGTGCCAAATACCATGGATGAGAAGAATCATGAAATCATACGATAAACAAACTAGTAATCAAGTATTTTGCAATTGCATATAACATAATATTACAAGACCTAGTAACAGGCCATTCAGTCCAACAGTTCCATGTCAATATTTAGGCTCCACAAGAGACTCCTTTATCTTACCTCATCAACATGCCTTTCTACCTATTCCTTTCTTCCTAGCGCTTATCTCTAACTTCCCCCAAAAGGCATTTTTGCTAATCACCTCAACTACTCTTTGTGGTAGTGAGTTTCACACTCCAGCCACACTCTGGATGAAGAGATTTCTCCTCAATTCCATATTGGGTTTATTAGTAACTATCTTATATTTATGCCCCTTGGCTTTGGTTTTGCATGCAAGTGGAGACATCATCTCTAAGCCTACTCTCTCAAACCCTTCAATAATCTTATGGAACTCTATTAAGTCTCCTTTCAAGCTCCACCGCCTGTTCAAACTTTCATGATAGTTGCTACCAATCAGTTCTGGTATTATTTCAGTAAATCTTTTTTGCATCTTCTCCAGTATCTATATATCCTTATAATACAGCAACCAAAGCTGTTCACAGTACTCCAAGTGTGACCTAATTAAAGTTTTATACAAGTTTAACATCATTTCTGCTATTCAATTTTATCCCATTAAAAATGAATCCTAATGCTCTGTTTGCTTTTTTTATGGTCTTTTTAACCTGTACCACCACTTCCTGTGATTTGTGTAGCTGTACCCCCAGATCGCTCTGTTTCTTCATCACATTTTCCAAGATGTGTAACCTCCTCCATCTTTCATACCAAAATGTACCACCTCACATTTACCAATATTGAAGTTAAGTTACCAATGGCACACTCATTCTGCAATGACTTCCTGAATTTTGTCCTAGCCCTTCTCTGTATTAATTACCCTCCAGTTTTGTCATCTGCATATTTTGAAATTATACTGCCAATGCCCGAGTCAATGTAAATGGTGCACAACAATGATCCCAGCACCAATTCTGCAACTACCTTTAACCTCTACTCTGTTTTCTGTTTTTTGTTTTTTGGCCAGCTTGCTATCCATCTTGCTATGTTCTGATCTCAGTCATGAGTTTACTAGGTAAGACCTTACCAAAAGCCTTTTAGCAATGCAAATATATTACGTCTACTAGAATACCTTTAGAATACAATTTCTGTTTAAAAGAATAAGAGGTGATCTCATTGAAACATACAAGATTCTGACAGAGTAGACACTTAGAGGTTGTTTTCGCTGGCAAGAAAATCTAGGACACTAGGGCAATGTCTCAGGATAAGGAGCCGATAATTTAGAACTGAGAGGAGGAGAAATTTCTTCATTCAAAGGGTTGTGCATTTTCGGATTCCTCTACATCAACGGGTTGTGGATGCTCTATCATTAAATATATTTAAGGCTGAGATGGACAGACTTTTGGTCACCAACAGAATCGAGAGATATAGGGAGCAGTCGGGAAAATGGAGTTGAGGCAGAAGATCAGCCATGATCGTAATGAATAGCAGAGCAGGTTCAAGAAGCTATATGGTCTACCCCTGCTCCTATTTCTTATGTTTTTACATTTTCAAAGAATTAAATAAAGATTGGTCAACAAAATGACTTTCCCTTTTGAAATCTGTACTGGCTACTCTTTATTATGTTTTCAGTTTCTAAATGTTTTTCCATTACATCTTTGAGCAAGGGTGTCATTAACTTTCCTAGTACCTACATGAAGCTAACTGGTCTATAGTTCCCTTCACTTGTTCTAGCTCCCTTTTTATATACAGGAATCATAATAGCTGTCTGCCAGTCCTCTGGCATTATTCCTTTCTCAAATTAATTTTTATGTATTTGTCATTGTGTCTCCACTACCTCTTTCTCCAACTTCTTTTAATATATGCAGATCCAATCCATCCAGGCCAGAGGTTTTATTAGTTTTCCAATTATCGCACCACCCAAACTTTATCTTAAATGTCTCTGTGTCTTTTTTGACCTCTTCTTCTAATATCATGTACACCACGCTAATCTCGCTAGTAAATACTGAGGCAAAGTAATTATTATACTTTTGTAATATCACTGTCAGTACCTGTGAGGTTATCATATACATCCTTTAGTGGCTCTATCCTGTTTCTTCTTTTGTTATTTGTGTCTGTAGAATACTGTTTATTTTTATATTCCTTGATGACTTAGTTTCTCTTTGTCTTCCTAACTATTTTTTAGACTTCTTTCCTAAGCATTTTGTATTGCTTTTGTATCCTCTCCTTTATTGTCCAAGTTCTTAGTATATGCATTTTTTCTTCAGTTTCAGTGCTGCCCTTATTTATTTATCCATGATATGTCATCGCTGGCTAGCGTGTTCTTGGGTTTCAGTAGGATATATTATTCCTGGACTCTATTAATCACTATTGTAAATATTTCCCACTGCTATTCTATTTCTTTGCTTGTCAGAAAATGTTCCAGTTTACTTTCCCTAGATCTATTCTTATCTCTGAAGATCAGCTTTTTCTTATTTAGTAGTGACAGGTTCTTGCTTAAATATAAACACCTATTCCTGGCTGTCAAGAAAACAAGAAATTGTAAGATTTTCCTTCTGTTAATAACCCTGTCATATTTCTTATGTACTCGAGGACAGGCTGTTGGGGGTTTGTAAATATGGTAATTGGAGTAAGAGCCAGAGTGACTGCAAGAATCTAAAACCAACAGTAAGAAGCGGTTTTGATATGTTAACGAACCAGGAATTTCAATCAGAGTTCTACATAAGGCAATAATAGGAGTGGTTTCGAATTGAGTTATTTTAATTCAAAGGGGGATATATGCAGTTTGTAAAAAGGTGTAAGGTAAAGATAGGGTAAAAGCATAATACTGCGGATGCTGGAAATCTAGAACAAAAACAAAAATACCTGGAAAAACTCAGCAGGCCTGACAGCATCTGCGGAGAGGGATACAGTTGATGTTTCGAAACGTCAACTGTATCCCTCTCCACTGATGCTGTCAGACCTGCTGTGTTTTTCCAGGTATTTTTGTTTTTGTTAAAGGTAAGGTAAGTTTGTTTTTAATAAATCTAAGAGCTATAGTAAAGAAATAAGTTTAATCAATTCTGGGAAGAAAGCATTTCTTTAGACACTGGTTGAGACAATAGAGAGATCAAAGGGAAGGAACGCATTTAAGAAAATACTGAAGCCTAGGTGGGGTTAGCTGCTCAGATCTCCCAGAAGACAGCAGGACAGCTGTTTAGATCTCCCAAAAGATAACAGTTATAGCTGGTCAGAACTCCAGAAGACAGCGTGAACAAGGCCAGATCTGAAGCCCCAGTGGTTGTCAGCCTGAAAGGACACCCCCAACAAAAAAGGCACTGTGGTAAAAAATTACTGGAATTCTATAGATTTTGAACTCTATAGGGATAGTTGCTGAACAGAAAAGGGGACCGTTAAATCTGAGGGTAGTTAAGATCTTGTGGAACTGTTTTAAAGTAATGTTTACTGTGTGAAGCCGGTCATGTTCAAGTGTAATTGTGCTTTTTTTCTCTATTTTCTTTTAATAAATATTTACTCTACTATAAAATCATCACAAGTAGTCGGGACCATCATTTCCTGATTTCAGAACCTCTCCTCATACCATACAAATTGCAAAAACCGGTTTGGAAGCTGTTTCAAGTTTCCTGCTGGGATTTGGGCAGCTCGGCATTTACCATCAGCTGTGACATAACATAGCCCACATTTCACTCTGGATCCCACTGGCTCCATTTAAAAGTCAAGTTTACCGTGCATTATGGCTGCAAAGCCGATGGATTATAAAAGTAGGGGTGTGTTGCTACAACTGTACGAGGTATTGGTGAGACCGCACCCAGAGCCCTGTGGACTGTTTTGGTCCCCTTACTTAAGACGCAATATACATACATTGCAAGGAGTTCAGAGAAGACTCACTAGGCTGATTCCTGGGATGAAGGGGCTGTCTTATGAACAAAGGTTGAAACGGTTGGACCTTTACTCATTGGAATTTAGAAGAACAAGAGGTGATCTTATTGAAACGTATTATTTTCTCAGGGTAGACGCTGACCCTCGTGGGGGAATCTAGAACTAGGGGCCACAGTTTAGAAAGAAAGGGTCTCCCATTTAAGATACAGATGAGAAAGTATTTCTTCTCTCAGTGGGTCATGAGTCTTTGGAATTCTCTTTCATAGAGAGCAGCGGAGGCTGGGTCATTGAGTATATTCGAGGCTGAGACAAGACAAATTTTTGATCTACAAAGGAGTAAAGGGTTATGGCAGACAGGCAGGAAAGTGGAGTTAAGGCCAAAATCAGATCAGCCATGATCTGATTTAAAGGCGGAGCAGGCTCAATAGGCCTAAAGGCCTAATCTTGTTCCTAATCCTTATGACCTTAATATCGTCCTTCAAACAAGCTGGCACAGATTTGATAGGCTGAATGGCCTCTTGCTCTGCTGTACCATTCTATGATTCTATGATATGGGCCTTGGTGCAGGTACAGCACAGAATTAGCACAATCATTCAAGGATTAAAGTAGGAGTACAAGTTGCAAAACTTTGGTTTACATTTCCTCAAGCTTGGATGGTTCAGGATGATTCAAGTATTAAAAGTGTCGTAAAAAACAGATTATAGCCACAAATTATTTAGGGAAATACTGACTTTTTTAATGAAGGCCTGAGTGTTTTTAAAGAAAACAAGCAAAGACACTGAGCAAAAGATGGCTGATAAAGTAAAATGACCACATTCTGGAAAATTCCTAGTGGATTACACTGGCAGACCTGTCCTGAGAAAACATGGAATGTTGCACCTGAAAAGATGTTATGGCCTTCTTCAAGCAGAGACACTTGAAAGGGGGATAGGAAAGATACAAAAGACTGAACATTAATCTCCTGTAGTTGTTGAGACAAAAGACCAATTTGCATGTCTCAGCCGTCAGCCAAAAATCCATCTCCTGTTGATTTATATCTCAGAATGGGTTAATAGTTCTGAGATGGATGCAAGACAAGATCATTTCCTCTCCTGGAATACACAGGAAAAAATGGGTTAAAAAGCCAGCTGCAGACCAGTGTGTGTCAGCAAGGAGAAAAGCAGCTACCACTGCAATTTGCAGGCAGAGTCTCTCCCCCTCTCGCTCTCTCTGTTGCTGGAGGCAAGGCTCAGCAGAATCCACAAGAAAAATTAAATAGGACAGCCTTTTTAGCTACCTTCCGGAACTAAGCGTCTCCAACTAACTGTGAATCTGCCAAGGTCAGCCCTACCAGAATCATCCAACTTAACAGCTGCAATGTACCGACATCTACGCCTCAAGGCCAATCAAAGGGCATAGAGACATAGAAAATAGGAGGAGGTCATTCAGCCCTTCTAGCCTGCTACACCATTCAATATGATCATGGCTGATCCACTATCTCAGCTCCGTTGTCACAAAAGTATAATACTCTTTATAATATTTTCTGGTTTATTGTAAAGTAGCTTTATTGGCGGGGCGGGGGGGGGGGGGGGGGGGGGGGGTGTTTTTTTCTGTGTGTGTGTGCGTATGTGCCAAGCAGACTGCAAGCTGAAGTTATCAGAAGGGGTAAGGTGTAGAAGTATCTTTGAAATGCTAAGTAGGTAAACATGGTTGGGGTCTTAGCATGTAAGGTGTGACAAGAATTTGCATTTTTAGATAGGTGACGGGAATTTTGAATTTCAACACAGTTAATGAGAATATTGGCAACATGAAAAGATTTATATTGTGAGAAAGGTAAAGTTCCAAAGACATATGGAAACAATAGAATTTACATGTTAAGAGGAGAAAAACATATATGAAGGAGAATGAGGCTGTGTGTAAGGAGAAGGCATCGTGAGATCTAAGAGAGGTGTGTGAAATAGCCTTAATGAAGCCACCAGTATTTGTGCTTAAGCCTGCTGTCTACAGAAACCGAAGCAGGAGAAAGTCATTTGAATTCTACTGTGCAGGGTATCGTGTTAATTTTCTGGATCTGTTTAAATTCTAAAAAATCCATTTTTGGGCTATTGCCTTAAACGGGGTGTAACTGGAAGTTAGGTTAATTAGGAATTTTAGGAGTTAGCATTGTAGTAATTTGTAAGTCCTTTAGATGTGCTTGAAATCTTCTCTTTTGTTAACAAATATTTTAATTTAGTTTTTTTTAAATATCTCAAAGTATTAGTGGACTTATTACTTCTGAATTCAGTGCATACATCTCGAATTAAATACAAATGGCATAACCATTGTGATGGCGCGATCAAGTTTCCCTCATGGATTTGATCCGCCTGGCTCACATCATCTGCCGGGTCATAACAGACTGTCAAGAAGATATAATAATTTTCATAATGTTATTGGAATTTATGGTAAAGTACAGTAATAGTGGGATCTGTGTCTATATGTGTGTGCGTGTGTGTGTGTGTATGTGCGCGTGTGTGTGTGTGCGCGCGCGCATGTATGTGTGTTTGGGGGAAGGCTTAATTGAATTAAAGGCAGCTGGTCTGAAGGATTTGATGTATCAGAAGATAAACTAGGTTTGAAATTTTAAGTAGGTAAACGTGGGGGAAGTTTTAGAATGTAAGGTATAATGGGAATATTTGCATTTTTAAATAAACCAGACTAGCATGAATTCAGAAGAGGGAATGAAATGTTACACCTAGCTAGAAGTTAAGAAACAGTGTGCTTATTTTTCCCAAAGATTACTGGTAAAATTGGTACCACGATAGATTTTATTATTAGAGAGGTAAAGTCCAAAGACATAGTGAAACAATGGGAATTTGCATTCGAGTGGGAAAATATGTATAAAGGAGCGAAGGTTATATGTCAGGGAAGGCATTCTACGATTTAACACAAGTGTGAAAAGCCGCTAGCCTCTAAGCCTCAAGCTGCTGTCTACAAGGAACTGAAGCTGAGAAGAGCTCTTTGAATCTGACTATTCAGGGTATTATGGGTTACTTTGCCTGGGTCTTTAAAAGCTATGTTGCCTTAACAGAGATGTAACTGGGGTTTAGGTTAATTAGGGGATTTAGAAGTGATCACAGTAGTAATTTGTAGATTTATTTAGTGTTTAAAATCATTTCTTCTATTAATAAAGGTTTAATTTAGTTTTGTAAGAAACCTATGAAACTTGGTGGCCTTCTTACTGAATTCAAAGCCCACATCTTGAAATAAGAACAAATTGCAAATAATTGTGGCAGCTGCTTCAAGTTTCCCTCTGGGGTTTGGATACCTTGGCATTTACCATCCACCTGAAATAAGACAGCCATACTCCCATGCTCTCCCCTTACCCCTTGACACCTTTAGAGTCAAGAAATCTATTTCCTTCTTGAATATATTGTGACTTGGCATCCACAGCCTTGGGGATTTATTGGCTTTCAGTCCCATTAATTTCTCCAGCACTATTGTTTTAGTAATACTAATTTCCTTCAATTCTTCCTTCGCGCTAGACCCTTGGTTCCCCAGTATTTGTGTCTTCCTATGTAAAGACAGACCTAAAGTAGTTGTTTAATTGCTTAGCCATTTCCTTGTTCTCTATTATAAATTCTCCCATTTCAGACTGTAAGGGACTTACATTTGTCTTCACCAATCTTTTTCTTTATACTTATAGAAGCTTTTACAGTCCGCTTTTATGTCTCTTGCAAGTTTACCCTCGTACTATATTTTTCCTCTCTTAATCAATCTCTTGATCCTCCTTTTGCTGAATTCTAAACTGCTCCCAATCCTCAGACTTGCTGCTTTTTCTAGCAAATTTATATGAATTCTCTTTGGGTCTAATACTATCCTTAATTTCTTTTGTTAGCCATGGTTGGGCCTCTTTTCCTGTTGTGTTTTTTAACCAGAAAGCAATGTTTAACTGTTGCAAAGCAGACATTAGTTCCTTAAATATTAGCCATTGTCTATCCATCATCATGCCTTTTAATGAAGTTCCCCAATCTATCTTAGCCAACTCACACTTCATACCTTCGTAACTTCTTTTGTTAAGATTCAAGACCCTAGTTTCAGATCGAACTACTTCACTTTCCATCCTAATAAAAAATTCCATCACATGATGGTCACTGTTTCCTAAAGGACCCAGCACAACAAAATTATTAATTAAATCCTTTTCATTGCACAATACCAAATCTAGGATAGCCTGTTCCCTAGTCAGTTCCTCAATATACTGGTCTAAGAAACCATCTCATACAAACTCCAGGAATTCATCTGCTACAGTATTATTGCTAATCTAGTTTGCCCAGTCTATATATAGATTAAAGTCACCCATGGTTACTGCAGCACCCTTGTTACGTGCATCTCTAATTTCCTGTTTAACACCATCTCCTAACTTATCACTACTGTTTGGAGGTCTATGGACAACTCCCACTAATATTTTCCACCCCTTGTTGCTTCTTAGCTCCACCAAGACTGTTTCTACATCTAGATTTTGAGCCAATATCCTCCCTAACTTTTGCACTGGTTTTATCCCTAACTAACGATGCCACGCCACCTCCTTTTCCTTTTTGCCTGCCCATCCTAAACATCGAGTACCTTTTGATATTCAGTTCCCAGCCTTGATCACTCAGCAGCCATGTCTCCGCAATTGCATCATATCGTTTGTTTGCATCTATTTGCACTATTAGCACATTTACCTTATTGCAAATGCTCTGTGCATTCAGATACAGTGCCTTTAGACTTGTCTTTTTAACATTTTTACACATCTCATTTGTACTATGGCCCTATTTGCTGCTATCCCTCATTTCCTCTGCCTTCCACTTTTGCTCGCTTCTCTTCTGTCTTTTATTCCTATCTTTGTTTCCCTCTCTTGTGTCTGCCCGCTCAGGTTCCCATCTCCCTACCAATCTAGTTTAAACCACCCCTCCCACCAACAGTTCTAGCGCATACCCCTGCGAGGATATTGGTCTCGGTCCTGCTGGGGTGCAACCCATCCAGCTTGTACAGGTCCCAGTTTCCCCAGAATCAGTTCCAATGCCTCAGCAATTTAAGTCCCTCCCTCCTACACCATGTCTCCAGCCACGCATTCATCTGGTCTATTCTCATATTCCTAATTTCGCTAGCACATGGCACTGGGAATAATCCTGAGATTACTACCTTTGAGGTCCTGCTTTTTAATTAATTTCGTAGCTCCCAATATTCTGCTTGCAGGACCTCATTCTTCTTTTTACCTATGTCGTTGGTACCGATATGGACTACGAAACATAGGAAAAACAATATAGAACCATACATGCTCAGCCATGATAAAATAGAACGGCAGAACAGGGTTCAGAAACTGAATAGTCTATTCTTGTTCTGCATCTTAAAGCAAGTTCAATCTCTTTATGCCAAACTGAAATTATCTAAAACAGAAAAAGCAGAATAGATTTCAACTAACATTTCAGGGTAAAGGTGCTACAGCTGAATATGTTCCAATAAGGATGTATGAAATCCAGGCGATTTATGTTTTATTTTTCAGATTACACAACAGCTTTCTAGCTGCAAACACATTAAGAGCAGTTGCAAAACAACAGTAAGAATAATGAACACAATAGTCCACTGACATCTAATTTTGAAAGGAAAAAATAGAAAGATGCTATACATTGATTCAGGCTGATTATTTTCCAAAGGAGTGAACATATTGTAACCTTCAGTATCTTTTCCTAGGCTTTAAATATGTCCATTGCTATACTACATTTAAATATATAAAAGTTTGCTAATCTCATATAAATATCAAAGAGACAGCCTTCTATACTGATGGCCTTGCTGTGGAATGCATTAATTATACAGATACTCTTTGCTGAACGATTTTGATTAGGAAACGGATAAATAGATAACTTAAAAGTTATCCAAAATGCCATAAAGTTACCTAAGCCAAAATTAGGCTGACCACCAACCTGATAAATTTAGACATAATAGGGTCATATAAAGACATCAAGACTTCGGCGTCTTCTCCTATTTTGCAGACAACATTCTTCAGAGTTACAAAGAGACTGAAAGAAGGTGTGGCAGCAAACTTTGCTTGTCTGTTTATGTCAATGTTATGCTTCTGAGACTGTAAGACAGACAAGAAAAAGTTATTTTAGAGGCTTCAAAACTTATCATCTCCTCACAATTCAGTATTTCATCCATACATTCCACTTAATTAGCAGAAGCATACACTCTGCCAAAAATTATCTTTCCCATGCATGCAAATACCACTTAAAAAGTTGTCTCTGGAGAATTACCACATGATGTGAAGACCTATTTAACCAATCTACAGTTTATTTACTTCCACCATTTTAGGGCCGTAAAGAATCTCAATCGTTTCCTGGAGCTAATTAAAATGCTGAAATTGGAAGTTACATTGTTATCACCACATTCTCCTCTTTCTGCATGAATGCAAAAAAATCTAAGGTTGCAAAGTCCCAAATCATATTAACTTAAAACAATCTTGCAAGTTTTAAGTATTCAGATATAAAGGATTTTTTTTCTTTCATGGAATCAGGGCATTACTGGCAAGACTGCTCCATTAAAACATCTCTTCTCCAAGGTATAACAGCCCTGGTCCTATTTGCCCGTGTGTTTACAATCGTGATGACCATGTTGTTGTGTTTGAAAATCAAGTTAAGAGTTTATTTTGGCATATACATTTAGTAGTAAAAATACATACTCAACTTACAAAAGCATTTTGATTACAGCTTTAATTCTAAATAAAATTTTAAAAATCATGCAACTGCAACCATGTAGGAACTCCTACATGGAAACATAATTTAACATGTAAATTGGCAAACTGTATAATGTTTGGGGTGAATAAGGTTGCTTGTGACTAAAGTTGTGAATAACAGTAATAACTACATTAACAGTAACAACAGCTTTTATTTATAAACTTTTGGCAATCTCACAGGAGATAGATTGTTTCTATCGGCAAAATCTGCCTAACTTCCACTGCCACTGCAAACTGCAGTCCTGCTCCAAGCAGAATACCAAATTCCACAATGCAGTTAGAGACATGATTAGGATAAAATAATAACATGAGAAGGAGAAAATGTCTTTGCAATTGGGAAAAGTTTTAATTCCACGCAAGCCCTCATGATGGCAGATCTAATGCCAATAACCCATCTTGGAATATTTCCTCAATACACTATACATAATGAAATTATAAATCTATTAATAACGAACAGGTTTAAAATTTCTCTGTACATAAACAAAATGAGTTAAGCTACAACTTGGGTTTTAAAAAATACTAATCACATCTAAAGCTAAATTCCCCTCTTGCTGTTTCTGTTCAAACCTTCTTACATCAGGCATCATACTCGAAAAGGGACTCCGTAAATGGTCACCGAGGCACACAAAAGTGCTAAAAAAAAGTCTCTCTATTTCTCACCTAATGTGGGGTCAACTAATCTTCATTTGATCCCTCTCTTAGTTAGCAAGGGTACAATCAGGAGCATATGTGTCATGTATAACATCCTCAGACTGCAATCATAATTCCAGAAGCATCAACCTTAAATTATTTTGAGTTGTTTGTAATTTGTTCATTAATATATACTGCATAGTCTGCATATACTACCCTTGGAGCACTTACAACTTGGGGTGCGGGAAACAAAACAATGCTTACAAACGCCATCAATTTTTTAAAGCTGGTTAAGCCAGTTACTTTACAGGATATCCACTACAATAACCAAAATTATACATTAATTAGGTTTAAAGCTTACTAGATCTGTCAAATTGACCATAGTCAAAAGATGGGAACTGATTAAGCATTATCATAAATATGCACATTTGATCTTGTCACATAAGTCATCATCTACAGCAGACTGTGTTATGGGAACAATCACCAAAACAGCCAAAAACCTCAGCTTGCAGTTTATTAATTAGGCAACTATTATGTTGAAAATGTAAACTGAATGGATAGGGGTTACTTCTGAGTGTGTCAATACACTCTAACAGAATATTTAACAAGAGATCCTAGCAATTTACTGTTAGATAAGCTGCAAACGTTAAACCATTTCAGCAATCAATAGAATATTGAATTGCTAAATGAATCAGTTCACACAACCCTGAAGCCAAGTTTTAAGGCAGTTACAATTAAAATTAATGTACTTGCTCAGCAATTTTGATTGCTGCTACTACGATCAGATTTTACAACTCTACAAATAAAACCTGCAATTAAGCTTTAGTAATAATGGTATGACCTAAAGGCAAACAGCGCAAGATTTCTAATGGTTGCTATTTTTAGCAACATCATAAAGGTTTGTATAATTGTATAATTTGGCTATAATTTAGCAAAAGTATTCCTCCATTGTTTCACTTTTTATAGACTGACCAGGTCTCAGTAAACAACATTGGAAGAAATATCCAATATGGCTGTTTTCTTTGAAGGGGATCAAAACTGAAAAAAGGAAGCTTCTGGTTTTGCAATATTTCAAAACTATTTTTGTCCAAATAGAAATAATATAAAATCTTTTTACAGATTAAAATGCATCACTTGACAATACTTGCATATAAATGAATTCAATAAAACTTGCTATTTCATAAAATCTCAACCATTCTGAATACATATATTGCTCGGTTTTAACAACAGACTGTAAATATATTGGCTGGGATAGGTAAGTAACTACAAATTTCAAAACCAGCGGAACAGGCCTGAGCTGGGGCAAATGCTTGCAAAACATTTGAATCTACTATCTGCATGGGTCTAGTTCCTCGAGGCTGAAAGCTTTCTTCTCAAATTAAAGTTCTATTCAGTCACTAGCATCATACAATTGTACATTTGTCATACAAATTACAAACAGTAACATCTTTATTGACTAAAATAACTTTGGTACAACAGGTGAGGTCTACAGGTCTTATATTAAAAATGATGCTCCCTTGTTTGCCTACATAATCAGAACAAAGTTAATTTAAAATAATGAACCATTTGGGTTATCAGCAATCACTTGGTGACAACTGTTTATAAGAACATAATAGGAGCAGGAGTACATCATACAGCCCCTGGAATCTGCTCCACAATTCATGGATAACCTACTTCAACCTTACTTTCTTGAACTATCCCCCAATTTCCTTATACTTCTTGCAAATACTTAAGATACAAAATTCTGTATTTTAATCCATAGATAGCATTTCAGTAATCTATGCATTGTAGATAATCATCGATTGTGAGAAGTTAATTCCTTAGTGGATATTAAAATTAAAAATTAAGCAGCTCTGGCACAAATTTCACACCACTGAAGCTAGGTTGAAACTGATGCTCTATTTTGAATAGAATCAGTCAAAGTGTTAACATCTTTTAAGGCTGTGAAACGGTCAATAAGCTTCATGGTTACTTGTGCCATTTACATTAATGTAAAAGCAGAGCAGCAAGCACAATCAGCTGATGACTTCTTATTAACCTTTGGAAAATGGTATTGATTTTTCTTTGAGTCTTAACCTTGAATTTAAAATTACAAGTTTGACTCGATTCATATTGGCCGTTCCTAAATTCATTAAAGGTTCCTCTCATTACAGGAAAGCCGCCTCAGTGTAGGGCAGTGAGTTCGTTTGTCAATGTGCTGTGTTCTTTGGTGGTAGCATATTGGCTTCTAGACTCAATTTTCCAAGCCAATTCAAAGTAAATTTAGAACTAATATCAGGAAACTCTTCTCAAATACATGGTAAATACATAGAATGGACTTTCAGGTAGAGTACTGGAGGAGGAATTCCAAATAATCTGTAACTAATTTTGGATTTTTCTGCACATTCAACCGCTCTGCTCTTCCTGCTTTGATCACATCTGCAATGCCAAGCAATTGGCTTAAAGTTTCTGAATCTAACTTGTTGTAAATTAGATATGGTAGTGATCCCAAAACTGATTACCGGGTACATAGTCATCACTTACTCTCATTTCCTCCCCACCCTAATATGTCTCTGAGGTTTATCCTGAATCACCAGCTTCAAATCTAATTAATGGCATAATTTATTAAATTGCTCTCTGATACAACACACAAGATGTCTAATCACCTTATACTTGTGATATCATATCCTCAAGAAAAATCAAAAAAATTGGTTAGGAAGGCTTTTCCTCTTCTGAATCCAAGTTGATTATTGCTTAGTCTGTTATGGTAATTAGTTTATTCCTGATAATCAACTTTTATTTTGCATTGTATTGAAGACTAATGGGGTCTGTAATGGATTAATGCAGTTTTATCAACTCTTCTTGAAAATGAGCAGCATATTATCTTGATGGAAGTACATTTGCTAGCTGAAGAACACTGCATAAAATATAAATTGGATATCTGTAGACTAGTTGAAAAACAAATCTTTTGATTTTTGTAACAAAAAAAGAATAATCCTGTTCTAAATACTGCTAATGTTGCATAGTGGAGAGAGTGCTTTGTATATATTCTTCAATGAAGAAAGAGTAATTTGCATTGTGCCACCTCATTTTAAGTTATATAAATTTACTTTAAAATAAAGCGAGTTTGGAGCAACTAAGCATGCAATTAATGTTCTTCATGAAGAAAGTACTCAGAGGTTATAAAAATCAACTACCAAACAGCCTCAAAATTCACGACCAAAACAGAGTGGAAACATCAATAGAAACCGAAGTGAGCTGTGTTCTTCATGTAATGTAGTTTTTGAAGATTAACTGTGTGGCATAAAAAATTATGCAGCTATGCCAAAGCTCACTAGCACCTTACCAATCCATCTGAAAAATATTGTTAAATCTCTACAAGTTTTTAATCTTAGCACATCTGTTTGCAAAAAGAACTATGTTCGTGATGGGAGAAATTTACTTTGATAAATATTACCCATAATTTATAATCTTCACTTTGGGACTATCACCCATATGTTCAGTACTAAATTGAAATATAACCTAACACTTTGACAAGGTTGTTTGCCAATACAGTACATTGGAGAGTCATTACCATGTCTCTGTAAAAACAGCTCCCAATGGGTAGATGAATAGCACAGGATTGAGAGAAGGTTGCTTAACTTTAAGAATCAGAATGGAAAGCAAATAAAACCTTGAATATAATTATTCACCTCTTTTTAATTCCCCTCCCAAGAATTCTGAATTATTGCTGATGGAAAGATAAGTGGCAGGCCATTAAACAAAGAATATTGATTATCTTTTTTCTACCGGGGTGGGGGGGTGGCGGCTGCAGCAGGGGGCTTTGAAAAATCAAGAGACAAACCTGGCCTCAGCTCCCTGTGTTAGTTAACTTTTGATAATGGTTTTAACATTTCATTTACAAAATGTTTACCCAGACAAGAAGATAATTTTTCATTCGTTAGCGCAAAAGACTAATGCTCTCTATGCATCCACAAAGTAATGTTTCCATTCAATGGCAGGAAAATGATTTGACAAAATACCTCTCAACCCCTTCAGCAGGATAAAAGAGGCATTAATATTCTATTTTCCTCTACCTTACAATTAGATAATGGCATTGGTACTCAGCCGTTCTTCTATTCTCCCCTCCCGCAATCACCCCTGGCCTTGATTATGAATGTGTGTCTGTCACAGGTAGCAACTCTAATTCAGTGTTGTCAATCACTCCCTTAAGCATACTTTTTTTTTAACGTGTATAAGTGGATTAGTCTTGATTAAAAATTCCTAAAAGCCAAGAAAAAGGGAAAAGTGTATCACTGAGGCAGGAAATACCATATCAATTTGGCTGCTGGAACTGATTCATCACGAATATTTAGAGGTAATCTGATGGAGGTCGTTAAAATTATGACGGGATTCAATAGGATAGTTTAGAGAAGATCAAAGTATCAGAAATTGACAGCCCAGGAGGTCATTTGACCAGTCATGCCTGTGCTGGGTCAGTGAAAGAGTTATATTTAGTCCTGCATTCCAGCTTTTTGTCCATTACAACAACTTATATTTATACCATGCCTTTAAGGTAATAAAATATCTCAAGGTGCTAAACAGGAGCATTATAAAGCAAAGTATATCACTGAGCCACATTAAGGAAATAGGAGGTTGGATGACCAGAAGCTTGGTCAAAGAAGTGGGTTTTAAGTGTCTTAAGGGAGGAAAGCAAGGTGGAGAGGTGTAGGGAGGGCATTTCAAGATTTAGTGCATTGGTAACTGAAGGCACCAATGGTGAAGCGATTAAATTCAGGGGAACAGAATCAAAAGGAGCTCAGATATCTCAGGGGGTTGTAGGGCATGGAAGAAGCTTACAAAGATAGGGAGGGAAGGGCATGGCCATTTGAAAACAACAATGAGAATATTAGAATCAAGATGCTGCTTGACTGGGAGCCAAAGTAGATCATGAAGCACAGCGTTAAAAGGGGAACAGGAAGCAGAGTTTTAGATGACCTCAAGTTTCCATTGGGTAGGATGTGGGAAACCAGCCAAGAGTGCATTGGAATAGTCAAGTCTGGAAGCAACAAAGACATGGCTGAAGGGTTCAGCAGCAGCTGAGTTGAGACGGGCAAAGTCAAGCGATGTTTCAGAAGTGGAAATAGGCGGTATTAATGATGGCGCCAATGAGGTTGGAAGCTCACATGGGGTCAAATGTGAGACCAAGGTTATGAAGAGGCTGGCTTAATCAGACTGTTACAAGGAAGAGGGATGGGGTCAGTAGCTAGGGTACAGAGTTTGGAACGGAGACCGAAAATAATGGCTTCAGTCTTCCCAGTGCTTAATTGGGGAACCTATTTGTCCATCCAGTACGGGATGTCAGAAAAGCAGTCTGATAATTTAGCAAGAGTGGAGGAATCCAGGGAGGAGGCCACGCGGTAGAGCTGGGTGTCAGAGTACATGTGAAAACTAACGCTGTGCTTTTGGCTAATGTGACCAAGGGTCAGCCTGTAAACAAGAAATAGGAGGGGGCCAAGGATAGATGCTTGGGGGACACTGGAGGTAAGGTTGCAGGAGCAGGAAGAGAAGCCGCTGCAAGTGATTCTCTGGCTACGATTAAATAGGTTAGAATTGAACGAGCGTGGAGCTGTCCCAACAAAATGGAAACAACAGTGGGGAGGCATTGGAGGAGGATGGTGTGGTCAACCATATCAAAGGCAGCAGACAGGACAAGGAAGGATAGTTTACCTTTGTCACAGTCACATAGAATGTCATTTGTGACTTTGATAAGAACTATTTGGATTCTGTAGCAGGAGCAGAAACCTGATTGGAAAGTTTCAAACATGGAGTTCCAGGAAAGATGGGAACAGATTTGAAAGGCAACAACACCAAGGAATTGAGAGGAAAATGCAGTTGGAAATGAGATAGTAGTTTACAAGGGCATAGCCCTGAAAAGTTCCTCTTCTTCAGATACCTACCCAATCCTCTTTTAAAATTATTGAAGAAATCAGCTTTCACTACCTTTTCATCTAGAGGATTCCAGACCTCGACAAGTCTAGAGTGAAAAACTTTCACCTCATCTCCCCTCTTATGTCAATGATTTTAAATTTGTGATCTCTAGTCACTGACCCACTTACCAGAAGGAATAGCTTTTCCTCCAACTACTCTATCAAAATCTCTCATTATCTTGAAAACCTTTATTAGGTCATCACTTAATCTTCTTTGTTTGAAGACAGCAGTCCCAAATTTTTCAACCTCGCCTCATAACTTATCCCTGATAACATCTCGGTAAATCTCCTTTGTACCCTTTCCAAAGCTTACACATTTTTCCTGAAGTATGGTGCCCAGAATTGTTCACACTACTTCAGCTGAGGCCTAGCCTCATTCATAAAGTTCTAAGATGATCTATTTGCTTTGATATTTTATATATCTACTTATGAACCCAAGTAATCCATATGCTTTTTCGATCAGCTTATCAACTTACAATCATTTTTAAAGTGTGCGTATATGGACACCAAAGTCCCTCGACTCATCTACATTTGTCAAAGTCATGGTATACTGTCTTTCCATATTAGTCCTCCCAAAGTGCATCAATTCATGCTTCTCCACATAGAACAACTGCCATGCTTCCACCCATTTCACCATCCTGTCTATGTCACCCTGAAGGCTACAACTATCTTCATCATTGCATTGCCAAGTTTGATATCATCTCCGAACTTTATAGTGTTAATCCCTACACCTGAGTCTAGATTATTAACAGACCATTAAAAGGAGAATGAACCCCAAACTAAGCCTCGAGGAACACCACTGCAAACTACCTCCCAGACTGAAAATCATTCATCCAGCACCACCCTTTGCTTTCTGTCACTGAACCAATTTTGTACCCATAGCGCCACTTTCTTCTTAATTCCATGGGCTTCAATCTTCTTAACAAGCCACTCAAATGGTACTTTGTCAAATGCCTTCCAAACATCCATATACGTACAAGATTACCTGGACCAACCTTCTCCATTACCTCAAAGGATTCAATCAACTTAGTTAGGCATGATTTATCTTTAACAAATCCATGCTTTTCCAAGTTTGTTTTGACCTTGATAATGGTTTTCAATAACTTCCCCACCACCAATGTAAGGCTGGCTGATCTTGTGTAGTTTCCGAGCAGCCCTCCAGCCCTATTTCTGCATCCAATGAAGATTAAAAGATTGTAATCAATGCCTCCAATATTTCTATCTTTGTTTCTTTCAGCAACCTAGGATGCATTCCATCCAGTCCAGGTGACTTGCCAACTTTCAGTTATGCCAGCCTCTTTAGTACATCTTCTCTATTACCATCCTGTCCATAATTTCCCACTCCTCTTTTCCCATAACCTTCACTTGGCTTCCTAATGAAAGCAAAAGAAAAGTACTCATATAATACATTTCTTATGTCCTAAGCCCTGACCTGAAAATTTTCCTCTCGGTCTTTCATCAGCCCAAAATTTCCTCTAACAATTCTATATGTTCCTAAAATGTTTAAAGGTTCATCTTTTCCTCCCAAAAAAACTTTTTCAATCCCTCCAGTACTCTCCATAATCTTACTGGCTATTAACAGAATTTTGTTTCTGACATTTGCAATAATCCTGCTTTTTTGTTTTATTTTAACTTTCATTTTCTTTGTTATCCAGAGTGATTTGGCTTTGAATGATTTGCTTTTTTCCTTAAAAAAGGAATATGTCTAGTTTGTACATGAACTATTTCCTCCCTGAACGCCATCACTTACTGCTTTATGCTCCAATCACTTTTTCTAATCAACTGTTGCCAGATCCCTGCTCAAATCCCGGAAATTCACTTCCCAAATTGAGCATTTTTACCTTTGATATTTTTTGGTCTCTTTCCATAATTACTCTAAACTGAATTACGTTGCAGTCACTGTTAGCAAGATGATTTTCAACATCTCAGAAGCAGCTGTAAATCAGGAAATGGGAGGGAGGAACTCAAGGAAATTACAATCACCGGGGAAGTGGTACTGAGCAAAGAGATGGAGCTGTGGGCTAACAAGTTCCCAGGTCTGCTAGACTTCATCCTAGGGTCATAAAAGAAGTGGCTTATGATATAGTTAATGCTTTGGTTTTAATTTTCCAAAATTCCCTAGATTTGGGGAAGCTCCCATTAAATTGGGAAATAGCGAATGTAACTCCTTTATTCAAAAAGGAAGGGAGACAGGAAGCAAGAAATTACAGGCCAGTTAGCTTAACATCTATCATAGGGAAAATGTTAGAAGCTACTATTAAATATGTTTTAGCAGGGCACTTCGATAAAGTCAAAGTCATCAGGCAAAGTCAACATGGTTTCGTAAAAGGGAAATCATGTTTAACCAATTTTTTGGAGTTCTTTGAAGAAGTAACATATGCTGTGGATAAAGGGGAATCGGTGGATGTCCTATACTTAGATTTCCAGAAGGCATTTGATAAGGTGCCACATCAAAGGTTATTGTGGAAAATAAAAGCTCATGGTATAGGGGGTAAAATTTTGGTATGAATAGAAGATTGCCTAGCTAACAGGAAACAGAGAGTAGGCATAAATGGGTCATTTTCTAGTTGGCAAGATGTAACACAATGATCAGTGCTGGTGCCTTAACTTTTTACAATTTATATAAATGACTTGGATGAAGGGGCTGAAGGTCTGGTTGCTAAATTTGCTGATGATACAAAGGTATGTGGGAAAGTAAGTTGTGAAGAGGGCATAAGGAGGCTACAAGGAGATAGATAGGTTAAGTGAGTGGGCAAAGACCTAGCAAATGGAGTATAATGTAGGTAAATGTGAAATTGTCAATTTTGGCAGGATGAATAAAGAAGTATATTATCTAAATGGTGAGAGACTGCAGAGCTCAGAGATGCAGAGAGATTTGGGTGTCCTAGTCCATGAATTGCAAAAGACCTAGTATACAGGTACAGCAAGTAATTAGGAAAGCTAATAAAATGTTAATGTTTATTGCAAGGAAAATAAAATACAAAAGTAGAGAGATTATGCTTCAGTTATACAAGGGAGACCACATCTAGAGTACTGTGTACAGTACTGGTCTCCTTATTTAAGGAGGGATGTAAATGCGTTGGGAGTTCAGAGAAGGTTTAGTAGACTAATACCTAGAATGGGAGGGCTGCCTTATGAGGAAAGGTTGGACAGGCTAGGCTTGTATCTACTGGGGTTTAGAGGAATAAGGCATCAGTGAAACATATAAGATCCTGAGGTTGTCTTAGCAGGGTGGATGTAGAAAGAATATTTCCTCTTGTTGGAGAATCTAGAACTGGGTGTCACTGTTTAAAGATAAGGGGTCGTCCATTGAAAACAGAGATGAGGAGAGTTTTTTCCTCAGGGGGTACTGAGTCTTTGCAACACTCGTCCTCAAAAGGTAGTGGTAGCGGAGTCTTTGAAGGTAGAGCTACATAGATTCTTGATAAGCAAGGGAGTGGAAGGTTATCGGGGGGGTAGGTGGGAATGTGGAGTTACAATCAGATCAGCCATGATCTTATTGAATTGCAGAGCATACTCTCACTTCCTCCGATTGCTTTGGTAAAACCAGCCTCATTTCCACTTCTATCCAATGTACTATTAAATCCATTTCTAAAATTATCTTTCAAGCTGTTATTTGCTACAAATTTGAATAGCAACTCTTAGTTCAATAATTTCCTATTAACATTTCTGCATTTTACTCAGCTCTTTCTTTAGCATCTAATTCCAAAGTGCACACCCTCACTGTTTACACACCAGGGTATATTTTTGTGCACCAAATGTGCACAATCCCAGGGGGTCACTGTTCTTAGTAATCAGATACATCATGAGACCTTCTGTGATCTTCCAGAATTCAGAAAGCGGCAGAATAAACACCATCAGACCATGGTTTAGATTATAAACTATGGAATAGGTTTATTAAAAATAGCAGACAAGCTGTAGCAATATAGAATACAGATTAAACAGGACAGTCCTTGGATAGAGAAAATAATAAGAAAATGCAGCCCTGTACCAACAGCTTTAGTAATACCAGATCTTAAGATAGCATCTTTTAACAATAACATTACATGAGATTTGTCTTCAGGGCTTCAAGAGCCACCCACTATTCTCTTGATGGCCTCAGAAGAACTGCTACAGACCTATTTGAAAAATATACTTCCCATTGCCTTTGAAGCTCAATTAAAAACAAAGGAAATCAAATATGAATCTTGTAAAAACAAAAAGCTGCCAAGTATACACGGAATTGGAGACAGAGAATGTTCAGTGGCAGCAAATTCCATATAAAATGATTGATGCAAATCCATTTGCTATCCGGCTACAAACCTGAACTCACTGATTTAACTGTTCATAGAACAAAGGCAGTAGCCATCAGGAATTGCTTCTGTTATCAACCCAAATAGTTCTGCCAATAATGAATATTAGCACCAAAAAGCCCGCTGGTCTTATCCCAGCCAGTTTCTGTCTAGAAGGGGAAATGCTGGCACAATGAAATGCATAGCTCTCAAACTGGGTTATTTCTTGAAACGATCGCAGTTTAACTCTAGAATGAGTATGAAGAAAACAAACAACCACCATGGTTTTTTATTTTAAAAATAAGGGCATTATTATAAATTATTTGTATAAATTAATTTCTATGACTGCCTACTGAATTTTCACTTCAAGAAATTCATCAGATAAATATATATTCAGATTATTAAGCTAATTACAAAGTTCAAACCAGGGTTGTAATGAAAAATCAAATGTGGCACTTAACAAAGGCACTTATCCAAGTTTGCATAGTAGCTTATGGCAATTGAGTTGAATTCAACTCTGCCACTTACAGGGGAAATTTTGTAGACAACAGATACATTGCCTAAATAAGTCAGATTTTAGCTCTGTACTTTAAACACCCCTCAAGTCAATGCATTGAGTCTTATGAGGAACAATAAGCAATAGTTGGAGCTTACCTATTATTAAATTGTTCTTTTAAAATTTATTTCAAATTACCACTCTGTTAAATTCTAAACCGTTTATAATTATGGCATTTTTACAATTAAACTGCAAAAACCAATAGAGTCCTTTATTAATAGTTTTATGCAGGCATAAATTTATGAATCAGATCGGAGATCATTTCGAACAGGAAGACTGTGAGGCACATGCAATTTTACAATATTTGCTCAGATATAATGATCACCTGCACTATTTGCCAAATTGATCACTACACCTGAATGATACTATAAAAGTAATTTAGACAAATTACATTAATTAAAATTTCCAATTTTTACCTCAAGTAATACAATCTTACAACATTTCCCTTACTCGATCTTAATTTATAAAGAGAATGTGGAAGGTTCAGAAAAGACATCTTCATGTTCCTTATTTTTCGAAACACATTGTGAATATTGAACATCCAATATTTCTTTAAGTACCATAAACAAAAAGCTTACCCCAAATTTGACAAAACATTTTCAAGACCTTTAGCACATAATAATGGACAATGTATAAAAATTAAAGCCAGGCAAAAATTCAGAAGTGAATGGTTTACAGCATTTTAGCTGCAATTGACTATTTATTTTAATCACCTTTTCTTCCTCGATTCTTTCTTCTATTCGTTTCAATGCCATCTCATGAGCTCTAAACAGACTGATGGTGCTAGTTTGATCAGGATCTAAAATGTTGCCATCTTCATCTCGTACCACCAAATCGAGATCAAGGATCCTGGAAATTAATAAGAGCAGAATTGTAATAAACTAAATATATGACACATCTCTAAACGTTCCATGTTAACTCCAGCAAAAGCAAAGCCCATGGTGATCTAATGTGACATTTCTATTTTGTTATAAAATGCCCCTAAACGAGCCTGCAAAATTTAGGGGTTATGTGCAACTTTGACCAACTTTGGGGTGTGAGCATGTGCTCACAAGAACCTGGATAGTGACAATAATACGTTGTACTGCTGTGTATCTCTCCCCTACACTTTGAAGATTTAATAAGCATGACAGTAAAATGGTTTTCCCCATTCATTTCTACTGAGGTTAAACCATTTTAAAAAAAAGAATAATATGCAGTTTTTGTCTGTCCACACTTTTCTGATTGGTTTTGAGTTGATTTGTTCTGCACCTGTGTGATGGCAGTAGATTGGTTAGATATTTTAAAACTTATAACATTTGGACAACTGAGCGTTGTCCACATGGGACATTTACTTTTCAGCGCCATTTTAAACCCAATATTTTTTTACATATGCAATACTTCTTATAGCCTTTTCCAGTCAGAAGTTTTGATTCTGTTGAAGTCTTTGCTGAAAGAATATCTAGAAATCCTGTATTTAAAGAAGTGCTGTTACAATAAAGAAACTACTTTGACTGCAAATGTTTTGCCGATCTCTGCTATGGTGCACACAAAGACACGTGGGGACGCAGAGGACTGCAGTAAATTAAAGTGATAAGCGAGTATTGTTCATGTGGGCACATTTAGTTTTCAGCACACTGATTTTTTTTTTAAATCTAATCCCATTTATTGCACTCAATTAATCTTTGAGGTATGTGCATCTTTCAGGGAAGTGGTTACTCACTGCAATTTACAATTTATATTAAACCCAATCTTTTCACACATGCACATCTTTATATAGTTTTTGCCAGAGTCAGAAGTTTTAATTCTGAAAGAATAATTAGAGATCCTGTATTTAAAAAAGTGCTTTTGAAATAAAGTTCCTTTGATCACAAAGGTTTTTGCTGACATAAGCTATGGTGTACGGAGACACATGGGGTACATGGAGAACTGGAGCGTATGACAAACAAGCGGCTGCAAATGGCTGGTGGTGGCGGCAGCAAAAATAGCAAAAGCTAAAAGTGTGACCTGAGATACTTAATCTATTATAATAATACGCAGTTTCTGTCTGTCCACACTTTTGATTGGTCAGTGGGTTGATTCTGTGGGCAAAGCCAGGTGCAGGCGAAGACACATAGGACGCGCAGAGGACTGAAGTGCATATTGCACATGCAGCTACCAATGGTAGGTGGCAGTGGAGTGAGGGTGGGTTGTTGGAGAAAATGAGCAGCAGAGGTAAGAGGGGTCCCAACAACAAAATTACCCTAATCAAAAATCAGAATACTGCAGATGCTGGAAATCTGAAATAAAAACAGAAAATGCTTGTAATACAGAGCAGGTTATGGCAGCATCTATGGAGGGAAACAGAATTAATGTTTCAAGTCTGTGACTTTTCATCAGGACGAGGAAAAGATAGAGAAAAGGAAGGTCTGTGATAAGGTGGAAGTCAAGAGAGATTGATTGACAGCAGAGATCGATTGACAGCAGAGATCGTCTTCCAGGGCCAAAGAGAATAGTTAGGGAACCAAGGGTCCAGTGAGAGGGAGGAATTGAAGAAAATCAGTATTAGTAAAAAAAATGGTGCTAGAGAAATTAATGGGGTTAAAGGCTGATATATCCCCAGGGTTTGATAATCTACATCACAGAGTACTAAAGGAAGTGGCTCTGGAAATATTGGATGCATCGGTGGTCATCTTCCAAAATTCTATAGACTCTGGAGCAGTTCCTATAGATTGGAGGGTGGCAAATGTAACCCCACTATTTAAAAAAGGAGGGAGAACAAAACAGAGAATTACAGACCAGTTAGCCTAACATCAGTAGTGGGGAAAATGCTTGAGTCTATTATAAAAGACATGGTAACAGAACAGTTGGTAAGCATTAACAGGGTCAGCCAAAGTCAACATGGGTTTATGAAAGGGAAATCATGCTTAACTAATCTACTGGAGTTTTTTGAGGATGCAACTAGTAGAATAGATAAGAACCAGTGGATGTGGTATATTTGGATTTCAAGAAGGCTTTTGATGAGGTCCCACATAAGAGGCTAGTGGGCAAAATTAAAGCACTTCAGATTGGGGGGTAATATACTGGCATGGATTGAGAATTAGTTGACAGACCAGAACTGAGTGTGGGAATAAATGGGTCTTTTTCCAGATGGCAGGGGGTGGCTAGTGGTGCGCTGCAGGGATCAGTGCTTGGGCCCCAGCCATTCACGATATATATAAATGACTTGGATGAGGGAACCAAATGCAATATTTCCAAGTTTGCTGATGTCACAAAACTGGGCAGGGTTGGGAGGAGGATGCAAGGAGGCTTCAGGGTGATTTAGTTGTGTGTGTGGGCAAGCACATGGCAGATGCAATATAATGTGGATAAATGTGAAGTTATACACTTCGGTGTAAAAAACAGAAAGGCAGACTATTATTTAAATGGTGTTATATTGGAAAATGTGGATGTACAAAGGGATCTGGGTGTCCTTGTACACCAGTCATTGAAAGTAAAAAGGCAGGTGTAGCAAACAGATAGGAAGGCAAGTAGTATGTTGGCCTTCATTGCAAAAGGATTTGAGTTCAGAAGTAGGGATGCCTTATTGCAGTTAATACAGGGCCTTGATGAGACCACACCTGGAGTATTGTGTGTAGTTTTGGTCTCCCAACCTAAGAAAGAATATACTTGCCATAGAGGGAGTGCAGCGAAGGTTCATAGGCTGACACAGGGGCTGGCAGGACTATCGTATGAGGAGAGATTGGTTTGACTGGGCCTATATTCACTAGAGTTTAAAAGAATGAGAGGGGATCTGATTGAAAGGTATAAAATTCTAACAGGGCTGGACAGACTGGATGCAGGGAGGATGTTTCCCCTGGTTGGGGAGTCTAGAACCAGGGGCCACAGTCTCAGGATATGGGGCAAACCATTTAGGACTGAGATTTGGAAAAATTTCTTCAATCAGAGGGTGGTCAACCTGTGGAATTCTCTACCACAGAAGACTGTGGAGGCCAGGTCACTGACTATATTCAAGAAAGAAACTGATAAATTTTGGGATATTAGGGGCAGCAAGGGGTATGGAGAGAAAGCGGGAATGTGGCAGAGAAAGGGGATCAGCCATGATCATAATGAATGGCAAAGCAGACTCGAAGGGCCGAATGGCCCACTACTGCTCCTAGTTTCTATGTTTGATGGGGCAAGAAGTGGTGCCTAGAGCAAGTGTGCTACTGACTGAAGGAAAAAAAACAAGCCAAAAAAAACGGAAACAAAATAAGAACAGGGATTATGGTCTGAAATTGTTGAACTCAATGCTGGGTTCAGAAGGCTATAAAGACCTAATCGAAAGATGAGATGCTGTTCCTCAAGCTTACTTTGATCTTCACTGGAACAATGCTGTAGTTACCCTAGATGGAGGGGTTTGGGTAAGGGTGGAGGAAACAGCACAAGAGGTACGGTTGGTGCTGATAACGATAGGAGGGGCTGGTGGAGAAAGAAAAACAGCAAAAGGCAAGGGTGTGACGAGATACTTGATCTATTGTAATAATGAGCAGTTTTTGCCTGTCCATATTGTTCTCATTAATCAGTGGGTTGATTTGGTGGGTGGAGCTAAGCATACACAGAGGACTGGAGCGCATGATGCACGTGTGGCTGCCAACGGTTCATGGCAGCGGCTTGGGGGAAGGGTTTGTGTAGTTATAGAACAGCAGAAGGTAAGGGAAGCCCAGCAACAAAGTTAAAAGCAAAATACTGCAGATGCTGGAAATCTGAAACAAAAACAAAAATACCTGGAAAAACTCAGCAGGTTTGACAGCATCTGCAGAGAGGAATACAGTTCACGTTTCGAGTCCATATGACTCTTCATCAGAACTAAGAAATATAGAAATGAGGTGGAATATAAGCTGGTTGAAGGGGGGTGGGACAGGTAGAGCTGGATAGAGGGCCAGTGATAGGTGGAGGCGAAGAAGAGATTGCCAAAGATGTCATAGACAAAAGGACAAAGGGGTGTTGACGGTGGTGATATTAGCTGAGGAATGTGCTAATGATGACATTAAGAGTAGAAAGCAGGATGAGCAAGTGACAGATAGCCCTAGTGGGGGTGGGATGGGGGGAAGGGATCGAAATAGGCTAAAAGGTAGAGATAAAACAATGGATGGAAATACATTTATAAATATTGAAAATAGGTGGGAAAAGAAAAATATATATATATATAAAAATATTAAAAAATCATAAATTATTGGAAAAAGAGGGATCAGAAAGGGGATGGGGTGGAGGAGAGAGTTCATGATCTAAAGTTGCTGAACTCAATATTAAGTCCGCAAGGCTGTAAAGTTACCCTGCCTTGAGGAACAGGGAAATAGCAATGGTGGAGAGGGGTGAGAATAGAAAGGAAGGGAAGATAATATGGGGGACAGCAGTGGCATGAGATGGCAGAATGCATGGGAGGTATTGGCATGCACTGAATGGGGAATAGGGATAGCATTGGAAGAAGGGGTGGGATGGGGATGATATGAGATCTCAAAGGAATGGAATGCATATTGCACGAGAGGGACGGCATGCAATGGGATTTAAAATAAGTACAGTTGCAATAAAAATACTAATTTGACAGCTTTTGTGGGTCTCTTTATATAAATATATATACATACACACACACACACACACACATACATATAAGTAATTATTACATGTACACATATTTCTTTTACAAACAACCACCAATATATTTTTGCCATGACCATCAACTGGGTCACATTGCAAGTATATTTAAAAAATGAGTATTTATGAACAATGTTATCAGCAATGAGTGCATTCTATTGGGGACAGGTGAATGAAACAGCGTTCTTATGTTCCTTTAGTGAGACTGCAAATAATGATTAGTACCGTAAATAACATGGGAAGAAATTCATTCTATCAAGTATTTTGCTGTAGGCAAACGCTGGGGTACATTGGTACTTTTCTCTTTCTTGTGATTTAATTGGCCTTACTACAGCAAACAACGTAAATATTATTCTCCTCACTTTGACGAAGACAATATAGGAATTCATTAATTTCATTATCATTTAAGCAGTGTGAAGGTCTTCCTCATTTCTGGGGTTAATAAATAAATTCCCTGGTTCCCCACCTGTTGCCCATTATAAGAGCAGTGCTAACAATTTCAACTCATTTCTGTGTGCAGAGTCACAAATCTTCACATGCAAATTTATGCCACAAAGCAGCCTATTATGCAGTTTCGCAAAGGAAGCAGCTATTGTCATGAAATTATTCATCTCTGCTCTTTCCATATTTCTGAAGGTCATCATACAATTGGGACATGAGCATTTTAAAAATAGTTTTAAAAAATGAATAGAAATTTGCATATGCATTTTCAAAGAACAGACCATTTGAGCTGACCGAGGATATGAAGATAACAGCTTTCGTTTATGGCTTGGATATTGAGAACTTGGTTTCAGTACATTTTATGGATTTGCAATGAATGTAACTAATGTACAAATTTACATACAGTTTGAAGCTGAAATACATGCATTACCTCTTGCTTAATCATAGCATTAATAAAATCTAATGTCAGTGATTATTAGTAACATCTCATTCAGAATTTTATAGCTGATCACCCAAATTATAAAACCAAATGGTGATCAATGGTTAGGTTAGAATTTTCAACATCATGGATAATAGATCATTGAATGTCAACATTAGCACTCTTAGCTTCAGAGATTACCAAAGTAAAAGTAGGAGAATGATAGCTTGAAGAACAGGAGGAATTTCACCTCTTGAGGATAGACTGAACAAAAGCAAATGCCTAAGAAGGTTTAGTTGACACAGGAGAGGTTGAAGAGGTGGCAAAGGATAGAGTCAAGTACAGCAGCCAAGTACAAAAGCACCCATCTTGAGAACAATGAATTTATATCCATTCCTCAAAGTTACTTTTGACAGCTGATTCTTAATTATGGAATTAATCTCACAATCTAGCCTCCTACATTCAGTCTTTGGTCAACTGGGTAAACCTATCACTCCTTAAACTACCACAAAATGCTTGAAAATTGAATAAAGCTGCAGATGGACATAAATGCACATCAAATGTCCCACACAAAAATAAATGAAATAAATAAAAGTAGAATAAATATTCCATTCAAAATAGATTGACAAGCTACTAATGTTTAAATTGCATAATTATTGATCAACAATACCAATATTTCACAGGCTAAAATAGTCGGATGTGAAGAAGAATAGGCTATGTTAGTTTATCTAGATATTTTATATTGTGCAGACCTGTTGCCATAATCTATTTTGGCAGTGACTTTCTGTTTCAGTTCCTTCAGCTCATCTTGTGGGAGTGTTCCAGAAAGTATCTGAGATCGCCATTCAATAAGATCATACATCATGTGCCTAACTCGGCTGAACATCTCTCTGTTGTCATTCTAAAGTAGAAGAGATTTGAGTAGAAAATTAAATACATTATATAGAAAATAAGAAGTGTTTCACAAAACCATTCTCAACATCATTCAACACAACTGCCACAAGTTAATCTTACCAACAAAGAATATTGTTCACTAAGTTTTGAATTGCTGGCTATAAAACCTGTTGTACAAACTTTTATGTGTACAGCAGATATTTCTACATTGACAATTCATAGGTGCCAAGGCAAGGGGCATCACCAAAAAGGTGCAGAATATTCTGCAAAGGGGGAAGGGGTACAGTCAGAAGTTGTGGCTCATTTCGGTCCAATGATATAGGAAGGAAGGTGCATTGAGATCCTGCAATTAGAATTTAAGGAGCTAGGGGGGTGGTTAAAAAGCAGAATTTTAAAAGGTAAGTAATCTCTGGATCACTTCTAGTATCATGCACCAGACAGTAGGACATTTAGTATGTAGGAGAAAACAGACCAAGAAAGGGCACATTCTCTTTTATAATATTAGCTGCCATTTAAAGGTATCTGGTCTTTCAGTGGGTTGTTGGGTGAGTGGGTAGTCGTGGTGGGGGGTGGATGGGTTGGGTTGGATTGGGGGGGAATAGTTGCGTTGGGTTGGTAGGATGATTTGGGGTGTCGGTTGTGGTATTCAGTTCAGTTACACCGGCTAATCACAGAGTTAGACCAGGTATCAACCAGAGTAACATTTCCTGGGTATGTATGCAGGTAAGTCCTGCATATCTGGCCTAATTCTCTGATACTGAGCTCGGTGTTGGAGACATTCGCAGAGGGTCCTGGGCAGCAGAAATTAGCCCATTGGAAGGTTAAATTTTTTGGCAGTTTCAGCGCATGTGCATGTGTTAGGACATCCGTGGGGTCAGACACACATCTCCCAACTTATTTCAGAGTTCATCCATACATATACTGGAATATTTGGGCCTATATCTTCCTCAAGTTTATTACTATCATTCTCAGTTTTTACTACCCTTGCAAGTTTTGTCATCTGCAAATTTTGAAAGGGTGCCCTGTATCTTCCCCAAATCCAAAACACTATATATAATAAAACCAGCAGTGGTCTAGTACTGCACCTTTGAGAATACCATGGTCTCCTTCCCTCCAGTGTGAAAACAACATTTCACCATAACTGTATGCTTTGTACTCCACCAATTTTGCTGCTACTGCCCCTTTTATCCCATTGACTTCAACTTTGCTAACAAGTCTATACTTGATCAACCACCTTTTGAAAGACCAAATACACATCATTAGTTCCACTGCCCTCATCCCTGTTACCTCATCAAAAAATTCAATTAAATTAATCAAACATGATTTGCCTTTAACAAATCTGCGTTGGTACTCCTTTATTAGTCCCCGCTTGTCCAAGTGACTGTTAATTTTCTCCAGGATTATTGTTGTTTCTAAACACTTCCCTACGACTTTTTTTTATTCATTCATGGGATGTGGGTGTCGCTGGCTAGGTAAACATTTATTGCCCATCCCGAACTGCCCTTGTTCAGAGGGCATTTAAGGGTCATATTGGCTATGTGCAGGAGAATCTTCTTGATCAGTATCTTTCCTGTCCAACAAGGAAGAGTCACCCACATTGCTGTGGGTCTGGAGTCACATGTAGCCCAGACCAGGTAAGGACAGATTTCCTTCCCTAAAGGTGGGGTAAACAGAATCAGTAGTAGGGGAATAGTAATCGATTCAAGCAAAATTTGGATAAATACTTGATGAGTAAAAACTGCAGGGATAAGAACAGAGGAGTGGGACCAATTAGATTTCTTTTCAAAAGAGCTGGCGCAGGCTCAATGGATCAAAGCTTCTCCTGTGTTGGACCATTTTGTAGGGTTTGTATCCAAGCATGACAGTAAGGTGTGACTCATGCACTGGATTCCATGAAATGGTTACAACATACTTTCAACATATAAGAGTCATATGAGAAGAGCCATGTCAACCTACATAAAGATCTATTCCAATTTTTTAATGTTGTGTAGTGCAATACTAGGGGAGATGCAGTAAGCTGCCAATTTTGCTACACTTGAAAACAAGAATTTTTTCGGAATCATATATAACTAAATGGTATTTTATGGCAGTAGGTTAACTTGGTCGCGGGAAATAGATTTAGTGGAAAAGGAAATGAATGGCTAAATATACCAAATAAGTCACTCCCCAGAGCAGTCGCATGAATTCAGAATTGAGTGTGAAAATATATTTTGTTGCAGTGCTGCAAAACTGCACTTAGAAATGTACAGGACCTTAAGTGATCATTTCTGACCGGTCCTATTCTCTAGAAAATACTATAAAGTCAAACAGCTCTTGTATGCTACAACGACATTTTTCACCAAGCAATTACACAACTTTCTCTCTCTAATTTGCTTTACAACCAAGGATCCTATTTATATGGAAGCAAGATAGAAAGACTTCCCATGAATGCTTGACTCTCAACAAGCTTCTTACCAGTGCTAAAAACAAAAAACTGTGGATGCTGGCCAATTGGGTATTCTCTTTACAATGACTCCAAAAATCATAACGTAACAGACTTTCTGAAATTTTGATGCCACTTATTCAATGTACATTATTTTGGGTCAGGTTTAATTTCATTCCTCGAATTCAGTAGGGGGGCAAAAAAAATAGAAAAAACAAGGAAAACAATATGATATTCAAAAATTCAGAAGCAATAAGAGAAATGGTACCACTAAAGCATATAAAAAACACTAAGTTGCAGTTAACCCCAGATCAATTGTTTCCTTCACTACGTTTTTTTAATTCATGGGATCTGGGCATCACTAGCGAGACCAGCATTTGTTGCCCAGCCCTAATTTCCCATGAGAAGATAGTGGTGAGTGGCCTTCTTCATCTACTGCAATCCATCTGGTGCAGGTATACAGTGTGTACTACTTCAGTGTGAGGTGTCATGAATGGTACTGAACATTGTGCAATCAGCAAACATTCCCACTCCTGACTTTATGATGGAGGGAAGGTCATTGACCGAGCAACTGAAGATGGTTGGGCATAGAACACTGTGCTGAGCTGTTGCAATGATGAAGCTGTGATGATTAACCTCCAACAACCACAACCATCTTCCTCTGTGCTTGGTATCACTCCAACCAGTGGAGAATTCCCCCCGACCCAGATTCCCACTGACTTCAATTTTGCTGTGACTCCTTGGTGCCACACTAAGTCAAATGCTGCCTTGATGTCAAGGGCAGTCATTCTCACCTCGCCTCTTGAGTTTAGCTCTTTTTCCCATGTTTGGGCCAAAGATGTAATGAGGTCAGGAGCCGATGGCCCTGCAGAAACTCAAACTGAGCATCAGCGACCATGTCATTGCTGTGTAAGTGCTGCTTGATAACACTGTCAAAAATACCTCAAATCGCTTTGCTGATTATCTAGAGTAGACTGATGGGGCAGTAATTGGCCAGATTTAATTTGTCCATACCAAGAATATGAACAGTTTAATTTTGAAAACAATTAGTTAGTTTTAATATCCCCCCTAAGGTGGTCAAATTCGGGTATAAACAAAGGAAGAGCAGGGAAAACAAAGTCAGAAAATTAAAGAGTTCAATCTATAGTTCAGTCTGATTGAGACATAGGAGTGCTACTTAATGTCAAATACCAAGAGAGTAATCCTCATTACTGTGCTTCATGTAATTACAGTATCAATTCAGGAAACCAAAGTGTTTAACCAATGTTAAATTTAATATAAATATATAAATATAATAGCTCAAACCATAAAAGTGTGGGAAAAAAATTTTAACAAATTGAATTTCACTCACAACATACAACTGCCGCCATATACTTGACCATTCTCGAAGGGTTGTCGTGACTTCCTGAACCAATGGAAGTTCATTTGGTGTAACGGTTTCATGTTGCCTTGAATGAAATTAAAAAAGTGTGATTATATTCTGATTGACAACTTAGTTTCCCAATTTAGATGTTTTCTTTCAGAAACATTCCTGTTTCAGCAACAAGATTAGATTTCATAGAAAATGTTACATCTGCATCTTATTAAAAATTCTGTTTGTGCATAGTTGCATTCCACAAACTTCGCTACCAAGCGTCATCATTTCGATCACATTTTTTTCAACATTTAACACTGAAGTTGCCAATATCAATATATAATTCAATTCCTTTATGCAACTTGATGCCTGAAGCCATTTGAAGATCCAAATGAATCACTCAAAATGTTTTTTTAAAAAGGACATTATATCCCAAAATAAGTCTTTAAACAAAAAGAAATTTCAAATTAAAGTAAATTTCAACACAGCATTACATTTACACAGGAAATTTGCTCATGTCTTGTCATACCTTCATTCAAGTTTCTATTGCAAGGCTTCAGCCCAATTCAAAGGCCTAGGCTTAAAGTGGATATTTTTATATTTTAATAGTTCAGTTATGATAATCACATTCAGAGCGCATGCGATTTACACAAATTCTTAGCAAGCAATTTTTACACTTACAGGAACTAAAGAGAAGAAGGATGGATATTTAAAAAGAGCAGCTGAGAGCCAGGGGAGAGAATTAAAATGAGAGGGAACTGAGCAGCCGGAGCAGAGATTTAAAAGAGGGAAACTGAGCACTCAGGGCGGAGATTTAAAAACAGCATGAGCTGAGAGTCAAAGGGAAGCAGGATCAGGCTGTCCAGGAAGCAAAGTAATGCCACACAATGAGGCGATATGTGCAGTGAGTTTGAATTTCAAGTCTTAAATTAATCTAAATTAATCAACTATAACGTAAGTTTAAATTGATTGATTGGTTAAATAATTAGTACAAATACTAAAAACTGAAGCCAATTTTATAACATAATTACAATCAGTGCTCAACTAATCAGATCTCGGTGATAAAGTTAAAATTAAATAAGGGATAACAACACTAAAGGGTTCTGAATTTTTCAGGAAATTAAATTATTTAAAACCTTAAACTTTAAGTTGAACATTTCAGTTAACGTCCCTAGAAGATAAAGTGACGTTGGCACAAGAGAAGCAGTTGATTGGCAAGTAGTTGGTGAGTCCTTATTTATTTGAGTAGTAAGTTTAATAGTCTAATTAATAGAGGCAAAGCAAGTCATCTATGACCCATGGACTGTGCATCAAATTCCAAGTGGGAACTCCTGGACACTTCTCGTGTCCTGGACAATATCAGGATCTGTTGTCAGCTGCAGCTGCTTGAGCTCCAGGTTTCAAGCTAGATCAGCAGCTGGTGTCACTGCAGCACATTCACAAGGTTGAGAGTTTTGTGGGTAGTACATTTATAGCTGTGGTCACCCACATCTTATGGGTATGCCAGGAGAGGGGGAATGAGTGACCGCCAGGCAGTCAAGAAGGATCAGGCAGGCAGTGCAGGAGTTCCAAGTGGCACCCCATCCACAAACATTCACTCCCTCTTCCACCAACACACAGTGGCAGCAGTGTGTACAATCCACAAGATGCACTGCTGAAACTAACCTAGGCTCCTTAGACAGCACCTCCCATACCCACGACCGCTACCACCTAGAAGGACAAGATCAGCAGACACATGGGCACACTATCACCTGGTCGTTTCCCTCCAAGCCACTCACCACCCTGACCTCCAAATATATCACAGTTCCTTCACTGTCACTGGGTCAATGTCCTGGAACTCCCTTCCTAACAGCACTGTGGGTGTACCTACACCACATGGGCTGCAGCGGTTCAAGGAGGCCACCTTCTCAAAGGCAATTAGGGATGGGCAATAAATACTGGCCTAGCCAGCAACACCCACATCCCATGAATTTATAAACAAAACTAATTCTCCAACTGTGTTCAATTCTGAATACTGGTGACAGTGATGATTTCTCTGTGGAGTGCAGCTGGAGCCAAGTCCGTAGAACCACAGCTGGCTCAGGTAAACAGGAGGGCAGGGAGAAAATTGAATGAATAGTGATAGGGAATTTAATAGTTAGGGGAACAGGCAGGGGTTTTTATGGCCACAGACGTGAATCCAGGATGGTATGCTGCCTCCCTGGTGCTGGGTCAAGGATGTCACTGAGTGGCTGCAGAGCACTCTCAGGGGAGGGTGAACCACTATCGGCCGTGGCCCATATCAGCACCAAAGAAATAGGTAGAAAGAGGGATGAGATCCTGCAGGCAGAACTTAAGAGAGGTAGGAGGGAAACTAGCAAGCAGAGCTTCAAAAGATAATAATCTCTGGACTGCTCCCACCTTGACACCTAGTGAGTACAGGAGGAGAGAACATGAGTGCATGGTTGGGGATGTGGTACAGGAGGGTGGGGTTTAGATTCCTGGTACATTGATTCTAGGAGAGATGGGACCTGTGCAGAACATGAGTTGCACCTGAACAGACCTAGAACCAATATCCTTGTGGGGTGATTCACTAGTTCTATTAGGGAGGGTTTAAACTAACTTGCAAGAAATGTGGGAACTAGGAAATATTAGCAAGGTAAAACAGAGAATTGGGAGCGATGGGTAGCACTAGAGTAGGAAACAGGATGGTGTTCGGTGGGGTTAGAGTACGAGACAATCAACTAAGTCTAAACTATGTTTACTGTACATGCATGCGAATGCACAGAATGTAATAAGGTTGATGAGCTGCAGGCACAGGTAGCCACATGGAATATGATGTGTTGTTAATGGAGACCTGGCTGAAAAAAAGGGCAAAACTAGATACAAAATATTCCTGGATACAAGGTAGTCAGAAAGATAGGGAAGGAAAGAAAGGAGGAGGGTAGTAGTACTGATTAAGGAGAATATTATTTTTCTGGAGAGGAAGGATGTCATAGAGAGATCAAGGACAGAATTTATTTGGTTAGAGCTAAAAAAAAATAGAGGTACCATTCCACAACTGGACGTATTCTATAGGCCATCACCTAGATACAGGCAAAAATGCAAGGACATTACAGAGAAGTACATGAACTATAGAGTAGTTGTGGACTTTAATTATCCTAATATAGACTGTGACGGTAATAGTGTAAAGGGCAGAGATGAACAAGAATTTCTGGTCTAGATACAGAGGTGGGTCAAGTCAATCAAATGTTAGTAGGGGAATATTTAGGTGACAGTGATCATAGTAAAAGTTTTAGGTTGGCTATGAAAAAGGACAAGGAGCAATTATTAATTGATTAAGGTTAATTAGAGTTAAAAAAAAAACTGGAGGACAGGTGACTTCAGTGGGTTGAGAACAGAACTAGCCCAGGTAAATTGGAATCAAAGACTGGCCAGCCAAACTGTAATGAAACAATAGGCTGCTTTCAAAGTATAGATCATTCAGGTACAGTCAGGTACATTCCCAAGAAGGAGAAAGGTAGGACAAACAAACCTAGAGCTCCCTGAATGACAAGAGTGATAGAGAGTAATATAAAGTATAAAAGGTGTGCGTATGACAGATATCAGGCAAATAACAGAATTAAGAACCAGACTGAACATAGAAAATTCAGGAGATGAGAAAATTAAATAAGGGAAGCAGAGAGAGAGTAGATGAGGAGACTGGTAGGTAACATCAAAGGGATTCCAAAAGTCTACTATAGGCATATAAATCGGAAGAGGGCAGTAAAATGAGGACTAGGGCCGACCAGAGAACAAAAAGGAGATTTATTCATGAAGATAGAGGGCATTTCTGAGATACTAATTGAGTACTTTGCATCTATTTTTACTAAGGAAGAAGGTGCTGCCCAAGTCATAATATAAGAGAAGGTAGCTGAGACACTGGGTAGTGTTAGGAAATAGAGGTAGTTTAAGTACAAATATTTGTATTTGCAGGTGTTAGGAATGAGTTTTAGCTTTAAAGTTTAAGTATGATTTGCATTTCTGTACGTGTGTGTTAAGGAAGGTCAAATCGAGTCTTAGTTTCACTTTAAAAGGGTGCTTGCATTTCTAATGTGTTTTATGACTCCTAAGGAGAAGTTAAACAAACACAACAGTAGAAAACTGGTTGTTGCCTAACAACAGGGGGCCAGAGAGGCAGATCCCTCCCACAAACACACACATACAAGAGCAACAGCAGTTTGTTTTGGAAGCTGTTGGAGTTCAGTTGGTTTGAAGACAGCTGTGAAGCAGAAGCAACCTGGAAGGGAACAGATAGCCAGTCCCAAGCTAAGGAAAACTCCAAAAATCCAGGGGAATGGAGGAGGGGAAAGTCCAAAACAGGCCATCTAGTCAAAGGAAGAACAGGAACCTGGAAAAGGTCCTGTTAAGTAAAGTTAAGAGTGAGGGGCAGAGAGAAAGGCTCCAAGCTTCAAATTTAAAGACAACAGCTGCAGAAAGCAGATTTAAAGTGAGAACAGAAGGTCCAAAAGGTACAACTGAAGGTCTGTAACTCTTTACTGTGGGCGTGTGAAACAGTGGTGTACTGTTGACGGCTGAGTCAGTCAGTGAAAGAGAGTGCATGGAAGACAACCTGAATGCAAGTGGTGACCCAGGGAAGAGGAACATCAGAAGGAGAGTTCAAAACGCTGGAGATGAACTCTTGCAGAAGGCATCTGAAAGAAAACATTGGTTTGGTAGAAGATTCCAAAGCAAGAATTTGGAGAGTGGAGATTGGAAACCCTCGTGTGAAAAACGGAGTTCAGTGAGACTGGTTGGCTCACGGTGTGACAAGCGTGTGGTGGAGGGGGGGTAGTTGAGGAGAGATCCAAAGCATCTGGTTGAGGTGACATTTATCACTTGGCTTCAGAGTGTGGCGTGTCTGACCACAGGGTGCCTATTGGTACATGGACTATATACTTTAATGTCCATAGTAAGTACTTTTGTAACTTGTGTTATCCTCACAAATCTGTGAATATCTGTAAGGATATAGTTGCAGGTGAAGGAGTATTGTAACATAGTTCAGCTTTTCTTGTTGAAAAAATGTTTTATTCTTTTGTTAAAAGTTCATCAGCTGACTCTTGTGACTCTGTTCAGTAGCTACTCTCCACGTAGAAAAACAAACAAATAAAAATTAGGATCTATCAAGCTGGATTTCACTTGGGATCATGCTCATCAAGGGGTAACATCAGCTGGGATCATAACAATGGGCTAAAAATCCATAAAGAGGCAGTATTGTATAGGCTATCTGTAATTAAAAGTTGATAAGTCACTAGGGCCAGATGAGATGAAGGGTGAAAATTGCGGAGGCACCGGCCATCATCTTCCAAACTTAAAATACATAGATGGTACCATAAGACCGGAGAATTGCAAATGTTACTCCTTTGTTCAAATAGAGCCTAAGGATAGCCCGGCAACTGCAGAACAGTCAGCTTAACCTCGGTGGTAAGAATGAAGTTTTTAGAAACAGTAACTCGAAACCAAATTAACAGTCACTTGGACAAACATGGATTAAGGAAAGCCAGCACAAATTTGTTAAGCACGAAACATGATCAAATGGCATGCTTGTGCATTTTGATGAGTTAACAAAGAGGGTTGATGAGGGTCATGCAGCTGATATGGTATAGATTGACTTCCAAAAGGCATCTGATAAAGTGCCACATAATAGACTTATCAACAAAGTTCAAAGTCCACAGAATAAAAGGGGGAGTTGCAGAATGAATACGGAGTCCAATGACTGACAGGGAATAGAGAGTAGTGCTGAATGGTTGTTTTTCAGACTGCAGGAATATATATATAGTGGGTCCAGCTGTCAATGTTTCTTGATCTATATTATTGATCTAGGCTTTTGTGTATAGGGCACAATTTCAAAATTTGCAGGTGACATAAAATTGGAAGCGCTGTGAACTTTGGGGAGGGTAGTGATATACTTCAAGGGGACTCAGACAGGCTGGTGGGAGGGATGGATAGATAAGTGGCAGATGAAATTTAATGCAGAGCAGTCTGAAGTGATTCACTTTGGTAGGTAGAACAAGGAAGCAACATAAAATAATTGAATAATTATCTGAAGTGAAAAAATTTGCAGGGTTACAATTCTAAAGGGGGCGCAGGAGCACAGGAGCCTGGGGGTATATGTGCACAAATCGTTAAAAGTGGCAGGACAGGTTGAGAAAGCAGTCAATAAAACATATGGAATCCTGGGCTTTATAAATAGTGGCATTGGGTTCAAAAGCAAAGAAGTTATAATGAACCATAATAACACTTCAGTTGAGGTCAGGGTTTTATGCCCAATTCTGGGCACCACACTTTAGGAAGGATGTGAAGACATTAGAAAGGGTGCAGAGAAGAATGGTTCCAGGGATGAGGAACTTCAGCTACATGGATAGATTGGAAAATCTAGGGCTGTTCTCCATGCAGAAAAGATGATTTTATAGAGGCATTTAAAATCATGAGGGGTCTGAAGAGTAGAAAGAAAGAAACAGTTCCCGTTGTCAGAAGATTTGAGAACCAGAAGACACCAATTTAAGGTGACTGGCAAAAGAAGCAATAACGGTATGAGGATTTTTTTTTAAACACAGCCAGTGTTAGGATCCGGAATGCTCTGCCTTAATGTTGCGAAGCAGATTCAATTGAGGCCTTCAAAGAGAATTAAATAATTTGGAGGAAGCGAAAAAATTTGGAGGAAGCAAAAAAATTTGGAGAACTTCAGAGAAAAGGTAAGCGTTGAGACTAGGTGAGGTGCTCTTCCAGAGAGCTGGCAAAGAATGGATAGATCGAATGTGCTGTAACAATTTTATGATATTGCTTCATCCTCTTGAGTAAATGTGCATATCCTTGCTTTACTAGAGATTTTATATCATAGAAACGTATCACTAATTATGCTTTACTGTTATGAATGCCTCACAAGCAAGAGGAAGTATGCACTAAGAATAGCTACAGCTGTTCCCGTAATTTCTTTGTTGAAAAGGTAACAAAGCCTATTGAGAGGATAGATTGATTAAAAAACTAGTACTTTTGGATTCCAGATTCAACATCATCATGGACAATGTTACTCTGCAGAATACCACTGTTTCTTGCTGAAAAAGAGCGCCATTTTAGTCGAAGCTTTTCGTCTTACTCAACAAGACAAATCGCAGGAAAATACCAACGTCAGGGGAAACAACTGTATGAAAAGAGAGTGCTGATTGGTTGGCAAGTGGACTATGATTGATAGAGCGTTGCCATGCAGAATGCACCAGGTGATGGTAACCGATGGATAACTGCCAAGCACTGTCCAAATTTTGAACCAGGCAGCCTGACTCACATTGGTCAAGACATTGCCCCAGGGAATGACCTAGCAAATGGTTGTCACTTATTTTGTTTAGCTGAAACAGGCGTAACATGTGTACATGTTCTTTCTTTCTGCAAGGAACAGGGCCCTGAGTACTAATATATTCCAGTACACATAAATGCATCACACTGCGAGCCCAACTGACAAGCTTAAATTAGTTGACAGCGTAATTCTTAGCACACTGAGGAGTATTTAGCAAATGTTGTCCAATCGCAGAATCACATCTAATTTAGGACACTGTTTTTTGAGTTTTGCAAGCACAGGTTGGTGGGTATGGTCCGTACCTTGCCCATTGCGAACAGTAGAAGGGGCATGCTGTTTTATATGATCCACCTGTCTTTGGGACATACAGTCTACATACCTAGCATCACACTGACGCTGAAATTCATATACCACATTACTCATTTGTGTGATAGGAGAGCATCTTTTTGGCTTGAGGGCAGCATCCTGTTAGTGGAGATTATCACTCATGTTGCTACTTCATAGTAGCAGCATGAAACAGCTAGTTTAACCTGTTGCTCAAATTTTTGAGGTACCTTGCCCTTCAAGGTAATGAGGTAGAAAGGGCATTTTCAGGGCCAAATGTGATTACCTTAGGCCTGTTCATGAATTTGCGCACTATACAGCATGAAATGATCTGATCAGGGTAACCATTATCCCGCAGGATGTCTTTAATGCACCCTATTGCAGCATCAAGCTTTTACGGTGAGAAGATGGCTTGGGCCCTATTTACAAGGTTGCTGATAAGGCCAATCTTACAGTACGTGGAACTGTAAGAGTCAAAATAAGTGACAGCCATTCGCTGGTTCATTCCCCGGGGCAATATCTTGACCAATGGAAGTCTGGTTATTTGGTTTAAGTTTTGCTTGGCAGTTATCTGTCAGTCACCATCAACCGGTGCATTCTCCATGACAACACCTCCACCAATCAGCACTCTCTTCTCATACAGTATAAATATGTTGTTTCCCCGACGTTGGTATTTTCTTGCAAACTGTCCTGATGAGTGCAAGATGAAAAGCTTCGACAAAAAATTCTCCTTTTTCAGCAATACTCAAGTTCAGTAATACCAAATGACTAATCACTGTTTCTATTAAACTTCCTACTCACTGTGAGCAATATCGTTGCTAGTTTACTTTAATAACAAAAATGTAACTGCTAAGAACTTGAGGAAGGTACTTTTTCATACATTAGGAAATGAAAAAGATGTGAATAGACATGCACTCAGTTTGGCCTCCCATAGTCTCAAATGAACCACTTCAGAGATAAATTCAAGCAATCTAAAAATAGAATGCAGCTAGAGGTGAGTTTGTGGCAGTAGGTCTATTTTACTGAACCATAATCCCAAGTTTTAAAAAGTTGTGGGAAAAAAGTGGAATGGCATATTTTTGGGGCTAAAGAGAAGGGGAAACGAGTTTGATTGTATTCAAGCATAAATGATGAGATCACAATTGGCTGTGTTGTGAAATTACAGAGACAAAGAGTTCTGTTAATTCATAAGTAATTTAAATAAAACATCACCAGAGGCAATTTTTATTCCAAATTTGAAGTTGCTTCACTCAATTATAGTCCATTTTTCAATTTAAGACCGTGGACTCTGCCTGGAGCTGAGAAAACGGTCATTGCAGAATTTTAATCCAGTTTATGGATCGCATTAAATATTGTATACTAAGCAATGATATTATTCTCAGCTAAACCACTATGGATGGAATTCTGCTAATAATGCAATGACATCAGAATGCAATTGTCCAGGAATGACGTCAAACATCAACAAAACGGAGGTTTCTTGCTTGCACACCATCATCAATGGGTGGCGAATGGAGTAGGAGGAGAAGAGACAACCTCACATTGAAAGCATTCAAAATAAAATATTCTCTGGATTTTAAAGTCTTGTCCTTAGCTCTCAGTCTCTCTTGGAGACTGCCAATTATTATTTATGACTTTATGCTGTATATGAGTTCACCAGTACCTGATTTCTAGCCATGTTAGAAGTACCAGCTTTTATATCAACCTCAGTACAAACAGTGCTAATCTCATTGAATCAGAGTCATTTATGGCACAGAACATTCAGTCCAAACTGGCTCTCTGTAGAACAACCCATAGTCCCTTCCCTCATTCTTTCCCAGTCGCCCTGCAAATTTATTTCCTTCAAGTGCCCATCCAATTTCCTTTCGAAATCATGATGATATCTGCTTCCACTACCCTCATCAGTACTAAATTCCAGGTCATGAACACACTTGGTAAAATGGTTTTTCCTACATCTCTTTCCCAAAATCTTAAATGTGCGCCACCCCTAGTCTATGTACCATCAATTAATGGGAACACTTATCTACTTTATCTAAACCAGTCATAATCTTGTACACCTCTATCAGATTCTCTTCAATCTCCTTTGCTTCAAAAATGACCTCAGCTTCACCACACTATCCTTGTAGGTAAAATCCCCCATCCCTGGAACCATTCTGGTAAAACTCTTCTGCACCCTCGCAAGGACCCTCACATTTTTCTTAAAGTGTGGTGACCAGAACTGGAAGCAATACTCTAGTTGTGGCCTAACCAGAGATTATGAAGGTTCAGCGTAACTTCACTGCTTTTGTATTCAATACCTTTATTTAGGGATCCCAAAACCGCATATGCTTTGCTAACCACTCTCTCAATATGTCCCGCCACATTTAAGGATCTCTGCATATGCACCCAGACCTCCCTCTGTTCCTGCACAACCTTTAGGCCTGTACCATTAATTCTATATTGCCTCTGCCTATCTCTTCTGCCAAAATGTATCACCTCACTCTTCTCTCTATTAAATTCCATCTGCCACATTTCTGCCCATTCTGTTGGTCTATTCACATCCTGTTATAGTTGATTTGTATCATCTTCACTGCTTGTCACACCTCCCCATTTGGAACCATCAGCAAACTTTGAAATGTTACCCTGTATTCCATTATCCAAGTCATTTATATATATCAAAAAAAAGTAGTGGTAATCTTGGGGAACATCATTGCCCACCATGCTCTAGTTTGAAAAATAACCATTTGCTACGACCCTCTGTTTTCTACCCTTGAGCCATTTTTTTTTTTACCCAAGCTGACACTGACCCTCCTAATTCCATAAACCACAATTTTGGTGACCAGCCTGTTATGCAGTACTTTGTGAAATTCTTTCTTAACATATGAGCAGGAGGTGGCCACTTGGCCCCTCAAGCCTACTCCGCCATTCAATAAGATCATGGCTGATCTGAATGTAACCTCAACCCCACATACCTGCCTAACCCTGATAACCTTTGACCCCCCCTTGTTAATCAAAAATCTATCTAGCTCTGCCTTAAAAAATATTCAAAGACTATGCTTCCACTGCCTTTTGAGGAAGAGAGTTCCAAAGACTCTCAACCCTCAGAAAATAATTCTCCTCATCTCTCTCCTTAATGAGTGAATTCTTATTTTTAAACAGTGACCCCTAGTTCTAGATTCTCTCACATGAGGAAACATCCTCGCCACATCCACCCTGTCAAGACCCCTTGGGATCTTAAAGGTTTCAATCAAGTCGCCTCTTACGCTTCTAAATTCCAGTGAATACAAGCCTAACCTGTCCAGCCTTTCCTCAAAAAACAACCCGCCCATTCATGATATTAGTCTAGTAAACCTTCTCTCAGCTGCTTCTAACGCATTTACACCTTTCTTTAAATAAGCAGACCATTACTGTTCACAATACTCCAGATGTGATCTCACCAATGCCATGTACAACTGAAGCATAACCTCTCTACTTTTGTAATCAATTCCCCTCACAATAAACGATAACATTCTATTAGCTTTCCTAAGTACCTGCGTACTAACCTTTTGTGATTCATGCACTAAGACACCCAGATCTCTCCGAATCTCAGAGCTCTGCAATCTCTCATCATTTAGATAATAAGCTTCTTTTTTATTCTTCCTGCCAAAATGAACGATTTCACATTTGCCCACAATGTACTCCATTTGCCAGATCTTTGCCCACTCACTTAACCTATGTCACTTTGTATCCTCCTTATGTCCTCTTCACAATTTATTATCCTATCTTTGTGTCGTCAGCAAATTTAGCAACCATTCCTTTGGTGCCTTTATCCAAGTCACTTATATAAATTGTAAAAAGTTAAGGCCCCAGCACTGATCCTTGTGGTACACCAGTCATCATAACCTGCCAACCAGAAAAAGACCCATTTATGCCAACTCTCTGCTCCCTGTTAGCGAGTGAATCTTCTATCCATGCCAAAACGTTACCCCCTACACCGTAAGCTTTTATTTTCTGCAATAACGTTTGATGTGGCACTTCATCAAAAGCCTTCTGATAATCCAAGTAAGTACATCCACCGGTTCCCCTTTATCCGCAGCACAAGTGACTCCTTCAAAGAACTCCAATTGGTTAAACACGATTTCCCTTTCACAAAACCATGTTAACTCTGCCTGATTGCCTTGAATTTTTCTAAGTGCCCTGCTATAATATCTTTAATAATAGCTTCTAACATTTTCCCTATGACAGATGTTAGGCTAACTGGCCTATATTTTCCTGCTTTCTGTCTCCCTGTCTTTTTAAATAGGGGAGTTATATTTTCCAATCTAATGGAACCTTCCCCAAATCTAGGGAATTTTGGAAAATTAAAACCAGTGCATCAACTATGTCACCAGCCACTTCTTTCAAGACCTTACAGCGAAGTCCATCTGAACCTGGGGGTTTGTCAGCCCACAGCCCCAACGATTTGCTCAATATCACTTCCTTGGTGATCGTAATTTTCTCCGAGTTCCTCCCTCCCTTCCATTTCTTGATTTGCAACTATTTCTAGGATGTTATTTGTGTCCTCTACAGTGAAGACAGGAGCAAATTTACCTGTTTAATTCATCCTTCATCTCCCTACTTTCCATGATCAATTCCACAGGTGCACTCTCTATAGGGCCAATGCTCACTTTGTTAACTCTTTTCTTATTCATCTATAGAAACTCTTACTATCCGTCCTTATATTACTAGCTAGCTTTCTCTCATACTCTTAATTTTTCCCTCCTTATTAATTATAATAATCCATATAGAGAACATTCATTGCTTACCCTTCATAAACCTTTTCTGTTACTTCATCAAAAAATTCAATCATCAAGCACGATCTGCCTTTTACAAATCTATGCTAGCTATCCTGAATTAATTCAAACCTCTCCAAATGCCTGTTGATATTTTCCCCCGATTATTGTTTCTTAAACATTATCCACCACCGATATTAAACTAACTGGCTTGTAGTTACTAGCACTATCCTTATGCCTTTTCTTCAATTCGGCTGTCACATTTGCCACTCTCCAATCCTCTGTCAGGGAGGTCTTGCAGCAGAGTGGGTAGTGCCTTACATCTGAGTCAGAAGCTCCAGGTTCAAGTCCCACTCCAGAACTTGATGGCCACAGAACATAACATAGTCAAACAAGTTGATTACCTGTAAATCCTTACAACACACTCTATGGCAGTCATTAAGAGCAGAAGACACTCCTAGTCAGTCTTGTTTGATGTTATGATGCGGCAGATGATGTGTGCCAGGCGAATCTGTAATTTTTTTTGAGATGTATGCCCTGAATTCAACAAGCCCACCAAGACTTGAGATTTTTTAGGAAACTAAATATTTATTAACAAAAGAACAGATTTCAAGAACATACATAGGACTACGAATTACTACATAATAACTCCTAAAAACCCTAATTAATCTGGCTTCTAATTATACCCCTGTCAAGGTAATAGTAAAAAAGGGTTTAAACAGATCCAGGCAAGTCAACACAATTACCCTGGACAATAGAATTCAAAGCGGTTTTTCCCAGCTTCAGTTTCTGTAGACAGCAGCTTAATGTACAAATACTGGAAGCTTTTCATATTTCGGGTAGATCTTGCAATACCCCCCCTAACACATAATCTCAATCTCCTTTATACATGTTTCTCCCTTTTAATGCAAATTCCATTGTTCCCAGATGTCTTTGGAACTTTACTCTTCTCATAATATAAATCATTGCGTAGTGCTAATATTGTCGATAACCTTTGGGAAAAATAAACAAACACACTGCTTGGCCTAGCTTCTTTGGCTAGGTGAAACATCCTACCATCTCTGAAATTCAAACTAACCTGATTTATCTAAAAATGCAAATTCTCCTCACCTCACATTCTAAAACTTCATTCATGTTTACTAATTTAGCATTTCAAATCTACCTTCTTTAGATGAGTCAAAGCCTCCAGACCAGCTGTCTCCAATTCAATAAAATCTCTCTCTCACACACACAATCTACTTTTACAATAAATCACAATAATATTATAAGAATTATTATACTTTTGTGACATTGAAGAGTGGTGCCCCTCAAGCTATAGCCTCTGGCTTCAAGCAGAAACATATTCCAAGAAAACAAGCTACAGAAACCAGATATAAGCATATGTTTTGTCTGCCTCAAGCATCACTAGGTGAGGAAAGTTTTCCAAGTCTGATCCTCTGGCACCTCCACATATCTAGGGAAAATTGGAAGATTATGGTACGCCCTCCCAACATCATCACCCATCACTTCCTTTAGCAAATTGCGATGCAAGCCATTCAGACCAGGTCACTTATCCACTCTAAGCACAGCAATAATAAAAACAAAAAGCTAAAAGCTACTGCGGATGCTGGAAATCCAAAACAAAACAAAAACAGAATTACCTGGAAAAACTCAGCAAGTCTGGCAGCATCGGGCCGATGCTGCCAGACTTGCTGAGTTTTTCCAGGTAATTCTGTTTTTGTTTTGTTCTAAGCACAGCAAGCCTCTCAATTTTCACCCCATTACCTCTACCATCTCCATTTCTACCGTCAGGTTCCTCTTCCTTAGTAAACACCAATACAAAGTAATCATTAAATATTCTAATCTTGCCCTGCACCTCTAAGCATATATCACCCCCTTTCTCCCTAATAGAGGTCCACTTGTCACTACCCACTTATTATTTACATGCCAATAGTAAATTTTTGGGTTTTCTTTTATGTTGACTGCCATTCTATTTTCATATTCTCTTTGCCAGTCTCATTTTCCTCTTCACTTCCCCTCTCAACAGATCGTATTTCACCTGGCTCTCTTGAAGAATTCACCTGACATGTTTTGCTTCATCATATTTTTTAGCTTCCTCATATTCCAAGGAGCCCTTGCTTTGGTTCCCCTTGTTGGAATGAACCTAGCCGGTACATGAAGCATCTGTTCTTTAAAGATCACCCATTGTTCTATTACAGTTTTTTTTTTAGGTCTTGATTCAATTTTAGCCTGGTTAGATCCCTTCTCAACCCATTGCAATTAACCCTCGTCCAACTTAGACATTCTGCTTTAGATTGCTCCTTGCTCTTTTGCATTACTAGTCTAAACCTTATGATACGATGATCACTCTTACCTACCAACACTTGGTCCACTCGATCCTTATTCCCCAGCTATGCATCCTTTCGACTTGGACTACGAACATGCTGATAAGAAAGTTCTGCTGAACACATTACATAAATCCCAACCCCCACCTCCTCCTTACCCTTTAACACAACTCAATTGATATTTGGATGATTAAAGTTCCCCAATATCACCACTCTAGTTCTTGCCCATCTGTCATTTCCCTGCAGATTTGCTCCTCTACCCCCCCTCTCATTATTTGGAACTCAATAGAATATCCCCAGTAGCATGATCATATCCTTTTGCTTCTCAACTCTAACAAAATGGATTCTGTCCTTGCCCCCTCAGGGAAATCCTCTCTTTCCATCCATATAACGTATTCCCTAATCAGTACTGCCACTCCTCCTCCCTTTTTTCCTTCCTATCTTTTTTGAACACCATGTCCTGGAACTTTAAGCACCCAGTCCTCACCATTTTTAAGCCACGTTTCTGTTATTGCCACGCCATCATATTCCCACATGGCTATTTGTGCTTGTAGCTCATCAATCTTATTCACAACACTTGGTTACGAATGCAAGACTTTATTAGGTGGTTATATTTTAAACTGCTTCTGTTAATTTGAGGTAAAACAGAATGTCCTAGAATGGAGGTTATGCAATTGTACTGAAATCTGCCCAGAGACAGGCCAGGCCTGTGATTTGGTTGCCATTAGGCCCTGGTTGAAACTCAGAAGAAATTTAAGTGTTAGTTTTCACACCTTGAGACAAAAGAGGGGCAAGCAGGTCTTGCTCATCACAGACTCTCTCTCAGTCAGATAGAGAGACCTGGAGAAGGAAACCAAAAGCAGCAGCTGCTATGCCAAGCAGAGGGAGAGTGTGTTTTTGTGTTAACCACCAAACAAAACGCTAGTGAGAATCGATTCCCTGTTCAAAGAGATGGGACCTGAGGAGATATAAAGACCAGGAGTCGACAGAGTGTGCTTTGCTGCTGAAAGTCAATCCAATTATACTCAGGTGGATTGAGTGAAGAGACCTTTAAAAGATCACTGGAAGACTCTTCCAGTGGGGCAGGGAGAAGAGAGCCTGTTGAATCGCCAGGAAGAATTTGGGACTTTATCAGAAGGTTACAGAGCATGTGGTGTAAAGTGTAAGTGTGGCCTGGGATTTTCGGTTATATTAATTTGTTATTGGGGAAAATACCTCTTCTGTAGTTTAATGTAGTAATTTCTTACTATGTATTATTTAATCAATATTGATTTTAGTTTGTTACAGTAAAAGTCTTAAAACATGAAATCTTGCTGTGCGATTCTTTGCTTCCATCACTGGGAAATTCATATCTAAGTTATCAGTCCCCACAGGGATCATAACACGCATTGTAAACCGGTCTTTGTATTCCTCATAGTCTTTTCGTCCTCCCCTGTCTAATATGGATATACTTCTCGTACAGTCAAATACTCTCACTTTATGCACCTTATTTCTCCTTTCTACTTTTTTTTATTCATTCACAGGATGTGGGCTTCGGCGGCTGGGCCAGCATTTATTGTACATCCCTAGTTGCCCTTGAGGAGGTGGTGGTCAGCTGCTTTCTTGAACCACTGCAGTCCTTGTAGTGACTCACTCCCGTCCCCCTGCAGAATGCTCTACACTCTCCATGATACCCTTTACCCTGGCATCAGGGAGGAAACACCATGCAGGACTCACAATGACGGTTATCAAAATTCCTGTCTGTCCCCCGACTACGGAATCTCCTAGAACTTCAATTCTGCTCTTTGCTGTTTCCTCTTGTGCAGTTCCTAGTCTATTAGTGTCATGGTCTGAAATGCATTCCTTCAAGGCGTTGTCACTTCCTGCAGTCTCCCATGCCAAGTACCTGCTTGCCAACCTACACTCTCAAATGTCCACCCATCTACTATCCTAAATTCTAACTGCCTGTGAAGTAATCTGTAGAGGGAAATCATCCCAACTACCTTAAGGGTCATTTTAACTTTTCAGTTCTGGTATCATGCTGGTGAATCTGCACAATTCACAATGTGGTGAACTATCTCTCAAAATTACAGGCCGATTAGCCTGACTTCAGTCGTTGGTAAGATTTTAGAGTCCATTATTAAGGATGAGATTTCAGAATACTTGGAAGTGCATGATAAAATATGGCAAAGTCAGCATGGTTTCATCAAGGGGAGGTCATGCCTGACAAATCTGTTAGAATTCTTTGAGGAGGTAACGAGTAGGTTAGACAAAGGAGAGCCAATGGATGTTATCTACTTGGGCTTCCAGAAGGCCTTTGACAAGGTGCCGCATAGGAGGCTGCTCAGTAAGATAAGAGCCCATGGTGTTAGAGGCAAGGTACTAGCATGGATAGAAGATTGGCTGTCTGGCAGGAGGCAGAGAGTGAGGATAAGGGGGTCCTTCACAAGATGGCAAACTAGTGGAGTTCCGCAGGGGTTAGTGTTGGGACCACAACTTTTCACTTTATACATTAATGATCTAGATGAAGGAACTGAGGGCATCCTGGCTAAGTTTGCAGATGATACAAAGATAGGTGGAGGGACAGGTAGTATTGAGGAAGAGGGGAGGCTGCAGAAGGATTTGGACAGGTTAGGAGAATGGGCAAAGAAGTGGCAGATGGATACAACGTGGGCAAGTGTGAGGTCATGCACTTTGGTAGGAAGAATAGAGGCATAGACTATTTTCTAAATGGGGAGAGAATTCAGAAATCTGGAGTGCAAAGGGACTTGCGAGTCCTAGTCCAGGATTCTCTTAAGGTTAACTTGCAGGTTGAGTCGGTAGTTAGGAAGGCAAATGCAATGTTGGCATTTATTTCGAGAGGACTAGAATATAAAAGCAGGGATGTGCTGCTGAGGCTTTATAAGGGTCTGGTCAGACAACATTTAGAATATTGTGAGCAATTTTGGGCCCCGTATCTCAGGAAGGATGTTCTGGCCCTGGAGAGGGTCCAGAGGAGGTTCACGAGAACGATCCCAGGAATGAAAGGCTTAACATATAAGGAACGTTTGAGGACTCTGGGTCTATACTCGATGGAACTTAGAAGGATGAGGGGGGATCTGATTGAAACTTATAGAATACTGAAAGGCCTGGATAGAGTGGACATGGAGAAGATGTTTCCATTAGTAGGAGAGACTAGGAACCGAGGGCACAGCCTCAGAGTAAATGGAAGACCTTTTAGAACAGAGATGAGGAGAAACTTCTTTAGCCAGAGAGTGGTGAATCTATGGAATTCATTGCCACAGGAGGCTGTGGAGGCCAGGTCATGGAGTGTATTTAAGACCGAGATAGATAGGTTCTTGATTGGTAAGGGGATCAAAGGTTACGGGGAGAAGGCGGGAGAATGGGGTTGAAAAACTTATCAGCCATGATTGAATGGCGGAGCAGACTTGATGGGCCGAATGGCCTAATATCTGCTCCTATATCTTATGGTCTTATGGTCTTAAATTATCAATATGGCTCTATGAGGTATAATACCCAACAAACAAATTATGGACACGTGATTGTTTTGGACTCAGTTTAGGTTTCTGAAACGAACTGTACATTGAACCTTTTCATCCGGAGAAAGAAAACTTATCCCAGTCTGCATTTACTTTCATTTTCCAAATTTGAAAGGGTATTAATTACAAGGGCTGTTAATTTTATCTATTATAAGCTTCCCAACCTTAGTTTAAGAGTTTATTACAACATATCATGTGCTATGACTTTATTCTATGCAATACATCTCATAATTTCAAGATAGCATCATTTATCTCAATATTAATTTATTTTATTTGTGCTTGGGACTTGGGTAACACTGGCAAGATTGGATTTACTTGCTCATTCCTAATTGTTCTGAGGTGTTGGTGAGACTTGTCCTTGAACTGTATTCCTTGCAGTGACCCACATGGGTCATAGACTTGCACTCCACCTGTTTTTTTGATTAACTTTTGAGCAAAAGTCTAAAAAGACATGGGCAGAGGTGCTGCATGTGTGAAGTTTTCAGCCTTCTCTGTATTGAGCTTACTGCCAAGCAGATTGGAAGCCCAATTTGAACTTTTAAAAATTCTGCACTGCTGCATGGTTCTCAGTCAGTGTGAAGGTGTACACCAATCTGGAAAATCTGGATTGGGATGCCAAGCAGGATCTCTTCATGTCAAAGTTGTCATCTGATCAGGCCGTATGCCCATAATAGTGGAAACTAATTTCAACAAGATCTTGCAAGTCCTTTTGTAACCACACTGGAGGCATTATTAGACTCGCTGTGTATCAAATACTTAACTATTGCTGTCAGTTATGTAAAGAAAGAGTTAATCAAACTAACAGCAGGATGTTGCAAGTGATTTGAGATTGCAGTAAAACTTTAATCTTTGTCAAGTACAGTCGAATGACTCGTAAACTGTAACATCTTAAAATATTTAATTAATTATAAAAAGAGACGGTATTAGAAAGGCTGGCTGTACTTCAAGTTGATAACAAAGACAAGCTAGGATTAATAAAAAGCACACAATCAAACAGTATTAAATTCCCGAAAGAAGGGACAGAGCAACTGCAAAGCTTGTTGGTCGGTTCTACTGTTTGGACACTCAGGCTGGACCAAATGCTGGTTCTGATGTATCACGCACAAGAGAGAGAGAGAGAGAGAGAGAGAGAATGCACCTACTGCTGTGAAATTTGTATTAACAAATGAGCAGGCTGATGGCGAGAGCTGGTTCTCTATTCAAAAGGATGACGACGAAGCAGATGGGTCTTTTGGAGATTTAAGGAGTAACAAGTTGCCGAGATGGGCCTTGCAGGTGGAAGTCAGTTCTGAAATACTCAGGCTAAGTGGAACACTATATGGCTGGCAAAGGTGGCGTGTACAGTGAAAGGAGCTATAAGAAGCATCTTGATTGGGTTAGTTGACGCAAAAGTACCTTTTCTTTAGTTTGATGTATTAGTTGCCTGTTAAATGTTTGATTTATGTTGATTTTAGCTTGTTTGTTACAGTAAACGTCTTAAAATGTGAAATCTTGTCCTTTAGTTATTTCCACTGGTCATTTAGGAAATTCATCTCTTAAAAAGTTATCGGCCTCTATAGGGATTGTAACATTATACAGAGTTGTTTTTCACTATATCACTACGTAATGTAAAGAGCTACTGATTGTCAGGTAATGAGGATTAGAGAAAGGTACAGGAGTAGCGAACTGTACCTCAAATTTAGATTTGAAAATTTAATCAACCTGAATACTGAGCTCAGAACCATAACACATTGATTTCCCAATCAACGTTGTTCATTGTGGTTGTAGGTATTGATTTAAGTGCTCAAGTATCTTTGCAAATACTTTCTACTTAATAAATTTATGAGTGCTTGATCTCAATGTTTCACAAACCTTACGGAGTATGAAAAATGGATAGAATACCTAATCATGAACAAAGGCATCCTCCAACAGTTCGATGTTATCGGCTGCACTATTTCAGCAGCTTTGACCAAGGATCTTGTACAGATTAGTTGTAAGATCCTTACAAAAAGCTGAAAGTCAAATTCTTGGATGAAGTCTACAGAGACCTGCTTTGAAATTTCAATGGCCCAAACCTTCTGGTCAGCTTCGGAGAGTGAATACTCGACAATGACTGCGACTTAATCAGCCCAGTTACAATAGAGCCTTTGCAACTCCTGGTCCCGGCTCCAGCAGGGACGAACATTGTCGGGCTGCCAATTGTCGAGCATAATTCCAGCACAGCCATGGTCCCTTATCTCATCACGAACTGAAGACATGTCCCTTAAGGTCTGTCTTCAGTTCATTGACTTATATTGGTTTAAATGGAGCCTTCAACCCCAACACTGCACAACCTCCCCTTATTGGCAATGCTAATCCCCTCTCACTCCCCCAACAGTATTCACCCACCTCCCTCACCGCTCCCCCCAACAATGCTCAACCCTCTGAAAATGTTCACCACCCCCTGACAAAGTCAACCCTCTGCCTCATGAAAGTGATCAACACATTTCCACCCCCAACATCCCCACCCCCCGACCCCCACATTCCCCGACAATGCTAACTCTTCAGACATCAGCTGGACAGGAACCAGGGACTCAGAAAAGCGAATCTGGAGAGGGGGGATGCAGAGGCATTGAATATTGTCCAGTGGGGGAGGGTGGGGGAGTGAACATTGCCAGGAGGGAGCTGAACATTTGCTGGGGGTGCTTTGACACTCCAGCTGATTTACTTAAGAGTTGAGCTGATTTTATACGTGCTTTGAAAAGCTCTAAGTAAATCCATGTAAAAACCAGGGTAAGTATAGGGAAAACAGCCCAAGTGTCTGGATATGACCCTCTGATCCCACTGACGTAGGAATCACGAAACAGTCAGGGTAGGGTAAAACTGGCAATCGGAAGTTTAAACTTGCCATGTTTTTCTCGGAGGTGCCCACTTGGGACTTCCTCAGGGTTCCGATGTGCATCAGCAGCTTAAAAGCTTAGTTTCATTGGTGGCTTCTCCCCATATAGGATGATTTGGGCCAATGAATCATAACTAGCAATGTTCAGAGTAAGAAATTCCAAGTAGAAATGATTGCAGCTAATTGCAGAACACAACCCATCTCAGTGACACTCAGACTATCAAAATTTCAAATGTCAAAAAGTAAAATTTCTGATTTTTCCCCTTAGGTGTTTGCCTCTCTGAGGCAACACAGTACAAAATACAAGTTGCAAAGTTTCATAAAAGCAGACATTATGGAATAGCTAAGTATAATGCTATAAAGCCCCCTGAGAACATTTGTCAGCATCCAGATTCTCCCCAAACTGCACCAATGTTTAGTGCTTAAAAATTTTTAATCTAGAGAACAAATCTAAAAGCTCAATTCTGAAAGCATTATTAAGCATTATATAGTAACAACTGTCACAATTTAATTATAGCAATAATCCTCAAAGGCTCTGGAAGTCAGAACAAGCCTCCTGCAAAAGATAAAGATAAATTCTAATTTCAAAGTCACAACATAACTAAACCAATGATATCTCTGCTGTTTGCAAAATAATTTTACAGACATTTTCACATCAATTTAGCAGTACTTTATGCTTTATATAAGTACATTAAAAATGAAGCTTTGAGTCTGAATAACAAACAAGCTGATGACATATGATCTACAGATTTTAACAGAAAATGCAGAGTGCAGTAGACGTTTAATTTTTATTCTATAAATTAAGGAGAATTTCATTTTTCAACGTATTACAATTCTTTGTACACCGAAATGCTCATCATTGTGCAAATATTTTATTGGCCTGGATCTTGCATGGAGCAGCAATCATCGTCAGATTGCCACTCCACTCGAACTTTTTCACGCCTTGGTGTTGCTCTGCATTTCTTGGCAAGGCTGGCTTCTCCAGAAATGTGGAACGCAGTGTCCCTCGGAGAACTCCATCGCAGCGCTGGAGCATCGAGGGGGAGATAAGACAACACCCACTTTTTACAGCACAAGCTGCTTAAATGTCCAGTGTGAATGTGGGTGGATGGAGTGGGTAGGTCAGGAGTCAAGTCAGGAAAGTAGTCAGGTCAAGTTGGGGCGGGGGGAGGTAGTCAGGTGGCTGGAGGGATAGTTGGGTGGGGGTAAGGAGATATCGTTGATGGGTCAGGGGGTCAATGAGAGTAATGGGGGGGGGGGGTGGGCAGCAGGTATCAGTTCTGTAGTAATCGGGGATGGGGTGGGTGGGGGGAGGGGGGTGCAGTTCTGTAGTTACCCAGAAGTGAGACTAGGATTTTCCTGTCATTTCCTATTTAGGCAAGTCCCACTGAACTGTCCAAAGTCTCCAACTCTAGTGCAGAACTGGAGACAATCACAGACAGTCCTGAGAAGCAGGGGAATTCCCCATCAGAAGTTCAAACTTCCCAGACAATTCCCACAGAGGTCAGCGCATTGGTATTTCCGCAGGGTCCCGACACCCATCTTGGGTCATGCGTCCATCATTATTTTATACTTTATTTTAATGCTAGTCTATAACTATGTTATGAATTATAATTACTTATTTTATTTGTATCACCATCACAATTCGGCACCTGCCACCATGATAATTTTTCAATAAACTAATTATCAATTAACAAAAGTGTTTCATTATGAATTTTTGCATTTTTGCCCCCAATCAAGTGTTACCACATGGAAATATTTCTTTGGTGCTGCTGAAGGATGCAAAGGAGCAAAAAGGGCCCATTACTCAACATGGGTGACCTCAAAACTGCATTGAAAAAGTAGTACTTTCCCCATTTCTGTCACCTAGCAATCAAACATTCTCAATTCATGAACCATATGAATTAATAGTAGAGTAAAATTCTTTCAAATCCATCCAAACTTCAAAAGAGCACCCAATGTTGCAGCGGTCTGACATTTTCATTCTTCACACCATAACTTAAAAAAGATCATGATTTGCAAGGCAATTCTACACTGTGGATCTGATGAGTTGAAACTGCCTAAAATTATTTCAAATAGTACTCATAACTAGTAAAAAAGTTCAAGCAATCAAGTCTGGGTTGAATTCAAATCCAGGTTCCAGAAATGAAATAACAGCATGCTAATGGAATCACCAAATTCTCCCCCACCCCCAATTTTGTTTGGCTTAAATCAAAACATACTTTTGCTCTTTCAGCTGATGGTGAGTATTAAATGTGGGAAAAAGGATCAGTTCACTCTTTTTACAGAGATAAAAACAAAAAACTGCGGATGCTGGAAATCCAAAACAAAAACAGAAATACCTGGAAAAACTTAGCAGGTCTGGCAGCATCGGCGGAGAAGAACAAAGTTGACGTTTCGAGTCCTCATGACCCTTCAACAGAACAGTTCTTTTGAAGGGTCACGAGGACTCGAAACGTCAACTTTGTTCTTCTCCGCCGATGCTGCCAGACCTGCTGAGTTTTTCCAGGTATTTCTGTTTTTGTTTCATTCTTTTTACACCCATGTCAGTCATCCAACACAGTAGAAGGTTTTATAGTTACAGATGTTAACAGCACAACAAACCACCAATTGGCCCACCATGTCTTTACCTGCTCCTTGCTATAGCAATCCAAAACTAGTCCCACTGTTTTAGTCTTCTTCAATCAAATGTAACAAGGCCTAGTATCTCAAATTCCCTATAACTAGTTCTCTGTCTGTAGCACCAACCTGGTGAATCTAGGTTGTTTGTGCCCACTGTTGCCATGTCCTTTCTATAACGAAACATCCAAAACAACACACAACTATCAGGTCTGCAAGGTTTAGCGAGCCTCTGGATAAACTCAAGAACCATCAGGATATCTGAAGAACACAAGAAATAGCAGCAGTAGACCATATGGCTCGGAGAGCCTGCTCTGCCATTCAACACAATCATGGCTGATCTTCAGCTTCAACTCCATTTTCCCGCCCGTTCCCCATACCCCTTAATTCCCTCAAACACCAAAAATCTATTTCAGTCTTAAATATATTCAATGATGAAGATCCACAATGCTGGGGAGAATTGCAATGGTTCACGACCCTTTGATTGAAGTAATTCCTCCCCATCTCAGTCCTAAATGATTGGCCCCTTATCCAGAGACTATGCTCCCATGTTTTAAACTTTCCAACTGGTAGAAACAATCTCTCAGCATCCACCCTACCACGCCCCCCCAGAATTTTGTAGGTTTCAATGAGATCACCCCTCATTCTTCTGAACTCCAGAGAATATAAGCCCAATTTACTTAGCCTTTCATCAAATGACAACTCCCTCATCCCAGGGACCAATCTAGTGAACCTTCACAGTACTGCCTTCAATGCAAGTACATCCTTTAAATGTGGAGACCTAAACTGCAGACACTATTTCAGATGTGGTCTCACCAAAATCCTGCACAATTGTGGCAAGACGACTTTATTCTTGTTCTCAAATGAAGTGTATTTAAGTACCATGACCTCCTGTCATGACTCACTGGGGATTGTGCGCTGTAATATCAAGCCCCGCTGTTCTCCAAGCCAGACAAATGTGAAAAAGTTTAATCAAGCCACCAGATTGCCACAATTCTACCCAACTGTTTAATTTAGGTTAACAGAATACAAGCACCAGGTTTGTAAACTTAATAAGTAAACTGTTTATTGAACAAACTGTCATTAATCAGTGGCAAAAGAAATATGAACTGCCGATTTCTAGCTCCATAACCTAAACTCTACCCCTTCTTAAATCCCTATAAACACACATACAATTAACACAAAAACATGGATTTTAAGGGTGGGATAAAACAGTTCAATAGTACCAATTCCGGAGTACAGAATTCGACGGGTTGATTTTGATCGATGTCTTCCAAATTCTTTTCAATTCTTCTTGATGACACGAGGTGGTCTTCCAGCACTTTCAACATTTAGTTCACTGGTTGAGCACTTGCCTTTCAATGTCTCAAACAGTGATTTTACCCTTTGCGTCTTGACAGGGGTTTTCAGAGAGAGAGGTTATAGAGATATGAGAAGAAAAAGCCAGCTAGCTATTATTGTGGAATTACTGGAATCGTCCACACATAAGAGAAAGACGTTTTTGGTCTTCTTCCTTTCAGTCTAGGAGCTATTCTGCTGCACTGCTCTCACACAAACCCTGGGCACCTGGCAAGGAGCCAATTAAAATGTTGTTGCCAGGCAGCTCCTTTGGTCCAGGACTCCTTTCCGACACCATCCTGTCTTTCATGACACACTCTATTGCAGGACTGCAATATTGTGTATATCTCTCATCCTGTTCGAGTGGATATATCTTTCAACCTGCAGCCATTGTAATTTTAATCCACAGTCCAACAGAAAATAAAAAGATATGTTCTTTAAAACAGTACAACAGAAGTAAAAAGATATGTTCCTTACGCTCCCACTTCACTTTATTGCAACCACTCTAAATTTATATTCATTTTCCAAAGAGTAACAGTTTGTTATATATACCAACTCTTTTTAAAAGTAGTTTATATCTGCTCTGTTATTGTAGAATGACTGTTATACTCAAGTACCACCTAATTTGTACGAAGATAGCTCATTCACAAAAAATATGACCTGTAATGACCCACTTCGTTTTTTGTAGCCAGGAAGATATCAGACATTATGACCACAACTGTAGAAGGTAGGCGTTAAGTGTAGTAAGTGAGAACAATGTTGCTGTGTAATGCAAGTTTATAATTAAAAAGCAAGACAATTCTAAGGATACAAAAATACTTGGATTCTATAGCTCACCCGTTGCCTTCAACTATTGCTTCCTTGAGCTGAATATATGAAGCTGGAAAAATACCCTGTAAGAAGACAATATTTAATTAGAACAGTGGCATTTTGCCATCAGAAATGATGGTTTTATTAATTTTCTGATTTTAGAAAATACTTCGGAATTCTGCCAAGATCAGTATATACAAATGTTCACTGCCAACTGAATTAGCACAGGAGAAAACATCACACTTTTAACATACTGCTGTACACAGCTGTTGTATTCCACTCAAATGTATTCATTAATGCACCACAATTTCATTTAATCAAATGCCATAGTCAATGTTCCAAAACTGCAATGAGACCGCTTCATAATGTCACTGGGCTCAGTTGGGTAACTGCATTACAAACTACTTTCCTCAGACAATAGCAGAACTTAGACACAGCCTGTATCAATATTACATTGGGGTCTCTTGAAAATCTATAAGAGATGAGCCCTAATAAGCCATAAATCAAATCACTGTAAACTGTTAAAGTACCTTTCTTGTTTGTTCCCACTGCAAGCCTGAAAATTTATTTGTAAACACAAAGACACTTATTGTTATTGTAGCATTTCAGTTTACCCAGCAAAATAAAAATCACTGTGGGTTTAAGATTTAACTATCCAAAGTCAAAGTCTAATGAAATCCAAACTCTCTAGTCTCTTCAGCTTATTTTTTTTTTAATCAATATTTTGTGTATCCCAACTTGAAATTGAAAAAAGTATTCTGAAACCAGGTTTGTTGAAATTCCATGTTGTTGAGCACCATTTTTTTTTAAAAGCACATATGACTTGGACCTTTCTGTTCTAAGTAATATACAGGAAAGTGGTTTTGTCATTGGATTCTTTAGTATACGTAAATCTTTCTACTCATGTAATTGTGTAATGTGTTCTTTCTTTTAACATAATGAGTATGCCTAAGACTTTTTAAAAATTGTGGTTGAAGTTATCAAAATAATGGAATTGTATGCCAGCCACACAATTTCCTTGCTTTCCATATTTCATGCAAAGCCAAGTTATACATTATAGATAACTAGAGATATTTCTTAAATTTTGTGTAATTACATATGAGAGAGTAAAAAGCCTGAACAATACTGCACCACACCGTGTAATGAGCAGCTCTTGTACACATAGCTTGTGATTCAAAGTTTGGCACGGTACCTGAATAATGTTTTATATTCTGGTTAAATTTGAGTCAGGTTTTACTGCTGAGAAAGTGAAGATGCTGTTCAGAGGACTGTATATAAACAAAAAGGTTGAATGGTGTTGTTTAACTTAGAAGTGGAATAAATGGAGACAGGCTAATTACTTTGATCCATTCCCTCAGCAAATACTACAAAATTATAAAGTTCAAAATTTAACTAATGATACACAAAGTGGAATGTCTATGGCTAACTAAATGTATTAATTTCAGATTTAAAATTATCAGTCATCAATTGCTATTTCTTACCAATTGTGTAGAAGTGTTTCCTAAATTTCAGTTCTGAAAGGTCTAGGCCTAATTTTTAGACAACACCCCCTAGACTCCCCAACCAGCAGAAACAGTTTCCCTCCATTTACCCCATCCATTCCTCTTAATATCCTGAAAACTTCGATCAAATCACCCATGACTATTCAAAATCCAGGGAATACAGTATAATTTCTCTTTGTAATTTAACCCTTGGAGTCCAGCCATCACTTTGATAAATCTACACTGTACTCCCTCCAAGGTCAATGCATCCTTCGTAAGATATGAAGCCCAGAACTGCTCACTATACTCCTGGTGTGGTCTAACTATGGCCTTACACAGCTGTAGCAGTTCATAGCTGTTACAAATTTAACTTTAAAATGTTATCAGAACACTCAAACAGAAACTTTTACATTTCATTCATCACAAGGTCACTCATTTACAGTAATTAAATAAGGTAAATCAGTGTTTCTTACAAAAATTCTGAATTTTTGCCATTATTTTGAAGGACATAAGGACAATTTTAACTCCATCCACCCATTGGATACAGATTAGTCTGTTTCTGTTCTTCCACAATCTTAATTCTATCTTCTGAGCTGAGCAACCCAATGGCCCTTCTGAATCAGGTGGGAGCCTAATTACTGTATGCAAATTCAGATCTTGTGATGTTATAGTGTAATGTGTTAATGGTTATGTTAATTAGTCAATGATTTAATGATGTAAGCATGACATCAGGGTCAAAGGGCCAAGACATAATACTGTGCATACGTATCATAAGGTCTTGGATGTAAATAGTTTATTCATCTGCACTATGTCCAAGTCACTCAGTAAGAGAAACCTCATCCACCTAGAAGACAACACAAGCAAAGGGCAACATGCTAAGCCATGGTGGCAGTGCTGGAGGGCTACAGTTTAAGAAAACTGAGGCCACAGGTTGGTAACACATGGGTGAAGTCCTAGGGATAGCTCGACTTTGCAAAGAACAACAACAAAAATAAGACGTACCTTGGCAAGGGACAGTAAGCAAACCAGTCACGATGTTGACAGCCATTGAGCAACAAATACCCCTTCTACAGCCCTTCCAACACATCAAGGATCCGCAGCTCTGGAGATGCCAGGTTGAAAGATACTGAATAGCTTTGGGTTTACAGGAGAAGCTACAAAAGCACCAGGCCAGTACCCATTCAAACGCAACTGGGGCCAAATGATGTCCTAGCGAGACAAGGAGTCTCAAGCTTCCTACGAGGAGGTTTTGAAGGACTTTGATAACTAGTTCAGTCCTAAGAAGATTCTGTTCATTGACTGGGCAGGATTCAACCAAAGTAGCCAGAGGCTGGGTGAACCCATTGATTCATTTATTAATGACTCGTATAGGCTGGCCAGTAGTTGTGGCTACAGAGCTTTAAAATGAGAATTAATCCGCGACCTCACTGCAGTCAGTGTGCTCGATGAGGTGCTATTGGACTTCTTGCAAACCAAGAGGAATTTTAGGTCAGGGAAGGCCAAACAGTTTGCAAAGCAGGCGGAGCTGCGAAAGCAGAATTGGGATGTACTTCAGAGAAACGTCAAGGCTCAGGAGATGTCGATCCAGTATGTAGACCCAAAGTCAGGAGACCCGCCCACCGAAACGCCCACCAAAACCACTGAAGGGGTTGGAAGAACCATTCCAGCTATTTAAAAATGTTCCAGATGTGGCACCAAAAAAAACAGCATCACCACAAAGAATCACCACAAGGGGTGCCAAATGCGTTCTCTGTGGCAAGACTGAACATTTTAAACAATTTGGCAGGTCTGAAGCACAATTTCAAGAAAGCTGAAATAAGTTTCCAACCATTTTAAAGTCCTGGGAATTGGAAATACAACATTTCTCCTTGATGATTCCCTAAGAGAAATCAAAGATCCCAATAATCAGTTCTGGTATGCGCAGCTGGAAGTCCAAAGATACAAAACACAATTTAAACTGGACACTGGGACTGGGGTCACAGTCTTACCAGACAAATTGGACAGGCTTCAGGACAGGCTTAAAGAAGTAGAAATCCAGCCATCCAAAATAAAGCTACAGGGGCCAACAGACAAAGACCTTAAAATGAAGGGTCAGATCACAAAAACCCTAAAGACATAAATGATAAAGAAATTAATGAAACTCTTTATATCTTACAGAACCAGCAATTTACTCTGTTCAGCAGGGCAGTGTGTGCAGGACTTGGTACAAATAGCCAATAATAGGTGACAATGGAGCAACATTCAGGGACAAATTTCCAAAGTTGTTTCGAGGACTAGGAAAGCTCTGAACTGCATCAGAAATTGAAGACAACTCATTACGCAGTGAGCCAATCTTTACTGAAAAAACACCATCCATTTTACCACAGGATGAGATTGCAGATCTTCACTTCTCTTTGGAGACAGGCTAGAAGAGGTAGAAACAGGATGCATCAACAATAACTGTAACCATCCACTAGATGAGCATCTAGACCTTGGCTTGCTCTTTCGGGGCACAGGTCAAGAGAATGAAGCCGTCACAGTTGCAGATGATGTGGAAAAACTGAAGAAGAGGTCCTAGACCTTACTCTTTGACTCCACTGCCAATCATCGTGAAGTCTCTGTTGAGGAAAATCATCCTTTTGTTGAAGGTGGTAATAAAGAAATGAATTTGTCTATTTATTCCACTGAGCCCACCGATGATATGCATCAGCGATTGCAAGCAACCAGCAAAAAGCTACCCAGGGAGAATGAGGTCCTTAACTCCAATTCGGTCAAACCAATAGTGAAAGTTCAGAGCTTATTAATTTGTACAAATGTAAGCCGGAGCTCTCACTTGAATCTCATCAGCAAGACATGGAAGCACTCAAAGCTTTCTTTCAGTAAAGAATCGGAGGCCCAAATGTCAGAGCTTTAACAGCTGAAGAGCACCTTAGAAAAACTTAAAATGAAGCTTGAAGGTATTGAAATTAAGCAAGAGTTGGAGAAGTCCAACTACCTAAAAAAGAGAATGCTGAACTAAAAGCCCAGCCATTAGCAGTCACACAGCACTCCAAAGCCACAGAGCAGTATTCACACGTTAGAAATAGTGCAACAAAAGTAACTGAACATATTGCAGTACAGGAGTGTATAAATGCTATACCGCATCTAAGGAAATTGCCACAGCATGAGACAAAGGTGTTGGTTATAGAGTAACTATCTGAACAAGCACTGACACTAGCTGTCTTTCCTATTATTACTGAGACCTTGCAGTAACAATTCCCAACACTCACATTGAACTTTCGACCAGACTACTATGCAGGAGCTTCCTACAGATCGTGTTCCTGAGCTTTATTCCACTGTTGATGACGGCGCAATCCTACTTTCTCCAGCTGACTCCAAGATTTCATTGTCTGCAGCGGAGCAGCCTCACACTGAAGCAAGTGTGGAAAAGATACCACTACCTACAGAAAGTGAAATCCCTACCTTAAGTGTAGTAGGGAAGTCCTCCTTTCCTCGTATCCAGCAGTATCTTCAGGATGTTCTTCGTTCTTCTTTTCGTCTACCAGATTCATTCAGGATTCAAATGTGCAACACAGAAGAAGATAAGAGAGAGACTTTCAGTTCTTGGTCTTTCTTTTCAAGGGGTTGTGATCATTTGAGTCCTGCAGGGCTCACTCTTCAATCAGTTTTTCCTTGATTAGTTTTCACTGCCTTTGCATTCAGGTCATCATACGAGTCACAGCCCAGGAGCCAGCTGTCGTGAAAAGCTGCTATCCTACTCCACCAATGTGTCCTTCCAAGGCGAGGTAAGGGAACAGATATGTCCTACATGTCCACCAAGAAAGCAGAGAATACTGTAGAGGATTGACACCTTTGGTGAAAGTGACTTGGAGGGGCGGAGGGAGTTGAATAGAAATTGTAAACAGTACATGAGATTAACAGATGGTGAGAATGTAAATAGTTTAATAAAATAATTTAACAGTTTAGAGATTATAATTTGGGAGATGTAAAGGGTTAAACGTTATGTCAGTTAGCCAATGATATTAATGATGATGTAAGCATGACATCAGGGTCAGATGACGAAGGGACTCCAAGGGAGCAAAACACAGAACACCCTGTGTCAAAGAATATTAACACTTACCATGAGCATCTGCGGAGGAAAAAAACAAAGTTAACATTGAGTCCTTATGACTCTTCTTCAGTTCTGAAGAAGTCATAAGGACTCGAAATGTTAATTCTGTTTTTTTCCTCCACAGATGCTGTTAGACCTGCTGAGTTTTTCCAGCATTTTCTGTTTTTGTTTCAGATTTCCAGCATCCGCAGTATTTTGCTTCTACACTTACCATGAGGTCTTGGATGCAAATACTTTGTTTTAAGAAAAATTTAACACAGGCTATGTCCAAGTCAGTCAGAGTAAGAGAAACCTCATCCAGCTAGAAGACAACACAAGTGCAACAAGCCAAACTATAAAGGACCCCAGTACAATTTAAAATGCCTTTTTTGTGATGTCTTCATGATAGATGCTCTACTCAGTAAAACCAGGTGGTCGAAAAGAAACCTCAAAGTTTCTTATTGTCAGGAACAATAACAGGCTTCTAAATATTGAGGGTCACCCTACCCGCTGTTCCTCCAGGACCTGCTTTTCTGCCAGCTGAAGCTACCTTCAGACTTTTATTTAATTCACAGGATGTGGGCTTTGCTGGCTGGGCCAGCATTTATTGCCCATCCCCTGTTGCCCTTGAGAAGATGGTAATGAGCTGCCTTCTTGAACCGCTGCAGTCCATGTGGTGTATATACACCCACAGTGCTGTTAGGAAGGGAGTTCCAGGGTTTTGGCCCAGTGACAGTGAAGGAACGGCAATATATTTCCAAGTCAGGATGGTGAGTTACTCGGAAGGGAACTTCCAGGTAGTGGCGTTCCCATCTATCTGCTGCCCTTGTCCTTCTAGGTGGTAGTGGCCATGGGTTTGGAAGGTGCTGTCTAAGGAGCCTTGGTGAATTCCTGCAGTGCATCTTGTAGATGGTACACACTGCTGCTACTGTGCGTCGGTGATGGAGGGAGTGAATGTTTGTGGATGTGGTGCCAATCAAGCGGCCTTTGTCCTAGCCGGTGTCAAGCTTCTTGAGTGTTGTGGGAGCTGCACTCATCCAGGCAAGTGGGGAGTTTTCCATCATACTCCTGACTTGTGACTTGCAGATGGTGGACAGGGTTTGGGGAATCAGATGGTGAGTTACTCGTTGCATGATTCCTAGCCTCCAACCTGCTCTTGTAGCTACAGTATTGATTTCGCTAGTCCAGTTCAGTTTCTGGTTAATGGTAAGCCCCCCCAGGATGTTGGTAGTGGGGGATTCAGTGATGGTAATGCCATTGAACATCAAGGGGCGATGGTTGGATTCTCTCTTGTTGGAGATAGTCATTGCGTGACATTTGTGTGGTGCGAATGTTACTTGCTACTTGTCAGCCCATGCCTGGATATTGTCCAGGTCTTGCTGCATTTGGACATGGACTGCTTCATTATCTGAGGAATCGTGAATGGTGCGAACATCCCCACTTCTGACCATACAGTGGAAGGAAGGTCATTGATGAAGCAACTGAAGGTGGTTGGACCTAGATACTGCCCTGAGGAACTCCTGCAGTGGTGTCCTGCAACTGAGATGATGGACTTCCAACAACCACAATCATCTTCCTTTATGCTAGGTATGGCTCCAACCAGTGGAGAGTTTTCCCCCTGATTCTCACTGATTCCAGTTTTTCTAGGGCTCCTTGATGCCACACTCGGTCAAATGCTGCCTTGATGTCGAGAGCAGTCACTCTCACCTCACCATTGGAGTTCAGCTCTTTTGTCCATGTTTGAACCAAGGCTGTAATGAGGTCAGGAGCCAAGTGGCCCTGGTGGAACCCAAAGTAGGCATCAGTGAGCAGATCTGAAGTAGAGTCATACGGACTCGAAACATTATCTCTGTCTCTCTCTCTCCACAGATGCTGTCAGACCTGCTGAGTTTTTCCAGCACTTTTTGTTTTTGTTTCAGATTTCCAGCATCAACAGTATTTTGCCTTTATATCAGTGAGCAGGTTATTGCTAAGCAAGTGCTGCTTGATAGCACCGTTGATGACCCCTTTAGACTGCCCAATACTGCACCAGTAACTTGCAACAGAACACCTGTTGGGGCATGCAGTTCACCAACACAGCTAACCCAGGTTCAGCCCTCAAATCAAACCAACCCAGCCTCCGACTGGAGGAATTAGGCAGCCAGCCCAATAGTTAAAATCACCTCTCTCATCTGCAGTTCAGTCCATTTATAATTAGGGTCAATGGCTTATGGTGATTACATCAATTTCTATTCGGACATAAAATTCTGGAATTTTAATGGATGGCATTCCACAATATCACACATTGTTTTCTAAAAGAGTAGTCTTGACCAGTAAAACAGCCATCAAAGTTAAACTTTGAACATTACAATGAGCAAGTGGTAAATCTATGGAAAAGGCTCCTTAGGGGGATGGTGGAAGCAGACAGTACTCATTCAATTGCAAATTTGAAAGATTTTGTTCAGAAAACAGCATTTTGGAAAACAGTATGAGTAATGTGAGACATGGCATATGGTAAGTGTAGCATGTTTGGCAGGAACATGTGACCAGATGGATCCTGGTCTTTTTATGTCTCTCAATTCCTTTGTTATAACACATTCATTTGATAATTCTCACTATGCCCAAAGAAACAGCTTTGTAAACCCCATAATAATTGCTCACCTTTTTGGCTTTGCGCCGATGTGTATATCCTCTATACCAACCTAAAAAGAAAAATAGCTTTAAATACAGCTAATAATATGAAAATATAGTAATCAAGTCATTATGCAGTAGATCTGAATTTAGCTTATCAGGTCAAAATGGATAGCATTAACAGAATAGACAAAACAAAGCAGACAAAATAAAAGTACAACAGTCATAGAAATTCATCATTGCTGCTGTTTTGAATGGGGAGGAAGAGTTATATAATTACAAAACACAAACAGAATTACCTGGAAAAACTCAGCAGGTCTGGCAGCATCGGTGGAGAAGAAAACAGTTGACGTTTTGAGTCCTCACGACCCTTCGGCAGAACTGAAGTATAGTTAGGAGAGAGGTGAAATATAAGCTGGTCTAAGGTGGGGGGGCGGGGGGAGAGAGAAGTTGAGGGTGGGGTCGTTGTAGGGATAAGCAAGCAGTGATAGGAGCAGATAATCAAAAGATGTCACAGACAAAAGGATCAAAGAGGTGTTGAAGGTGGTGATATTATCTAAGAAAAGTGCTAATTAAGAATGGATGGCAGGATACTCGAGGTACAGCTCTAGTGGGGGTGGGGTGGACAGACTAACAAAGTATTAGTTGTAGATTTAAAAATAATGGAAAAAGGTGGGAAAAGAAAAATCTATATAAATTATTGGAAAAAAAAGGGGTGGAAGAAACGGGGTGGGGATGGGGGGAGGGGGAGTTTAAGATCTAAAGTTGTTGAATTCAATATTCAGCCCGGAAGGCTGTAAAGTGCCTAGTCGGAAGATGAGGTGCTGTTCCTCCAGTTTGCGTTGGGCTTCACTGGAACAATGCAGCAAGCCAAGGACAGACATGTGGGCAAGAGAACAGGGTGGAGTGTTAAAATGGCAAGCGACAGGGAGGTTTGAGTCTTTCTTGCGGACAGACCGCAGGTGTTCTGCAAAGCGGTCGCCCAGTTTGCGTTCTACCTCCTACCCAAAATCCACAAACAGAACTGTCCTGGCAGACCGATCGTGTCAGCCTGTTCCTGCCCCACGGAACTCATTTCTCGTTATCTTGACTCCCTTCTCTCTCCCCTTGTCCAGTCCCTTCCCACCTACATCCGTGATTCCTCTGACACCTTACGTCACATCAACAATTTCCAGTTCCCTGGCCCCAACCGCTTCCTCTTCACCATGGATGTCCAATCCCTCTACACCTCCATCCCCCACCAGGATGGTCTGAGGGCCCTTAGCTTCTTCCTTGAACAGAGGCCCCAACAATCCCCATCCACCACTACTCTCCTCCGTCTGGCTGAACTTGTTCTCAAACTGAACAATTTCTCCTTTAACTCCTCTCACTTCCTCCAAATAAAAGGTGTGGCTATGGGTACCCGCATGGGCCCCAGCTATGCCTGTCTCTTTATGGGGTATGTGGAACATTCCTTGTTCCAGGCCTACTCCGGCCCCCTCCCACAACTCTTTCTCCGGTACATCGATGATTACTTCGGTGCTGCTTCATGCTCTCGTCGGGACCTGGAAAAATTTATTAATTTTGCTTCCAATCTCCACCCCTCCATCGTTTTCACATGGTCCATCTCTGACACTTCTCTTCCCTTCCTTGACCTCTCTGTCTCAATTTCTGATGATAGACTGTCCACCAATATCCATTACAAGCCTACCGACTCCCACAGCTACCTCGACTACAGCTCCTCACACCCCGCTTCCTGTAAGGACTCCATCCCATTCTCTCAGTTCCTTCACCTCCGTCGCATCTGTTCTGATGACGCTACCTTCAAAAACAGCTCCTCTGACATGTCCTCCTTCTTCCTTAACCGAGGTTTTCCACCCACGGTCGTTGACAGGGCCCTCAACCGTGTCCGGCCCATATCCCGCGCATCCGCCCTCACGCCTTCTCCTCCTTCCCAGAAACATGATAGGGTCCCCCTTGTCCTCACTTATCACCCCACCAGCCTCCGCATTCAAAGGATCATCCTCCGCCATTTCCGCCAACTCCAGCATGATGCCACCACCAAACACATCTTCCCTTCACCCCCCCCTAGCGGCATTCCGTAGGGATCATTCCCTCCGGGACACCCTGGTCCACTCCTCCATCACCCCCTACTCCTCAACCCCCACCTATGGCACCTCCCCATGCCCATGCAGAAGATGCAACACCTGCCCCTTCACTTCCTCTCTCCTCACCGTCCAAGGGCCCAAACACTCCTTTCAAGTGAAGCAGCATTTCACTTGCATTTCCCCTAACTTAGTCTACTGCATTCGTTGCTCCCAATGCAGTCTCCTCTACATTGAAGAGACCAAACGCAAACTGGGCAACCGCTTTGCAGAACACCTGCGGTCTGTCCGCAAGAAAGACTCAAACCTCCCTGTCGCTTGCCATTTTAACACTCCACCCTGTTCTCTTGCCCACATGTCTGTCCTTGGCTTGCTGCATTGTTCCAGTGAAGCCTAACGCAAACTGGAGGAACAGCACCTCATCTTCCGACTAGGCACTTTACAGCCTTCCGGGCTGAATACTGAATTCAACAACTTTAGATCTTAAACTCCCCATCCCCCCACCCCACCTAGTTTCTTCCCCCTCCCCCTTTTTTTTCAATAATTTATATAGATTCTTCTTTTCCCACCTTTTTCCATTATTTTTAAATCTACAACTAATACTTTGTTAGTCTGTCCACCCCACCCCCACTAGAGCTGTACCTTGAGTGTCCTGCCATCCATTCTTAATTAGCACTTTTCTTAGATAATGTCACCACCTTCAACATCTCTTTGATCCTTTTGTCTGTGACATCTTTTGATTATCTGCTCCTATCACTGCTTGCTTATCCCTACAACGACCCCACCCTCAACTTCTCTCTCCCCCCCGCCCCCCACCTTAGACCAGCTTATATTTCACCTCTCTCCTAACTATACTTCAGTTCTGCCGAAGGGTCGTGAGGACTCGAAACGTCAACTGTTTTCTTCTCCACCGATGCTGCCAGACCTGCTGAGTTTTTCCAGGTAATTCTGTTTTTGTTTTGGATTTCCAGCATCCGCAGTAGCTTTTAGCTTTTTGTTTTTATCTCTGAGTTATATAATTACATTCACCTGTTTCAGCAAGGCTCTCAATCATTTAGGACCAAGAGGAGGAAAAATTCTTTCAAAGAATTATGAATCCTAGGAATTCTGTCCCAGAGGATTGTATATGCTCCATCACTGAGTATATTTAAGACGGAGATAGACCTTTAGCTACTCAGGGGTCAGGATTTTACTGTCCCCCTCGAATAGGTTTGCAGGCGAGGTTAGGACACCCTTGCGCCACCGTCTATCTGCAATTTTATGGGTGGGACAGCAATTGGCTGATTTGATTTCTCTTGCACTTTGTGGACAGAACATACCTGGACAGTCTTGCACTTTGTCAGATAGATGGTGTTGTAGCTGTGCCAGAACAGCTTTGCTAGAGGCGTAGCTAGTTCTGGAGCACAACTCTTCAGGACTGCAGAGCCAGGATGCTGTTCTCCAGAGCACTCAGCCATTTCTTGATATCATGTGGTGTGAATCACATTGGCAAAAGATCGAGTTCTGTGCTGGAGGGGACCTCAGAAGCAGGGAGATCAAGATGGATTGGCACCACTGGGTGAAGATGATGGCAACTCAGGGATGGTGATGGAAGAGTCTGGGTCATTGGCTGATAGGTATGAGTGTTCAAGTTGTTGCTGCTCTAGTCTTTTGGAAAATTCTCCCAATTTTGGCTCAAGTCCCAGATATTTTTGATGAGGACTGTGCAGAGTTGACTGGGCCAACTTTGCCTTTGTTGCATCCGGCACCTAGGTCAGTGTGCTTTTGATCTTATTGTTTTTTTTGATAGCAGTTTGATGCAACTGAGTGGCTTGCTAGGCCATTTCAGAGAGCAGGTAAAAGTGAACTATATTTCCTTAGATCTGGTGTCACATGTAGGCCAGACTGGGTAAGAAAGGCAGGTTTCCTTCCCTAAAGAACATTAGTGAACCAGATGGGTTTTTACAAGTGTGTTCTTTTTTAGCTGTAGCTTCATGGTCACCATTGCCAATGTTAGCTGTTTAGTCAGATTTTACTTAACTAACAGCATTTGAACTAACGCTAGCAAATAATTACACCAGTAACATAACCACTATGCTAATGTTTCCTGTGTCAATAAAAGTTGTTTTTTGGATACTTAATAGTGCCGCCCCAATTCCCACTGCTTAGTCCTGATGCAAACACAAATGTGTTCTTTTAGACTGGTGTAAGTGAGCAGATGGCAAACAAGTCGGTCTGTGCTTCCAGTCTATATATTGAATCAGTCCTTCAGAGGATAGCACTGGTTCCAAAGTGTGCTTGTTGTGGGCAGGGATAGCAGTCACTTTTTTTCCAGTTATTCAAGTGGAATTATTTGCTACTGGTCATCTGGAATGGTTGGCCTAAAAACTGAGAACTGATGAGTTAATTTACAATAAATACTTGATTGCTTTTCATGTTCGTGCGCTATGCCTCTTTATACAGACTTTTTCTTTAATTTTGCAGATTTTCCAGTAATGCAGTCAAAATTTTGATTTTGGAGGAGGGGTGAAAAGTTCAGCTTGAAATGGCGCAAACAATAAATAACAATGGGTTTGATTTACCACTCCCCTGCTGACAGGTTTGAAAGAGGGAGCTTGTTAAATCCAGCGGGCAGCCTGTCTGCCTGCCGCTGCCCTAATTGCGATTATACCATTAGCAGGGGTGGAATCAGGCAGCCCAGCGCCAGTGGGCCAATTGAAGCCCTTAAGTGGGAAATTAATACCCACTTAAGGGTCTCATCCTGCTGCCAGTGGTATTTAACCGACAGGGGGAGAAGACCACAACAAGTGGCCAACCTGACAGGTTTCCCTGCACGAGCCAGAGGCAGGCAGGGGTGTCCCTCCTTAAATGGCTCCCTGAGCCCATCAGAGAGCAGCCCCCAACACACCAGGTTGCCCTCCCACCATGGCCTCTCAAACCCCAACCTCCCATCCCCCTTGTCAGGGCCTGCCAGCTTGGCAGCAGGCTTGATAAGCCCAAACGCATCCCCAAATACTAATCCAACATAATACACTTCTTTCCCAAAGTGCTGGAGAGCTGCTGGTCTCTGGTTGCTCTGAGGTGGGACTTCCTGATCCAGGAGGGTGAAAGTATTACATCTGGGCAATTAGTGGCTAAAATCAAGCCTGGCCCATCATTCAATACAATCATGGCTGACCTCCACTTAATACCTTTTTCTCCACACTAACCCCATATCCCTTTATGTCACTGTTATTTTGAAATCTGTTAATCTCTGCATTAAACATACTCTATGACTGAGCTTCCACAGCCCACAGGGTACAGGATTCCAAAGATTAAGTAAAACAATTTCTCTTCATCTCAGTCCAAAGTGGCTTCCCCTTTATTTTGAAATTGTATCCCTGGTTCTAGACTCCCCAACTGGGGGAAACATCTTACCTGCATCTGTTCTATCTATCCCTTTAAATATTCAGTAGGTTTCAATGAGATCACCTCTCATTCTTCGAAACTCTAGGGAATACAGGCCCTGTTTCCTCGATCTGTCTTCATAGGACAGTCCTGCCACCCCGAGAACAAGTCTGGTGAACCATTGTTGCATTCTCTCTATGGCAATAATATCCTAAGGTAAGGGGACCAAAACTGCACACACTACTCGAGGTGAAGGCTAACAAAGGTTCTATACAATTGAAGCAAGACATTGCTACTCCTGTACTCAAATCCTCTTGCGATAAAGGCTAGCATACCATTAGCCTTCCTAATTGCTTGTTGCACCTGCATATTAGCGTTCGTGACTTACTAACGAGGACATCCATGTCCCTTTGTACATATACACTTTCCAATCTCTCTCTCTCCATTTTAAGAAATACTCTGCACATCTGTTCCTCTTACCAAAGTGGATAACCTCACGTTTTTTCCACATTGTATTCCATCTGCCATGTTCTCGCCCGCTCACTAAGTCTGTCCAAATCCTGCTTTGCATCTTCCTCTCACCACATATTCCCACCTAGCTTTGTGGGGTCATTTCCAAACTTGGAAATATTACATTTGCTCCCCACATCCAAATCGTTGATTATATATTGTGCACAGCTGGGGCCCAAATGTACCCCACTCATCACAGGCCATCAACGCAAGAATAACCCCTCTATTTCTACTCTGCTTTTTGCCTGTTAACCAATCCATGCCATATTACCTCCTATCCCATATGCTTTAATTTGGCTAGCCAACCTCCTGTGGGGGACTTTATCAAAAGCCTTCTGAAAATCCAAGTACATTACATCCCCTTTATCAATTCTGTTAGTAACATCGTCAAAAGACTCCAACAGGTTCATCAAATATGATTTCCCATTCATAAATCCATGCTGACTGTGCTCAATCAGGTTATTATCTAAGTGTCCATTTATTGCATCCTTTAGAATAGAGCCTAGCATTTTCCCTATTACTGACGTGAGGCTAACATGTCTGTAGTTCGACGTTTTCTCTCTTCCTCCCTTCTTAAATAATGGGGTGACATTTGCTATCTTCCAATCTGCAGGAACCATTCCAGAGTCTATAGAATTTTGGAAGGTGATCACCAATGCATCCACTATCTCCATAACTATCTCTTTCAACTCTGGGATGAGAATATCAGGTCCCGGCGACTTAGCAACCTTCAGTCCCACTAAACTCCCAATACAACTTTCTTACTAATACTAATTTCCTTTTCCTCTTTCACCTTGGTCCCTTGGATCTCTAATTTTGGGAGATTTCTTGTATCTTCCCCAGTGCGGACAGATACAAAGTAATCATTTATTTTCTCTGCCATTTCTCTATTCGCCATTATAAATTCTCCTGACTCTGCTATAATGGACCTACATTTGTCTTAGCCAAACATTTCTTTTTACAACACAAAAACAAAAATAAAAATACCTGGAAAAACTCAGCAGGTCTGACAGCATCTGTGGAGAGGAATACAGTTAACGTTTCGAGTCCGTATGACTCTTCAACAGAAGTAAGGAAAAATAGAAGAGAGGTGAAATATAAGCTGGTTTAACCCCCGGGTGGGACAAGTAAAGCTGGATAGAGGGTCAGTGATAGGTGGAGATTGCCAAAAGAAGTCATAGACAAAAGGACAAACGAGGTGTTGACGGTGGTGCAATATTCCAGTGAAGCTCAACGCAAACTGGAGGAACAGCACCTCATCTTCCGACTAGGCACTTTACAGCCTTCCGGGCTGAATATTGAGTTCAACAACTTTAGATCATGAACTCTCCCCTCCATTCCCACACCCTTTCCGATCCCCCTTTTTCCCAATAATTTATATAGATTTTTCTTTTCCTACCTATTTCCATTATTTTTAAATGTATTTCCATCCATTGTTTTATCTCTACCTTTTAGCCTATTTTGATCCCTTCCCCCCACCCCACCCCCACTAGGGCTATCTGTACTTTGCTCGTCCTGCTTTCTACCCTTAATGTCACCTATTAGCACATTTCTTAGCTAATATCACCACTGTCAACACCTCTTTGTCCTTTTGTCTATGACTTCTTTTGGCAATCTCTGCCTATCACTGACCCTCTATCCATAAGGGTTACAGATTGTGATTGAGTACAATTCTGCTGCTGCTGATGGCCCACAGAGCCTCAGTCTTGCCCAGTCTTAAGTTGCTAGATCTGCTTGAAATCTGTCCCATTTAGCATGGTGGTAGTGCCACACAACATAATGGAGGGGATCCTCAAAAGTGAAGATGGGACTTCATCGTCACAAGGACTGTGTGGTGGTCACTACCACTAATATTGTCATGGACAGATGCATCTGCAGCAGGCAGGTTGGTAAGGATGAGGTCAAGCATGTTTTTACTTCTCGTTGGTTCCCTCATCACCTACCACAGACCCAGTCTAACAGCTATGTCCCTTAGAACTCTGCCAACTGTCTTTAATGGTGCTAACGAACCATTCTTGATGATAGACATTGAAATCCCCCACCCAGAGTACATTCTGCACCCTTGCCACCCTCAGTGCTTCCTCCAAATGGTGTTCAACATGGAGGAGCACTGGTCCATCAGCTGAAAGGGAGCGGTATATAGTCATTAGCAGGTTTCCTTGCCCACGTTTGACCAGATGCTATAAGACTTCACGAGGTCCGGAGTCGATGTTGAGGACTCCCAGGGCAACTCCCTCCCAACCGTATACCATGGCGCTGCCGCTGGGACAGGACATACCCAGTGATGGTGGTGTCCGGGACATGATCTGTATGGTATGATTCCGTGAGTATGACTATGTCAGGCTGTTGCTTGACCAGTCTGTGAAATAGCTCTCCCAATTTTGGCACCAGGTGTTAGTAAGGAGGACTTTGCAGGGTCTACAGGGCTGAGTTTGCCATTGTCATTTCCAGTGCCTAGGTCCTAGGTCCTTGCCAGGTGGTCCATCCAGTTTCATTCCTTTTATCTGTTTTATACAACTGAGTGGTTCGCTAGTCATTCAAGAGTCAACCACATTGCTGTGGATAATGTGGGACTGGAGTCACATGTAAAGATGGCAGATTTCCTTCCCTAAAGGACATTAGTGAACCTGATGAGTTTTTACAACAATTGACAATGGTTTCATGGTCGTCATTAGACTTTAATTCAGATTGTTATGGAATTCAAATCCCACCATCTGCCATGGTGGGATTTTAACATGGCTCCCCAGAGCATTACCCTGGGTCTCTGGATTACCAGTCCAGTGAGAATACCACTATGCCACCGCCTCTCCGATTATTATGACGATCTTTTAACTGCAGCTCATTATTTGATTATAGGATTATGAAATTTAAATGAATTGAGATCACTGTGTTTAAGTATTTACTTCTGCACCAGTTTTCACTTCTTCACCCAAAAGCACTGATCTATGCTGAGATGCAGCTACACAGACTGATACTGGCCAGTACATTACCCAGCAGGCTTCCCTGTATGAAACAATGTAAGCACTACCACGGTTTTTAAATATGGAAGACATCACAGCTATGCTGTATCCTTCTCTCAACAAGAACCCACAAATGCATTGTTTTCAGTAGGAGTCACTAGACAGAGGTATTAAGTGAGAATTCATGCCACCATCTTGATCGAGCTGAGTTTATCAGCACCGACTGGGAATCAGAATTTTGAACACAATGATTAAGGTCATCACTGGCACAGCTGGCTTGCCACATTTTAACGTATGGTCATATTATTCACCAATCACTATATGCATAACATAATAAATATGGTTCAAGACTATCTCTCACATAGTCCTCCAATTCTTCACAAGATTAACTTGGACAAGATTTTAATAAGTAACTTCCAAAGCTTCGAATCAGAAGAGGCCCTCTTTTTAAAAGATAGCTTGAGGGATTTGGTGCTCTAAATGAGTTGAAACACCTTCCCGTTTAATTCAGCAACTGGATTCCAATTCAGTCCAGGGTTCTCAAAAAAACTTCTCACTGTCAACTCCTAATACAACTCGTCTGACTAAGGAACCACAGTGTAAAATTATTCAATTAGTTGGACATCATAGATAGACAAAGGTGAAGTTTGTCAAAAATGAAAATGGCACAATGACACAATAGGAGATGATATTCTGAGGCACTGAATTAAGTCACAATTTTAGTATCTTGCTGAGTAAGCAATTGGCTATAGGTAGTCATTCATTTCCAGGATTTTGGATGTTTAATGCAGGTGATAATGAATGAAAATAGATCTATTCCCAAGCATATCTTACATTAAGAATTACAATATTCTCTCAAAAATAAAGTTTTACCAATATATAATCTTCCTTGCTTCCTTTATACTGAAAAGAGTTATCTTTACAAGTGCAGGTATGCATTCAAATCATACTTTTAACTTATGTTACATCTGAAATAATAAAATGCTGCTCTTAGATACTATCACCACGTGCAGCATTTTTCATACAAGACTGGAACTACTGAATTAATAGATGAGATTTCTTTTGATCAAGTCATATCACTTTCAGATTCCATCAATGCAAGGGTAGATCTACTGTAAAATGTGAAATCAACCTTCCAAGTACAGTAACCAGTTAATATCAGTCTCAATGACACACTTTCAAGATCAGGTTTTACATAGTGAAAACAGAGTGATCATATTATAACAGGCCAACAGTCAGTATTTCGGGTTTATTGTCACCGTTTTGAAGCCTGAAACAGTTCAACTGGATACCCACTGCTTCCCAACCCACCAGGCAGGTCCTGCTCCTTTCTGTGCTGCTCTTAGTGCCAATGACCAGATTTCTGTCTTTCTATACTTTATGCATTAAGTTCATGAAAACAGGAGTTGCCACCTTCAATATATAGACAGCAATCCTGACCTTTACTGCCGCCATGTGCAAAGACAAAATCAGAAGCAGGTGCTTCCTGGTGCAGTAGACACTAGATTAACGTACAGGCAACATGTATTCTAACAAGGTATGGGGGGGGTGGGGGGAATATATGGTTGAATGCATAGCAACAGAGGAAACAGATGGAAAAGGGCAGAGTGGGTGGCAAGGTGAGATGGGCAGAGGATGTGACAGCATGGTTGGTGGGGGGGGCGGTGTTGGAAAGAGGAAAGGAGCATGCAAGCATTAAATGAGAGGAAGTCCAGAAAGAAGGAACTGGGAGACGTAAATTGGGAGAGGTGGAAAAGTGTGTCCCTGCAAGAGGGTGGGAGATTGGATGGGATGCAATGTCTCAGTCATTAAAACAATAGGATGTAGAGGGACTATGGAAACTGGGACAATGAGAGGTTGGATGTGGGACACTACCAGCTTTGATTTTCATCAAATGCTATTATTTTATTAATTTTAATTAGGATATTAAGTGCTTAAATTAACCAGAATTAATCATTTTTAAATTCAATGCTTTCTGAAAAGCATGCCCCCACTACACCCGCTCTTCCCCCTGCCCCCCACAAAAATGTACCCCCATGTTTGTATAGTCAAGATCTGGCTCAGGGTTTCATAAATTACCATCGCCCAGCATGCAAGTAAAATATTAATATGTATACTTACTGCTCACAAAGCCCATGTCTGACTTCCGTTACTTCATGTCAAAGCCATTATTGAGCAGTTAGTTTTTATGGGGCTGTGTCCTACTTTTTTGAAGCTCTGGATCAGCTTTGCTAGTTTTCTAGGTTGCCATATATGTGAAAGAGTGGTGCATAAATAAATTGAAATCACAACTTTCCAAATAGCTACCTAAACTAATTCTGAAGTCATTTGCCTAATCCTCTGACAAAGGTAGGGGCAGCCTTTCTCTGAAATACAAATGAGCTGAGCAACAAAGCCATATGAATCAAATATTCATACCCAGATCAATTCAAAAATACTCCAGAGACTTGAAGGGATTAAGTCTCCATTTACTGTCTGAAAGATGTAAATCAGCCACCTGTTGCAGGAATTACCAGACTTTCTTTTCTATGGGTGCAGAGAAATTTTAGGAAACTCCTTTCATCAAATCGTCAGATTTCCAACTTGTAATCTGGATGTAAAATTATTACAACACTTTAATCTTGTTTCTTTGCCAAAATATTTTCTTATATAAAAGTCAGAATTAAGAAACTTGCTATCTACATCACGCACACTTGACTGAATGCTTCTACTTCCTAAGTTTTAGATGTTTCACTTAGTACGGCCAAGATCCACACTGGCCCAAGTATCTGTAAAGTTTAGGAAATTACAGATCAGGAGAACTATCTACATTCTGTTGCAGATCCACATCCATATGAACTTTGAACAACACCAATTTTTTTCAAACCAATAAATGATCAAAGATCAAGCAAAAAAAGTCTAATTCCCAAGTTGGCCACATTGTGGGTTTCACTGTACGTAGGGATATTTAACTACTTTACTCCAGATGGAAGAGAGAAAAAAATGGGAACAATTAAAAAAGGGTCTCAAATAGGTGTGCTACATTTCCTTTTTTTTTGGAAAAAGTGCCTTATTTTATTTCCTTCCTTGTCAAACACATCTCCAAACAAGGCAGCAGTTCTGCAGAAAGCCAGTAGAGTCAAGGGGGTTTTGCTTTTGAGGGTAAGGCAGCCCTCCACTCAATAACTCCCATAGGACTACCAATGATGTCTTGAATGGAAAGTGGGCAACCTTTTACATGAGCCAACATCTTACAACTCCTTGACATTGTCATCTCCACACACAAAAGTTAAAAAGCTAAGTATGAATGCCAGTTCAAAGTAATCTTAAGATACAAATTTCAACCAGAGATATAGAAAGCAGATCATAATTTCCTGATTTTAAACATCCACATTAGAATTCAGAAAATATTTGTACTTGCCTTCATAGGTTTCCAATATGTGCACTGTATCACCAATCTGCAGAGGAAGCTCCACTTCCTCCCTGGAGTCATAATTGTATATTGCTGAAATCGAACAAAAATTGAACTATTTAAATTTAGTTCAGTTTACAATATAAATATTACACAAATTTCTATCAAGGCGACATTCTTTTTAGTAATTTTTCTCTTAAAATATGCGCATCCCACAACATAAAACAATCTTCAAAAAGTAGACAGCATTTTGCAAACCAAAGCAAGAAGGATATTTCTGATGATGGTACATTACTGGTGTGCTGAGGGGCATGGTGATGAGGGAAGCAAGGGAGAGGAAGAGAGACAGATGAAAGGAAACAAGGAGGAGGGAGTAAAAAGAAAATTACAAGCCAGCCTAGAGAAATGGGGAAGAAATTGAGAATTTAACATTCAGCATGGCTTCAGACCTCAGCAAAATGAAAGAAGCCTCAATGATTGACTATTTCATTGCAATTCTCTGGCAATTTTATTGGATCTTTCTTCAGGTTAGATAGGAAGGCAAATCGATGCATCGTGCTTTTACTTTAAAAATTCACTGAACATGCTTCTACTTTAGGGTTTCCCTTTCAGTCTTGAATAAAATGACTCAACAGTCAGCATTTGTCCCAATTGGATGTAATTCGTCCCACTGCCTCTGGTCCCCCATTCTTTCAACTATTTTTTTCTTTACTGTTTTATGTCTTTGAACAGAAGATTTATCAGAGGTTTTAAAGAAGGAGATTTGTAATTACTCTCTTAGGAAAGGAACTACAAGTCAAGGGAGTCTTAAATCAAGAATCATAACAGACCACAGGAGTCATAATAGATCAAAGTAATTTGGCGATAAAAGTTACATTCTCTACTTATTTTTCAGAGAAAATATTACAGTGTCTGCTTGATTGGCAGCATGTTCAGCATCAGGTCAGAAATAGTCAGTTCATGATCCATTTCAGGACCCAGCATGGTCTACATTGATGCTCCCATGCAATATGATGTGCCAGAGATGCTAACCTTCAGGTGAAACAGTAAACTGTTACCAGTTTGCCTGTTCCAGGTGAATCAACTGGTAATTAAAGTATCCACAGCACTATCCAAGGGAATTCCCTGGGTCCTGGCCAACACTTCTCCCTCAAACACCAAAAAAAACATCAAATTTTCTTGACATTCATCTCTGTTATTTATGAGATCTTGCTATGTGCATATTCTCTATACTCTACAGAAATGCAATGCAAGTCCTTCAACACCATAGTACTGAAAATTTTACAGCCATTGTCCTTTGGAAACTTAAATCTTACAATGCTTAATTTACCTAATTACTAATCACCAACAGATTTTCTCTCTCAATAAATGCTCAACACCAACCAAAAGAAAGGATACCTGTTCTTTATTCATTGTGTAAAGTTAAAACATTGAACTGTAATATTGCAACCAAAATCACTTGCTCCCACTACCGTTATAAATCTACTACATTCAACTGCATTACGGCAGCAATGCCATGCTGTAGCCTGCTCTATCCAGTTGAAGCAACCAACAGGCTTTTTTTTGCAGCGCTATTAAGTTATCTTCAAATAGAATCATGAAGATACACCAATTCCCACGTGAAACTAGCAATATTTGAAGAAAAACTAGCCAGATGAATTTGATAAATCATTTCCCTCAAAGGGGATTTTCATGACATATGCCGAAGGAAACAAACAGCAGGTCTTTGTATAAGGAGTTGTAAAAAGGGTCCTCATTTGTGATCTAGACCGAAACTGAAAAGAGACATTAAAATCAATTTATTTTAAAAGCTAAACTATATTATAGATGAATTTCTTTGGAAATTAGCAAGAAAACTTCTCAATAAATCTACAACATCTACAGTTCATGCTCAAGTTCATGGGCAGAATTTTCTGCCTGTGGGGAGGGCCTGACCCAATCTCCAGCGGGCGGGGAGCCGATCCCTGCTAGCGAAGCGGGCCGCAACACCATTTTACGTGGACGGGCCAATTAAGGCCCACCCAGCGTGATGTCCGGCAGGAAGTGCTATGCACTTCCTGTGCGGACGGGGGGATTCCGTAAAAGCGAGAGTGCGGTCTTTCACGCATGCGCACGAAAGAGCGCACATCTCCCTGTGGCCAAGTGCAGCCTCAGGGAGATCGCTTCCACTTTGAACAATATTAAAAATGGGAGTGCAAAAAAATTCCCTAACATGTCCCCCTCATGTGATGATGTTACATGAGATGGGACATGTTCATAATTTACAGAATAACTTTATTAGAATTTTTAACACCCTGCATGAAACCTCATCCCGCCGATGGATGAGGTTTCATGTTTTCTCTATTTGCCGCCGGGGCTTCTGGCCTGCCCACCAACCTTAAGGTTGGACAGGTAGATCCTTTAATTGTTTAAATGATCCTGTCAATGGCCTCAATTGGCCATTGACAGGTCGGCGGGTCCGCAGCTGATTTGCTGCAGGCCCGCCGTCCTAAAAATTTAAATGGGGCGGGATGACGTCATGGGTTTCGCCCGACATCATCCCGCATCATTTTATGCATCGGCAAGCAGGCCCCGCCCCCTGCTCGCCAACGGCAAAATTCTGCCCCATGTCACTGTTCCTCAAAGAGATGAAACAACCGTACTGTCAGCATAAAAACGATTTGTATAAAACTTGCATACAAAATTGTAATATGGATAGCAGTAGTTTCACATTAGTAATATAATCTCAGATTTCAATACAAAATCATCCCCACACTTCATATACAAACAGAATTCATCATAATAGACTTATTACCTCCACCACTGAAGGTGGGCAGAGGCAATGCTTTTACTCTGTTCGTCTGTAAACAATATATCTCAAAACCTAATCGATGAATTTCAATGAAACTTGGTATAGAGATAGGGTATAGCCCAAGGAAGAAATTATTACATTTTGGTGAGGATATGAATGCAGATCCGGGAATTTTGCTTTAAAATCAAGTCAGAAGTTGTCAGTTCATGACCCATTCCAGGACCCAAGCATTGTCTACACTGATACACCCGTGCAATACTAGTGCTAACCCTAACCCTAATGCAGATCCATTAACATGGAGCACATTGCTTTAGAATGTTGCTGACTGTTTATGAATGTTGTGGATTGCCTCAGCTGCTGTGGTGGAATTTGCTCACAGCTGTCACAACGTGAGCAGTTTCCAGAGCTGGTTGGTAGATGTGGATTGACCTGCAGCCTCCTCAGAGAGATGGAAGCTTTTAATAAAAATATTTACTTCTTCAGCTTTAAGAACAAAAGTACAAGTGAAGAGGCACTCAGTAAGCACATAGCTCCGCCACACTGTGTAAACTCAACATTGTTCCTTACAATTTTGCAGTTCTTCCTTGAGGCTTTTCCCTGCCTGGTTGATGCTCTGTAATTACAAAGGTGAAAAAAGAAATCTTTTTACTAGAGCTTTCACCTCTTTGAGGCTTTAAGCCAATCTACATCCAACAATCTGCTCTGAAATCTCTGCTCACATTTTGACCGCTATGACAAATTCCACCACAGCAGCTGAGACAATCCACGACATTCTAAAAAAAAATCAACAATATTATAAAAATATTTGCCACATCATTCAGTGTTAACAGATCCTTTAAAAATTCCAGGATCCAGATCTTCGCAAAAAACTAATCAGTCTTCCTTGGGCCATACCCTGCGTACCAAATTTCATTGAAATCTGTTCATTAGCTTTTGAGATTTATTGTTTACAAACAGACGAAGACTAACAGGCTAACAAACAGGGACAAAAACATTACTTGCCCCTACCTTCAGTGGCAGAGGTAAGAAGAAGAAACAAAAACAGAAGGAAACCATGCTCCATCATTCAATATCATCATTGCTAGTCTTGATCATGGCTGATCTTAGGCTTCAACTCCACGTCCTGCCCGCTCCCCATATCCTTTGATTTCTGAGACACCAAAAATCTGTTTATCTCAGCCTTAAACAGTCAATAATAGCACATAAACCCTCTAGGGTAGAGAATTCCATAGATTCACAATCCTTTGAGTGAAGGAATTTCTCCTCATCTCAGTCCTAACTGATCTGCACCACATCCAGAAACTGTGCTCCCTTGTTCTATATCCCCCATCCACCACCTTAAACATTCACTCCTACCACCACCAACACACAGTGGCAGCAGTGTGCACCATCTACAAGATGCACTACAGCAACTCAACAACACCTTCCAAACCCATGACCTCTACCACCTAGAAGGACAAGGGCAGCAGATGCATGGGAACACCAACACCTAAAAAAGTCCCTTCCAAACCACACATCCTGACTTGGAATTAAATCACCGTTCCTTACTTTCACTGGGTCAAAATCCTGGAACCCCCTTTCTAACAGCATTGTGAGTGTACCTACACATATACTGCAGTGGTTCAAGAAGGTGGCTCATTGCCACATCCTCAAGGGCAATTAGAGATGGGGTATTAAATGCTGGCCTAGCCAGCAATGCTCACATCCCATGAAAAAATTAAACAAAATTCCTATTATCTACCTTCTCAAGCCCCTTATAATCTTGAGCGCTTCAATGGGATCACCTCTCATTCTTCTAAACTCCAGGGAAACTCTTTCGAGTTATCAACAGTCACAGATTGCAACTCTTTCGAGTACAATCACAGTTCTTGGTTTCCGGGAGTGGGACATGAACCCACAACCCTCTGATTCAAAGGCGAGGGTGCTATGGACTGAGCCACAGCTATGGACATAATTTACTCAGCCTCTCATCATAGGACAACCCTCTTATACCAGGGCCCAATCTAACAAACCTGTACTGTACTGCCTCCAATACAAGTATATCCTTCCTTAAATATGGAGACCAAAATTACAGTGTTTCAGGTGTGGTCTCACCAAAGCACTGTACAATTCTAACAGTACTTCTTTATTTTTGTACTCCAATGTCTTTGCAATAAACACCAGCATGCCATTTGCTTTCCTAATTGCCTACTGAACATTAATACTAACTTTGTGTTCCTTGTATGAGTACACCCAGTCTCTCTGAAGATCAACACTTACAAGTTACAAGGCTTACAAAAATATTTTGCTTTTCAATTCTTATAACCAAAGTGAATAAGCTCACACTTCCCAAATTATACTCCATCTGTCACCTTGTTACCCTCTCAACCTGTCTATACTTCTTTGAGCCTCCGTGTCCTCCTCATAGCTTGTATGGTCAGTAAACGTAGATACATTACTCTATATTAATGACTTAGAGACAGAATGTAAATAGCTGATGGCCCAGCACTGACCCTTGCAGAACTCTACCTGTAACAGCCTACCAACTTGAAACTACCCCATTTTTTTCCTACTATCTGCTTCTTGTCCATTAACCAATCCTCTATCAATGCTAATAAACTCCTTGAGCCCTTACTTTTGTACTAACTTTTTGCGCAGCATCTTATCGCATGCCTTTTGGAAATCCAAATATGCTACATATATTGGTTTTCCCCTTTACTTACTCTAATAGTTACATCTCAAAAAACTCTAACAAATTTGTCAAACAGGATTTTTCTTCCATATTTACTTGTTCTAATTATTTTATGCTTTTCCAAGTGCATTGTTAAGACCTCCTTAATGATAGATTCTAGCATCTCTCCGATGACTTATGTAAGGCTAACTGGCCTGCAGTTCCCTCTTTTCTCTCTGCCCCCCCTTTCTTAATTAGGTATGCTACTTTTGCTCACTTCCGATCTGCTGGGGCTGTTCCAAATCTAGGAAGTTTTGAAAAATCATACCCACTATCTCTGTTCGATCCCTAGTGTGTAGGCCATCAGGTTCTGGGGATTTGTTAGATTTCAGTCACTTAAGTTTCTCCAATACTTTACATCTCTGCTGATATTACTTTCTCCAATTTCCTCACTTTTTAGCCCCTAGATTCCCCTCTATTTCTGGTATGTAACTTGTGTCTTCTACTGTGAAGACAGACAAAATATTTGTTTAATGTCTCTGATATTTCTCCTATCTCTGCTTCTAAGGGATCAACATTTACTTTAGCTACTCTCTTCCTTTTTATATACTGTTACAATCCGTTAGGGTCTTGTTAACATTTAATGAAGAAATCCAAACATCCATCAATATCCGACAGAACTACACCACAAGATTTCACTTTTTTCAGTGACAAACTTTATTCTATGTCAAAAGGAATTAAACAAAGTAATCACTATTAGCTTAACACTATAGTTTACAACTATATATATTATGAACACAATTTTACATTTTACAACTCCGTCTGCCACTGCCACCACCAACCCCCCCACCCCACCCCTCCCTTAACCTGAACTCTCCTCCCCCCGTTTGTTTAAAATATATTTTTCCCTACCCTGTATTTGCTGGTGCACTTTTATGTCCGTACACTCTGGTTACCATTACCTGCATCGCCAATCCACACTATTGCTTTGCTCTCTTTAATTTTCCAAATCTCACCTCACAGGAACGCACCCTCCATCCCCACCCTTACTATTTAGTTTAAAATCCTCTCTACAATTCGCCTGGACACTGGTCTCAGTGCACTAGGTGAAGACCATCATAATGGTAAAGCTCCTTAAAGTGGAAACCCACTTCTCCCACGCCAATATTTAAGCCATACTTTCAACTCTTTGATCTTATTTACCCTATGCCAATTTGTTCATGGCTCAGGTAGTAATCCATAGATTACTACTTTTGTGGTTCCGCTTTTTTAGTCCTTAGCTACTCAGCAGAATCTTTTTATTAGTCCTATGTCACTGGTACCCACATGCACCACGACAAATGGATCCTTCCCCTCCCACTCTAAGTCCCTCTCTTTTGTAGTTACAGAGTACTAGCCAAGTAGAGAAAGGCCTCAGGGTAAAGTTGAATAATTCTAATAACATTGAGTTAACACAGTATGGCAGAGATATGTGCCCTACTGAGTGTCCTCTTCATTTGTTTTATTTGATTTGTGAGGAAAGCCTTCATAACTAAGTGAATTTGCTGTTTAGTCTTTTAATGACTCACCTATATTTGCAGTATCGAAAACATTCCTATCATTGGTTAAAAAGTGATTCAGCAGAGGAAAAAGCTTACATTGCTGTTTTGTTCTTCGATAATTGTAAAAAAAATACAGATATTGATTGGACTAACAAGTGTGGTATAAACGTTTCACAAGTCCCACGTAATAATCACTTCAAATAAAAGGAACCCAGTTATCTGTCCCTGATTTCCATTCAAGGCCTTGGGAATTACCACTAGTCAGAAGCTAAACTGAGTCAAGCAGAGCAACATTGTGTCTACAAGAGCAGAGCAAAGACTGGATGCTTTGCAAGAAATGGTTCAACTCCTGGCCTTTCAAAAAATTCTTTAATTCTAAAAGACCCGTGTGTATGTCTCAATTTTTATTCTGCTCTCTGTAAAATGGATAATGAGTGCATTTTGCTTCCTAGTTTGCTGTCTATGAGGATTCTTAATGTAATTAGCTGCTTAGTCTGCCTGATGACAGCACTGTTGTTGGATGCCTGGAGAGCCCCTCAATGTGGCGTCAAACATCAGGAAAGGTGAAAGTGGCACCAGAGATCCCTAAATCTTTGTGGACGGCTTTGAGATTAGCAGCAAGTGATGCCACTTCACCCCCAACTGTGAAACAAGAATCTTTCGGACCAGGGGGGGAAGAAGTGTTGGCATGTTAAAACCTACCTGTCAATCTTTGATCACACAGAGCAATCCAACTCTTGGAAGGCTCTGTATTTCATTCATGTTATCCATTTGCACTTGCTTAAATTTCAAACAGTGCTTACATGCGCAACTACACCACTTTAATACAGATTGAAGGAGCAATAAAAACAAATTACTGAACAGCTACCACTGCTAGTGAGCTGATTATTGTTTGGTTCAGCGAACTAGAGAGTGAGCACAGTTATTTCTGCCCGAAATAAAACAAAGCACTTAAGACGCCTTAACTGGAAACTTTGAAATTAATGTTAATGTAAATGGATAACGGTTATCCACTTTTTAGCTGATATAAGTGACTGTTCATTTTAAACCTAGATGTTTCAAGTGGTGAGGAATCTACCTGTAAACCTTTGCCTAACTCATCTGAATTGTATTTAAATAATACAAGATAGATATTATCACTGCAATTATTATACCAACAGCTTAGCTCAAGATGATTGCAAATAAAATTTAATGTTATGAAGCTTCTTACCTCCTGGAAGGAGCAGTTAAAACTGAGAAAATCTAGGAAAATTTGTACAGATAACAGGTTTAGCAACATTTCCCAAATGATTACAAGAAGGTTACATGTACAAATTATTGTACATGTTTTTTATATGTCCAGGAAAGTAGCTCATTTTAATCAGACATTTTTCACATTTTTTCACTTCTGCCTGTTGCATTTGAACTATAACCAAGCCCAAGCATTATCAAACCAGAACTATTAAGGATCTGAATCTATACCAGGCAAATAATATCTCATTTATTTCAGAAAGGAATTTTACTCAGTTCAAACATCGGTTCTCATGATAGTTCATAAAATTGGTCCATTTCTCAAACCAGCTAACAGAAAAAAAAAACTTCGAACAAAACAAGTAGCTGATAGGGAATTCAAGTATTTGTCAGTGGCAGCTAATTTCCCATGCACTTCTACATTTGTTCTGGTTTGGTAGATTTCAAGCTATAAACCAAAGGGCTATAAAGACAATTTCAGCAAGTTAAATTGGTTCAGTGAAGAAAGTTTTTAAAGAGTGGGGAAATTGGGAATTTTCCTGAAGTACCAATGAGAATTAAGTCAAAGGGATACAAAAGAGGCAGTTAATGCAACACCAGGCAATACGAATACAAACTGAAGAAATCCAAATTCAGTGAAGAGGAGAACAATTATGATTTTTGATGAGGAGAAATGAAAGTCAGCATAGGCCCTGAAAAGAAGAATTTTCAAAAAGGATGCAATGAATGTCCTTTCTTATAGCTACGTTCTTACATATTTCTATACAGTTTAAGATTATAGCTTTGAGTAACGCTAATTACAGGATTAACACGCAGCGTGCATTTATTCCCAATTTTTACTTCTAAACTTCATAGGGAACTAATATTTATGCAGTAGTAATAGAAATGCCTACAGCTTCAAAATTACAGTTCAAGTTTTTACTGCACAATATCTTTCAATGAACGAATTGATTGAACATACAGTTCAAATAATTGAATTTAGCTAGAAAGCACAGAAATATCACTACAATCTATTCTTTACAATTTATCACTTCTTCCGATTTAAATGGAAGCAGGACCAGAAATCTTTTCCAGTTGAGGTGCTTTTGTTGTGTGTGGTGAGCAGGCCTCTTGTGGTTGATGGTGCTCCAAGTACAAAGAGATAATTTTGCAAGCCACAGCAACAGTATAGACCAACTGTTTTCATAGGTTTATTTTTTGCCACCAGAACAAATAATTCTGTAGTTCTGCCGTTATACAAACTTAGAAAGGTCACTGTCAGTTCCAACTTCTGCATTTCCAATTTCTGGAAGCAACAGAAACAGCAGAACCAGTCTTTTGTTGTTCCTGAAAGGCTGTCACAATTACAACAGAAAAATTGAAGCCTTGGCACATACAGAAGACTAGGGGCAGAACTTTAACTACCATGGGGACATGGGCTCGGCTGCAGCCAGGAGGGTGAAGCCTCATAAAATGGCATTGGGCCAGGAATTATTCATGGTCCCGCCCACTTCCAGGTTTAACCTGGGTGGGTTCACAGGTGCCTTTTTGCTTATTCCTTACATTTAGAGATGCTTATATTTTTGACACATTAAACTTTTGACTTGTTGAAGAAATCAGAATTCCATAAATATAAGAAAGATTAGATAATTACTTCAAGAGATAAGTTAAAGACTTTCAAAGTCATAAAGGTATGGTACAAAATTCACAAGAGGGGTTAATCTATTGGCGTCATTGCTACAGTACCCGACAATCAGCATAGTATTATATCTCTCAGAATACAGTAACTGCTATGTATAACAAATTACATTTCCATTTCTTAATAAAAATATTTTACTATAACAGCCTGCCCACATTTCACCCAGCAAGAGATCAATTTATTCCAAAGAAGAGTCATATTGGACCCGAAATGTTAACTCTGTTTCTCTCTCCACAGATGCTATCAGACCAGCTGAATTTTTCCAGCAGTTTGTTTTTATTTCAGGTCTCCAGCATCCGCAGTGTTTTGCTTTTATTTACCCCAATTTATTCTTGATTCTTAGACTAAGAACCAGCCTCCAGAGAATAATGTCATTCAATTGTCTCACAGTTTAAAAGCTGCCAATTTTTGTGAGCTAAATCAAGCCTATTAAAGCATTCACTAGATAGATTCTGTATTTTTCACGTAATTGAACTACAAAACTCCAAGGATACTCAATATGAATCTCAGAGTCTATGCTAAACATTAAACTCGTGTAGTATTGTGTTAGAAAATGCACATAGGTCAAAAAACATGGCAAAATGTTGAGTCAGGTTCAATATTGTCAGGACTCAGCTCAACAGCCATGCTGCAAGGCCTAAACAAAAATTGTTGTAACTTAGCATTAAGAAATAAAGTGGTAAAGTGGTTTATTTTAGCAGAAAGATTTTTTTCAATAATAAAGCCTGGGACCTTTATTTTGCTCACAAGTACAATACTATCAAAAAAGACGCTTTTGATACAATCTGAATGGATATTTTAAACAGGGAATCAATAACCAACCCCAAAATAATGTTTTGTAGAAATGATCTTCAAAAATCACAAACAGTGCTCCTTTGTCACTGCTTATGTTTAATAAGACATGTAGAGACTTTTATATCCTCAAGATGTCGAAAAATACTTAATGCCAATAAAGGACAAGTGCAGCGTAGCTATATTTTTAGGTAAACTTAGCTGCCAATTTGCCTGAAGCAAGGTTCCACAAACTACAAATGAGATGGCACCAAGCAATATGGAATTCCCAATTTCAAGGTCTCTGTTAAATTACTCTTTATGTCAGCTCTTAGGAGGTCCTCAAAAGTAGAACAATGACTTGCATTCAACTTTCCTTTCCCTTTGAAGTAATCCTACACCTCCTCAGAACCAGTGAAATCAGAACTCTGGTCACATCATCAATTATACTGCTCCAAAGCTGCTCCAGCTGCCTACCATCTACCTGCATTTCTGATGAACATGCAGAGAACTATCTATCAATAACGTGCCAAAGTGGACCTATGAAACACTGAGCGAGTGCACCTAAGCCCATTGCTCAAATTTATGGCATACTTTACAGCAAGTTTTTTTTGTTCTGTTTTATCTTGCGTTTCCATTTACTCCATCACCTCCCCCATCATACTCCCATCAATCCCAACTAAAACTGCGATACACTTAACCACATTCTTCACTCTTAAATTAGGTTCTAAGACAGGTATAAAATCCAGTTGCTACATTCACAAACAAAAAGTGATCAATTTTTTTAAAACTTTTCATTCAAAATCAGAACAATTTAACAACAACCCAGGCTTTGCAGTGTAATAGATGCAAAACTGTCAGTGTTTGCAGCAATTACTCCACTTAAACTGACAGCAACTTCTGGATTTCTGCATAATTCTGCACATTTGCAGACCCCCAAAGTTGCTGTCAGTGGTTCTACACTTGTCCAGGGGATGTGCTGTTTCAGCACCCGCAGACTGCAATCAAGGGAAATAAATTGAATTGAGGCAAACTTCCACTCTCTCACTGGTAGACTCACTGGAAAAACCCTTGGAAAAGTTGTATCTTGTTTAATGAGGTTTTTAATGGGTTTTTAAACAGCATGCTAATTTGATAATTACCACTAAACACCCTCACCATGCTTAAAAAGTTAATTTGATATTTGCAGAGGGTCAAATTTCTCCATAAAACAATTTCGCATTTAAAAATAAAACTTTCAAAAGCTTACTTACCTTTATTTTAGCTTCTATCTTAATGCAATCAGAATCATTGATTTTGCTATCTGACAATTTACAAAGTGCAAGTTTTTAATTTCCTGGTTTACTGTGTGTAAATACTTCAATTTGATTTGTTTCCTACCTGCTTGCTAACATCACTGTTTCAGCATATTAAGACATCCTCTTGACTTGACATCAGATTTAAACTGCAGTCAGGAAAGGGGAAGTCCGTGCCACAAGAGAGTGCTAGATCTTAGTAGACAGCTTTCTCAAAAGGTCAGCAGCAAGCACTGTTATTTCACTGCAAGTTCTGGGCCAACAAGTTTGCTTATCTGCGACTGCTTCATGTAAGTACATTTAGTGGGAAAAGTAGATTTTTCAATAATGTATGTACCTCTTTATCCCCTCCACTGGTGTTGGTAACCACGTGAACTAATTCTTTCATACATATGATCAAGTTCCTTAATACATCTGATCTCCTTTGAAAAAAGAGACACAAACTATGGCTTTAATTAGTAGCTTCCTCCCCATATTCCAATAGGCACTGAGGAACTTTATTCTGACATTATTTAGAATAACATAGGAACAGGAGAGGCCATTCAGACCCTCAAATATGTTCCACCATTCAATGGGATCTTGGTAATCTGCATCTCAACTCCATCCACCTGTCTTGGTTCCATATCCAATTATGTCCTTGTTAACAAAAGTCCATTGATCTCAGATTTAAAATTATTAATTGAGTTACCATCTATTGCTTTTGTAGGAAAGAATTCCACATTTCTACCACAGTGTGTGTGAAGAAATGTTTCTTAACTTCCCTGAATGCCCTGGCTCTGAGATGTCCCCTTGCCCTAGCCATTAGAGATGTAGAGATCTCTCCACAGATGCTGTCAGACCTGCTGAGTTGTTCCAGCATTTTCTGTGTTTGTTTCAGATTTTCAGCATCCACAGTATTTCGCTTTTACCATTAGGGGTGTAGTTGCTTGGTGACCAAGTAATGACAAATGAGGTGAGAGCAACTGCCCTTGACATCAAGGGAGCAGTTGACCAAGTGTGGCATCAAGGAGCCCCAGCAAAACTGAAGTCAATGGTTATCAGGGGGAAACATCTTCACTGGTTGGATTCATACCTAGCACAAAGGAAGATGGCTGTGGTTGTTGGAGTTCAATCATCTCAGTCCCAGTACATTGCTACAGGAGCTCCTCAAGATAGTGTCCTAGGCCCAACCATCTTCAGCTATTTCATCAATGGCCTTCCCTCCATCATAAGGTCAGAAGCGGGATTTCACTGGCGATTGAACAGTGTTCAGTAGCATTCACGACTCCTCAGGTACTGAAGCAGTCCGTGCCTGCATGCAGCAAGGCCTGGATAACATTCAGGTTTGGGTTGATAAGTGGTTGATAAGTAATATTCATGCCACACAAGTGCCAGTCAATGACCATCTCCAACAAGAATTAATTTAACCATCTCCTCTTGACATTCAATAGGATTACCATTGCTGAAACCCCCACCATCAACATCCTGGGTGTCATATAAATACTCCAAGTAAAAAGTCAGAAGCTGGAAATTCTGTGGCGAGTAACTCACCTCCTGATACCCCAAAGCCTACAGGGAACAAATCAGGAGTGTGTCGAAATACTCTACTTACAAGGTGAGGGTAGCCCCAAAACACAAGAAGCTCGACACATCCGAGACAAAAGAAGCCCACTTGACCAGAACCCGATCCATCACTTGGACATTCACTCTCTCCACCACTGACACACAATGGCAGCCATGTGTACCATTTAAAAGATGTACTGCAACATCTCACCAAGGCTCCTTTGACAGCACCTTTCAAACCCATGAGGCTGAATTTTCTGTTCGTTGGGCGGGCGGGGCTGACACGGAGCCGATCACTGCCAGTGATCTGGGCCACGCCGCCATTTTGCGTGGGCAGGCCAATTAAGGCCCGCCCAGCACATTCCACACTCCCGTGGAGAGCGGGATTTTTAAAATTGCAGCGGGTGTGTACAGTTCCAATGGGGAACCGACAGTCTGCATAAAGAAAGGCCAGGCAGCCTTCATTAGGCTGATCACCGTGGCCAGTTCCAGGTGCAGGGGGTCTGTACAGCAGGCTCCGTTGGAGGGAAGGCCAGAGGAGGGCAGGCCAGAGGAGATGGGCAGGTTGCAGGATAGGCCAGCGGGGGGTCCACAGTCCCATCTACTCTGTCTTCCCACCGTCCAAAGCACTGATGATTGCTGCAATCGTTAATGCAGCAACACTGCTCATTCACAGACTGATACAGTCAGACATGTGGGTCATACACAAAGGTCCCTCAGCCCCTTGAGGATGCGCGTCTCTAGCACCTACCAAAGTCGCCTTATCCCATTTCTGACCACTATCCCCATGGTCTAACATGCCATGGCATCGTGGCTGTACATCCAAATACTTATTGCATCTTAGGAGGGTTTGGACCTCCACCACCCTTTCAGCCAGCACCTCACCTGTCAACCTCATGCACTCAACTTAAATAAATGCCACCATGTTAGTCATCCCTCCGCCAAGGGCAAGTGTTGCCTTCTGTCCACCTATGCCCCTCATAACGGTATGGAGGTCAATAATGTGACCTGTCAATCTCCTGTGCTCCATGGCAAATGTCACAAGTGTATGCAATGTTTCCTCATAACTCCAACTCTCCAGGCCAGCATGCATCCAGGTCAGGAATCTCTGCACTCTCCCCACTCCACTGCCATCCCTCCCATGAAGTGCAGGTCACAACTGAATGCAGAAGTGTAGCTGTGGCCTCGACAGCGTTTTCTGCACTTGCAACACGACCTCCCTTTTCCTACATTCTATTCCTCGGCTAATAAAGGCAAGCCTGGCTTTTACCTTGTTAAACGCCTTATGTTCCTGTTCTGCTACCTTAACAGGTCTGCCCAGCAAGGTCCCTGTAATCGTCCTTACTTTCCACAGTCCTACCATTTCTCCTGTATTCCCATACTTTGTTTGTCTTGCCCAAGTGCATAACCTCACACTCATCCACGTAACATTCCATGTGGCATTCCTTAGGCCATCTGACCAGCCTGTCTGTATGCACGTGTAATGTTTGGGTCTCCTCTTGACTATTTACCACCCCACCAATGTTCGTCTCCTTAGGTCCTTGAAGGTTGAGCGCATTATGAGCCTGGGGGGGAAATGGATGAATTGTGTTACCGACTGAACGCTAACTGATCCACTGTCCTTGTTGTTAATTTCAGCATCACCACCGCATGGCTGCCAGGAGGACGTCCAGAGTCCCCCCTTCCACACCTGAGGGGCGTCAATTGGCACGAGCGTCACATCATTTCAGTGAGTCAGGCACCAGCGCAGCGACTACCACATCGGTGGGGAATATAACGTCGGCTAGTGTCCCGGGGCACAGTGGGGAGGGCACTTCACAATCACTGGAGGAGATGGCACGGACAGAGAGTGCCGATGGCGCCAGCAGCCGAAGGACTGCAGGAGACCAGGCACATGCTGAGTCGGGCAGTGATGATGTGCCTCTGGAGATATCCGCCATGCAGCAGCTGCAGGACAAGCGACTGGGTGCACGGGAGCATCTGGCAGTGTTGCATGAGTGTGCGCTTCACTTGGTCTCTGTGGTGGAGGAATCCAGGCAGATTGTCAGTGATGGCATGAACCTCATGTCAGAGCGTCAGGCTTCCTCCATTGAGAGATTGGCAACTCTCATGGACAGGGGCTTCCAACGGATTGATCAGCATCTGATTGGGTTACGCTCGGACCTGCAAGCCCTCACAGCACTAATGGCCACAGGTGGTCATTGGCAATGTGGGTGATGTTCTGGGCACCAAGTGTCCCAGCTTGGTGCCCATCCATCTGCAGTGAGCAGGGAGGTCCAAAGTGACCTCACGTCAGCGCAGCACCTGCCTGTTGTCTCTGCGAGCTCCTCTCAGGTCGCTCCAGATGAGGGCAGCAGCTCCTCCGTCCCTCTGCCAATGACTGTTGTATCCGTTGAGGCTGCAAGAACTGGGGAGGTGCCAGTTCTGGAAATGGCCTCTCCCTCCCAGGCAGGGCCAGCACAGGCTCCACGGGCCAGAGGACATCTGCCAAGGTCATCGAGGCCAACAGGACAGCAGAATCAGCAGGCTGTCTCACAAGCCACTCCGAGCGATGGGGTGGCACCAAGACAAGGCACCCGCAAACATAAGCATAACAAACGTTAGGCACTCCACGGGTTTCTCACTGGTGCTTTTCTGTTGCCCCTAGATTAGGGAATTTATTTTTGTCAACATCGGAGCAACGTTTTGTGATGTTTTTGGTGGCACCATCTGATGGATGGGAATAAAGTCCACATTTGTTACCATGGCTGAGGGTGTCCCCTTTGTACTCCATTTGTCTGTTTCACAGACAGATCATGAGTGTTTGAGTGGACATTGATGTTTATGTACTAAGCCCTTAGTTGCAGCTGATGAAGTGGAAGATGTAGCACTTAAGTGCCGCCTATGGATGCGCCAGGCAATGCTGGTCCTGCAGATCCACTTGTGTGGAGCTAGCTGAAGGTTCGTTGGATTAAAGTTTTCCGGATGTCCCTGCCTCCTTGGTGTAGTTGCGGGTCGGCGTGTTGCCCCTCATCATTGCCCTGTGCTTCCTCATCCTCTGAGAGACTGCTGGATTCATCGTGTGCAGCCGCATCCACTGCGTCAAGGTCTTCATCGTCAACTGCATTCCCCCCTTTCCAGCACAAGATTGTGCAGAGCGCTACCACTATCACAGAGATGCGATCTGGGGGATACTGGAGTGCGCCTCCTGAGCGGTCCAGGCAACGGAAGCTCATTTTGAGAAGACCGATGGCTCTCTCCACCACAGCCCTTGTGGAGCCGTGGCTCCTATTGTAGCGCTCCTCAGCTTCTGTTCTTGGATAGCGGAGAGGCGTCATGAGCCACCTTCTGAGGGGATAACCCTTGTCACCCACCAGTCATCTATCCAGCCGAGCAGGAGCACTGAAGAGCTCCGGCACCTGGGAGTTTGAGGATGTAGGCATCATGGGAGCTGCTTGGGTACCTTGCACAAACTTGCAGAATCTGCATCCTGTGATCACACACTATTATGAACGTTCATGCAGTGGAAGCCCTTCCTGTTGACAAAGGCACTGGGCTCACCTGCTGGCGCCTTGATGGCCACATGTGTGCAGACTATAGCACCCTGGACACGGGGGAAGCCAGCAATGGCCACGAAGCTTCTGGCTCGCTGTGCCTGACTTGCCTGGTCACAGCGGAAGTGGATGAAGGTCAATGCACATCTGAACAGAGCGTCTATAACCTGCTTGACACAAGTGTGGACAGCTGATTAGGAGACACTGCAAAGATCACCCACTGAGCCCTGGAAGGAGCCAGATGCAGAGAAGTGGAGGGCAACTGTGACCTTCAGAGCTGCTGGCATGGGGTGTCCGCCCACACAGTCGGGAGATATCTCAGGGCCAATCATCTGACAGATGTAGTTGACTGTTTCCCTTGACAGTCGGAGCCTCCTTCGGCACTGCACCTCAGTCATATTGAGGTAGCTGCTTCGCCACCTGTATACCCTGGCAGCAGGATAGTGGCGTCTTCTACGGCCCCTTCCACCTTGGACAACCTCTTGGCCCTGCGCCTGCCCTCCCAATGGTGGCTCCCCTGGAGGCTGATTGTCCAATCCTGGCCGCCTCCTTATTCTAGGCTCCCTTCGTCCTCAGAGGAGCTGCCTCCAGAGTAGATGTCAGGACCCATGCCCAGTCTAAATGGAGGCCTCTGGAAAGCTGCAGGCCCGATAAAGATTCCTGACTGCAAAATGCTGAGCTGAAGCTTCAAAGTACAGAGAAAGCTGCTGGAAATCGATCTGAACTGCTACCGATCACACAGGCTAGTTTAAAACACTTGCTGCAATAAATACTTCACATAAAACATTGACAACCCCACTGAGCCCACATATTCCACCCATGGATGAGTTTTATTAAAAAGTCACTTACCTGCCTGCCCGTTGCACCCGTGCGCCGAGCCGAAGATCACACAGGCACCTCAAAATCGGCGTCGAATGCCGAGTTAAGGGCCTTAACAAGCCCTTTAATTAATGGCGGGCGCGCTTTGCACTTCATCGTGCACCGCCCAGCTAAATATCGCGAGGATGTCGGAACACTCGCCCAACGTCAGTGTGCACCATTTTAAGCGCTGACGTGTGGGGCCCGCCACCCAGAAAATTCTGCCCATGATCTCTATTAGCAAGAACAGCAAGGGTAGCTAACCCAAGGGAACACCACCACCTGCAAGTTCGCCTCCAAGTCACACATCATCCTGACTTGGCACTATATTGCCGTTCCTTCACTGTTGCTGGGTCAAAAGCCTATAACCCCATTCCTAAGAGCACTATCGGTGTACCTGCACTAGATGGGCTCCAATGATTCAAGAAGTTGCTCACCACAATCTTGAAGGGCAAGTGGCCTTGCCAGCAACACACTCAGCCCATGGAAAATGTTTTTTAAAACAATACTGAAGGAGACGGTATTAAGAAATAAGAAGTGCTTGGAACAAAGGCAATGCAATAATTATGGGGGATTTTAATACTCACGTAGGCCAGTTAAATCAAATTAGCAAAGGTAGTTCGGAGGAAAAGTTCATGCAATGCATGAACCAGCCCACAAATAGGCTATTTTAGACCTTGATTTGCGGAATGAGACAGAGATACTTAGGAATCCCATTGTAAGAGATCCTCTGGGAACAAGCAATCATAGTATGATAAACTTTGACATTGAGTTTGAGTGTGATATACAACAGTCCAAAGCTACTGAACTTAAATAAAGCCAATTACATAGGTATGAGGGGTGAGTTAGCCAAGGTAGATCGGGAAATTAGATTAAAAGGGTTACGATGGTGAACATTTGAATAAATATTTCATACTTCTTAATAAATCGACATTGCACTGAGAAATAAAAGCTCCACAGGAAAAGTGATCTAATCGTGGCTAAGAAAAGGTGTTAACAACAATATTAGATTAAAAGAGGCAGATAATATTTACAAGTAGATTAGTAAACTGGAGGACTGACAGATAAAGGGGGGAGGAAAAGGAATCAGAATAAACAAGCCAGAAATATAAAAACAGATTGTGTAAGAGTTTCTGCAGGGTATGTAAAATGGGAGAGCATAGTGAAAGTCAACACATGTCCCTTAGAAGCAGAGACAGGAGAAATTATAACAGGGAATAGGGAAATGGCAGAGACATTACAAAATATTTTGTGCCCACCTTCACAGTGGAAGACACAGGAAACATGCCAGAAATAGAGGGGAACTGAGGAACTTAAAGTAATTAATATTAGTGAAGTATTAGAAAAACTAATGGGACTGAAAGCTGACAAATCCACTCAACCTGATGGCCTATGTTCAACAGTTCTAAAAGAGGTGGCTGCTGAGATAGTGGATGCAATGGTTGCAGTCTCCCAAAATTCACAATTCAGGAACAATCCCGTGGATTTGAAGGTAGCAAATCTAACACCACTATTCAAGAAAGGAGAGTGGAAACAGAGAACTCAAGGCCAGTTAGCTTTATATCAGACATTGGGAAAATACAAGAATCCAGTATTAAGGAAATGGTAACAGGGTACTTAGAAAATCATATGATTGGGCAAAATCACATGGTTTAATTAAAGGGAAATTATGTTTGAAACATCTATTAAAGAGGTTTTTGAGAATGTAACTAGCAGGGTAAATGAAATAAAACTAGTGGATGCATTATATTTGGATTCTGAAGAGGCATATGGTTAGATGCCACACAAAAGGTTGTTGCACAAGATAAGGGTTCATGGGCGTGGGATCATATGTTAACATCAATAAGGGATTGCTTAACGGACACATAAAAGTAGGAATAAGTGGGACATTTTCAGGGCAGCAAGCTGTTACCAGTAGGGTGCTACAGGAATTGTGCTAGGGCCACAGCAATTCATAATCTATACCAATGATCATGAGGCCAGGTTTAACTTCGGCCATAAGGTGTAGGAGCAGGAGGAGGCCATTCAGCCCATCAAGTCTGCTCCACCATTCAATGAGATCGTGGTTCAGCTGATAATTCTCAACCCCACTTTTCTGCCTTTTCCCCATAACCCTGGATTCCCTTACTGATTAAAAATCTGTCTATCTCAGCCTTGAATATACTTAATGACCCAGCCTCTACAGCCCTCTGTGGTAAAGAATTCCACAGATTAACTACCCTCTTGAGAGGAGAAATTCCTCCTCATCTCTGTCTTAAATGGGCGACCCCTTATTCTGAGATTACACCCTCTGGTCCTAGGCTCTCCAACAAGGGGAAACAACCTGTCAGCATCTACCCTGTCAAGCCCCCTAAGAATCTTATATGTTTCAATAAGGTCGCCTCTCAGTCTTCTAAATTCCAATGAGTACAGACCTAACCTACTCAACCTCTCCTCATAAGAAAATCCCTCCATACCTGGGATCAACCAAATGAACCTTCTCTGGATTGCCTTCAATGCCAGTACATCTTTCCTTAGATAAGAGACCAAAACTGTTCAGAGTATTCTAGGTCTGGTCTAACTGGTGCCTTGTATAGTTTTAGCAAGACTTCCCTATTTTAATACTCCATGCCCTTTGAAATAAAGGCCAACATTCCATTTGCCTTCCCTATTATCAGTTGAACTTGTTTGCTAGCTTCTTTGAGATTCATGCACCAGAACCCCCAAATCCCTCTGTGCTACAGCTTTCTGCAGTTTTTTTCCATTTAAATAATATTCAGCTCTTCTATTCTTCCTGCCAAAGTGCATAACCTCACATTTTCCCACATTATATTTCGTCTGCCAAGTTTTTGCCCACCACTTAACCTGTCTACATCCCTCTGTTGACTCTGTCATCTCACCACTTGCCTTCCCACCTATTTTTGTGTCATCCACAAACTTGGCAATAGTACATTTACTCCCCTCATCTAAGTCATTGATATACATTGTAAATAATTGAGGCCCCAGCAGTGATTCCTGTGGCACTCCACTAGTTACAGATTGCCATCTTGAAAATGCCCCCCTTATCCCAACTCTCTGTCTCCTATTAGTTAGCCAATCCCCTATCCATGTTAATATACTTCCCCCAACACCATGGACTCTTATCTTATTAAGTAGTCTTATGTGTGGTACCTTATTGAACGCCTTTTGGAAATCCAAATGTATTACACCTACTGGTTTCCCTTTATCTATCCTGCTTATTACCTCAAAGAATTCTAATAAATTTGTCAGGCATGATTTCCCCTTCATGAAGCCATGCTAACTCTGCTTGATTATATTATGCATTTCTAAATGCTCTATTAGATCCTTTATAATAGACTCCAACATTTTCCCAATGACGGATGTTAAGCTAAATGGCCTATAGTTACCTGTTTTTTGTCTCCCTCCCATTTTGAATAAGGGTGTTACATTGGCAGTTTTCCAATCCTCTGGGACTTTTCCAGAATCTCAGGATTCTTGGACGATTCCTACCAGTGCATCCACAATCTCTGCAGCTACTTCCTTTAATATCCTAAGATGCAACCCATCAGGTCCAGGGGACTTATCAACCTTTAGCCCCATTAGTTTCCCTAGTACTTTTTCTCTAGTGATAATTATTGCATTTATTTTCTCCTCCTCTTTTGCCCCTTGATTATTTAATACTTTTGGGATGCTATTAGTGTCTTCTACCATGAAGACTGATGCAAAGTATTTATTGAACTCCTCTGCCATTGCCTGGTTCCCCATTATTTCCCCAGCCTCATTCTCTAAGGGGCCTATGTTCACTTGGGCCTCTCTCTTCCATTTTATATATTTAAAGAAGGTCTTACTGTCCATTTTTATATTACTTGCTAGTTTACGCTCAAAGCTTATTTTCTCCCTCTTTTATTTTTCTGGTCATCTTCTGTTGGTTTTTAAAACTTCCCAATCCTCTGGCTTATCACTATCTTTGCCACATTGTATGTTTTTTCTTTTAATTTGATACACTCCTTAACTTCCTTGGTTAACCATGGTTGGTTTGTCCCCTTCCTAGAATCCTTCTTCTTCACTGGGATATACGTTTGTTGTGAGTCATGAACTATTTTCTTAAACGTCTGCCATTAATCATCAACCATCTTTTCTGCTAAACTCCTGGCCCCCAGCATCACAGATGTCAGTCTTCAGCCAAATCGACTCACTCCAAGTGATATCAAGAAATGGCTGAAGGCACTGGATACTGCAAAGGCTATGGGCCCTGACAATATTCCGACAATAGTACTAAAGACTTGTGGTCCAGGACCTGCCGCACAGGTCCTGGACCACAAGCCGTTCCAGTACAGCTATAACACTAGCGTCTATTCAACGACGTGGAAAATTGCCTAGGTATGTCCTGTACACAAAAAGCAAGACAAATCCAATTCAGCCAATTAATGCCCCATCAGTCACTCTTGATCATCAGTAAAGTGATGGAAGGGTCATCAACAGTGCTATCAAGCGGCATTTGCTTAGCAACAACCTAATCACCGACGCTCAATTCAGGTTCCACCAGGGTCACTCCGCTCCTGACCTCATGACAGCCTTGGTTCAAATATGGACGGAAGAGCTGAACTCCAGAGGTGAGGTGAGAATCATTGACATCAATGTAGCATTTGACCAAGTGTGGCATCAGGGTGCCCTATCAAAACTGTAGTCAATGGAAATCGGGGGGGGAAAGTTTCTGCTGGTTGGAGTCATATCTAGCACAAAGGAAGATGGCTGTGGTTATTTGAGGCCAATCATCTCAGTTCCAGGACATGACTGCAAGAGTCCCTCAGAGTAGTGTCTAGGCCCAACCATCTTCAACTGCTTCATCAGTGACCTTCCTTCCATCATAAGGTCAGAAGTGGATGTGCGCTGATGAATGTTCAGCACCATTCACAACTGCTCACACTGAAGCTGTCTATGTCCAAATGCAGCAAGACCAGGAAACTACCACAATTGGGCTGACGAGTGGCAAGTATCATTCGTGCCACACAATTGCCAGGCAGTGACCATCTCCAAGAAGACATCCTTGACATTCAATGGCATTACCATCATTGAATCCCCCACTATCAATATCCTGAGGGTTACCTTTGACCAGAAACTGAATTGAACGAGCCAGATAAATACTGTGGCTACAAGAAAAGGTCAGAGGCCAGGGATTTTGCAGCGAATAATTCATCTCCTGACTCCCAAAGCCTGTCTGCCATCCACAAGGCACAAGTCAGGAGTGTGATGAAATACTCTCCACTTGCCTGGATGAGTGCAGCTCCAACAACACTCAAGAAGCTAGACACCATCCAGGGCAAAGCAGCCCACTTGATTGGCACCTGATCAACAAACAGTCACTCTCTCCACCACTGATGCACAGTAGCAACACTTTGTTCCATCTACAAGATGCACTCTAGGAACTTGCCAATGCTCCTTAGGCAGCACTTCCCAAACCCAAAACAGGGAGGCGATGGTGTAGTGGTATTGTCGCTGGACCAGTAATCCAGAGACCCAGGGTAAATGCTCTGGGACCCGGGTTCAAATCCCGCCACGGGATTCGATAAAAATCTGGAATTAAAATGAAGACCATGAAATCATTGCCAATTGTTGTAAAAACCCATCTGGTTCACTAATGTCCTTTAGGGAAGGAAATCTGATGTCCTTACCTGGTCTGGCCTACATGCGACTCCACAGCAAAGCGGTTGACTCTTAAATGCCCTCTGAACAAAAACAATTAAGGATGGGCAATAAATGCTGGCCTAACCAGCGACGCCCATATCCAATGAGAAGGACACCTGGGATCACCACCACCTGGAAGTTCTCCTCCAAGCGACTCACCATCCTTACTTGGAAATATATTGTCGTTCTTTCACTGTCGCTGGGTCAAAATCCTGGAGCTTACTCCCTAAAGGCACTGTGGGTAGCCACAGAAGAAGGCAGCTCACCATCACCTTCTGAAGGGCAATTAGGGATGGGCCTAAAGCAACACCTACATTCCATAAATCAATTTTTAAAAAGTTTGGCTCTAGTTCCTACTGGTCAGGAAGCTATTGGCATCAATAAAAGATAGCCTAGTCAGTGTACAGCGCTTGAGTAATTTTTTTTTAAATTGCCATATATTATACCATCACAAATATATCTTGCACTAACTGGTGCTTCTATACGTTTTTTCACACTTCTGGTTGAAAATTTGTAGCAGATTCATTTCAGAATTCTTTAAGAGCAAGTTATTTCTGGAATATTCCTAATTCTTGCAGAAATTGTTTGTATGCAAATCGTTACAGGAAACAGGATGTCAAAGTTTTCAAATCACAAAATATTCCAAAAACTCATCCCTCTTTCAAATTCCTTGTGAATAAAACTTATTTTATTTTGTTCAAACACTCCTACCAGCAAAAAAACATTCTAATTCCATTGCAGTAGCGTAGAAGTTTTATTTAAAGTTTTATTTCTTAAGAAGGGTGGTTTACTCTCCGGGTCTCACCTTACCTATGTGCAGGAGGGTGGAACACTGCTTTTCAAGCTCTACCAATGCTGTATTGAGGTGACTGGCAGGAAATGCACAAGAACAAACTCTTCCTGCAAATCCATGCCCTTTTTCTTGCCTTATCCTCCTAGCAGTTTGGTTACTTTATACGTGTGATTTATGATTTGGTAAGAATCGGGTAATGCTGACTACCTGTTGGTTAGTTTTTGATGTTGAACTGACAAGACTTAATTGGTGACATTGGTTTGTTTGAATTGGTCAGCTCCAAGGTTTACACTGAAGAGCAGTAATGTGAAAATCTCTGGTAGTTTGACAATTGCTACAGAATTGTGAACAATATGGTTATGCCGATCAAATTAAGAATTAAAGTTGCAATAGCAGAAATTTTCATCAGAAAGGGAGTAGAAACTTCATTTAGGGAGGGAGCAGGCAATAAACTAATTTGTCTAACTATTGGGAATCATAAAAAGTTGAACACTAAAGACTAAAGGTAAGTCTGTTTAAAAACAGGCTTATTTTTAATGTGAACCTATGTGCTGCCCTGAAAAAATGAGATTCAGCAACAACAACAACTACTTGTATTTATATAGTGCCTTTTAACATAGTAAAGGGCATCTTAAGGAACTTCATAGGAATGTTACCAAACAACAGTTGACACCGAACCACATAAGGAGATATTAGGGCTGAAACAGGGTTCAAAGTGGCAGCAGGTGGATTCGCCCTTGAAAGCTCAGAAGAATCAAAGACGGGGGCAAAAAAATTCAAGAAAAATCATTTCTGTGCATATTAGCTTACATTATGGCTGAACAATTGGAGCTGCAGGCATCTCAGTGGGAGCAGGAAAATAATGCAGAGTTTGATCGGAGGAGCAGGGAGTGTGGGAGAGACAGAACCTGAGAGTAGCTACTCCTCCAGTCACAGATTTTGTCTCTCCCATGCTCGCTCCTCCTATCTCAGGTTCTCTCCCTCCCATTCCTACTCCACCAGAGACAGAATCTGTGACTGAAGGAGCGGCAAGGGAGGAAGCCTGTGACTGGAAGTCGAGGAGCAGTTACCCTGGATGATCAGTCCAACCAGTTCAACATCTTCTGGGGCCAGGAGGCTGATGGCAGAGGAGAAGAAGCGGAAAAAGAAAAGAGGGGGGAGAAAGTGGCACCCATAGCCCTTTGGGGTAGAGAATTCCTAAGACAACCCTCTGAGTGAAGAAATTTCTCATCTCAGTCCAAAATGACGATTCACTTATCCTGAGAACATGCCTCCTAATTCTAGACCAGGGAGAACAGAGTCACGGTGTCATACGTTTCAATGAGATCACCTTTTGTTTTTCTAAACTCCAGAGAGCATAGGCCCATTCTACTCTATCGTTCCTTGTAGAACAACCTTCTAATCCCAGCAATCACTTGCTAAGGCAAGTGCATCCTTCCTTATATTTGACGATCAAAACTGTATATCGTACTTCAGATGTGATCTCACCAAACCCCTGTATAATTGCAGCAAGACTTGCTTGCTCTTGTACTTCAACCGCCTTGCAAGGCCAGCATACTGCCTTCTAAAAGCTTGCTGTACCTTTGTGTTTCAAGGGCAAGGGTGCCCAAATACCACTCTACAACAAAATTTGCATTCATATAGCACCTTTAACATAAAATGTCCCAGGCCCCTGACAAAGTCATTATAAAACAAAATATGACACGAGGCACCCAAAGAGATTTAAGGTCAAATGACCAGGAGCTTGGCCAAAGATGGAGGTTTCAAAGGAGCCTCTTAACTGAGGAAACTAAAGTACTGAGGCAGAAGGTTTTAGGGAGGGAATTCTAGAGCTTGGGGCCTAGTCAGCTAAAGGCATAACCAGCAATGGTGGAGTGATTAAAACTGCAGATGCTCAAAAGGTTGGAATTAGATGAGCGCAGGTAACTTGGAGGGGTGTAGGGCCGGAGATTATAGAAACAGGGAGGGGCCAGGCCATGGATTTGAAAACAAGGATGAGAATTTTAAAAATTGAACCATTGCTTGAGTGGGGGTCACTGTAGGTCAACGAGCATGGGGATGATGGGTAAATGGAATTTCTTGAGGGGAAGACATGGGCAGGAGGGCTTAGGATGACCTCAAGTTTATGGAATGTAGAATGTGGGAGGGCACCCAGGAGAGCTATGGGGAACTTGGAGTGAGAGGAGAGGGATCCAGTTGTCGTCATCCACGTTGGAACCAATGACATTGATAGGACTAGAAAGGAGGTTCTGCTGAAACAATCTGAACAGTTAGGAGCTAAATTAAAAAGCAGAACCTCCAAGGTAATAATCTCGGATTGCCACCTGAGCCACGGGCAAACTGGCATACGGTAAATATGTCAAGGAGTTAAATGTGTGGCTCATAGATTGGCGTGGGAGGAATGGGTTTCATTTCTTGGGGCACTGACAGCAGTACTGGGGTAGAAAGGAGCTGTTCCGGTGGGACGGGCTTCACTTGAACTGAAGTGGGACCAGTGTCCTGGTGAATCAAATAATGAGGGTTAGTACGAGATGGGAGAAGTACAATAGCAAGAAATGATCTTGGATCGGAAGATGTAGAATCCATTTGGGTGCAGGTAAGAAAAAACAAGGGGAAGACGACACTGGTGGGAGTAGTCTATAGGCCCCTTAACAGTAGCTATGCTGTAGGTCAGAGAATAAATCAGGACATAATGAAGCCATGTAAAAAAGACAGTACATTAATCATGGGTGACTTTAATCTTCTTGTAGGTTGGGAAAATCAAATTGGCAGAGGTAGCCATGAGTAAGAATTCATAGAGTGTATTCAGGACAGTTTCCTAGAACAATACGTTGTGGATCCAATCACAGATCAGGGTGTTTTAGATCAGGTAATATGTAATGAGGCAGGTTTAATAACTGATCTCAGAGTAAAATATCCCCTCAAAAACAGTGACCATAACATGGTAGAATTTAGCATTCAGTTTGAGAGCGAGAAACTTGGGTCGGAAATAACTGTGCTAAACTTAAATAAGGGTAATTATAAATGAATGAGAGCAGAGTTGGCTGGAGTGGACACATGGTGTAATTTTCTACTTTTATGCTAGAATTTCACCAATGCAGCACTACGTCAATTGTATAAATATGCTCTATGACATGAAAATAAAACATTAATTAAATCTCCAGCTTCTGATAATGTTCATCAATTGCGAGAATTGCACTGTCATTTTTAGTATTCTACATTTTAGATTTTCCAACAATATAAATTGCTGGGCAAAAGCTTAGAAATCTTTGCTCGAAATAATGAAATTTGCTATCACTCACCATTTCATGCCTTCATCTACCCACACTTTGATAAAGAACACAGAACATTTCCTATGGTCAAAAACTGTCTATCTGATTTTAAGCCAAGCACATGCTGAAGGTATTTCTTTGCCTTCTGTATTTCTGATCTTTCCAACTATTCTTAAATTGCCTTTCATCACTTACTGTCTCGGCTCACACAAAAGATATAGCTACTATGGTGACCATGGAGCACAAGTCAGTATTTGGAAAGAAGGGGAGAAGTGCAGAGAAAATTGGAGGGGTGGAAGGGACGAGGGAAGAAAAATGATCATAAACCCATTCCATTTAAATGAAAAATCTGCAAATGCTGAAAAGATTACATTATTTATGTCCATAGAAATTCAAGCAAAGTTCATCATTCACTACAGGCTACATTCAATATTCTATCCAACAGCCTGGTTAGAAAACAAAAGGCAGTCAATCAAGACAATTTTGAGAATTCCAAGTCTTTCAAACTTTTTGAATGACTAAGAGCAAAGTCAGAAATTGCTTCAGATAGATTTTCTGCAGTTACAGAATAAAAATATTTTTAAAGTGATTTGCACGTAGCTGAACAAGAAAAAGCAGCAATTTATACCTATGACAGAGGTACATAAGTGGTGAATTTCCCAACTAATTTGGTAGGGAAGCTTGTGAGCAGAATTGACTTATTCTTCCTCACAAGAAGCAAACACCATCAGGTTTTTCTCATTACCACCCATTAGCCAACTATAAAGTGTAAACTACCCACTGAACCAGAGGGTACTGAATAGTATACACGAGCCTAAAAGAGGTTAGAAGTGGGGCCTTCTTAATTGCTTGGCAAGTGAAAAAAATGCTACTTGGTATTTAATCAGCATAAATGGCAGATAATTGAAATAAAATTCAGATTGCTGTATTTCTAAAACGCAAAAACAGCTGTGCTGTACATGAAGAGCTATGTGGAAGCTGTTAGTTCAGTGGTAGCATTGTCACCTGAATAACAGCTGGATTTTATTGTGAGAGTGAGAGAGAGAGAGAGGGGCGCTATTGCTTCCCTCCCGCGCCCCCCACACCCACCAAGAAGGAAAGTCGGTGCTGCTCCAACCGATGCTCGATAAGGCTGCCCCGCAGAAGTAAGTGCTGCCGGCAGCATGGACAAGGTGAGAGTAAGACTTCTGCCCCTCTAGCTCTTAGAGCTGCTGGCCATTCTAATAGTCCCAGCAGTGCCAGAAATCAGCAGTGGGCATTGATGAAGCTGCAAGTAAGCCCCAAGTTAAAGAGGACATGGATCCTGGAGTGAGGCAAGTTGGGAGTATTGAACAGGGAGTCGGGGAGCCTAGGAAGGGGCTCAAGGGATAAGGGGGTAAGTTTTGGAGGGCAGGCGGGGAGGAAAAAAAGGGAGTAACATCTTGGGGGTGGGGTTACCCAGTAGGCACAGGGCAAGACCCAAAGAATGTAGCCGCCCCCTTCTTTCCCACCTTTCAAGCAGTTTGCTTAAAAAAAAATGCCTATCCACTCCCACCCGCCTGCCCACACCAGCCATTTTATGACATGGGCAGTGTAATATTTGGATCCATTGGCTTGGTAACAAGCTCAATTACTCAATTATTTAAAAATTGTGGCCTACTGTACTATGGGTACTGGTTCAGGGATGAGCAGGAAGACAGTGGGCTATCCACCACTGTTAACAAATGCAGCAGGGAGAGGCGAGGGGGTGACCGCAGGCGTAAAATCCAGCCCGAAAGGCTGTGTGTAGGAGTTCCACTCCAGGGATTTGAGCACAATATTTCGGCTGACATTTCAGTGCTGCTCTGGGGGAGTACTGCACTGTTGAGTTATTTTAGATAAAAAGTTAAACCAAGACTACATCTGCACTCCCAGGTTGACATGGAAAATCCCATGGCAATATTTCGAAGAACAGGAGGCATAAATATTTTTCATTTATGCCAGTAAGGCATAAATATTTTCATCCCACATCACTGAAACAATTTTCTAGTCAATATCAAACTGCTGTTTGCGTGACCTTTTTGTGCGCACATTGGCAGCATTGCTTACATTACAATAGTGACTGCAATTCAAAAAGTATTTCATTGGCTATTAAGTGCTTTGAGATGGCCTGAGATCATGATAGTATCATAGAATACAGCACAGAAGACGGCCACTTGGCCCATTGTGTATTCGCTTCAACTATTCCTTGTGATAGTGAGTTCCACATCAAACCACTATCTAGGTAAAGCAGTTTCTTCTAAATTCCCTATTAGATTTATTGGTGTATTGGACTATGTATATTTACAGCCCCTAGTTCCCAACTCGCTTGCTTGTGGAAACATCTTGTTTATGACTAGCCTACTAAACCCTTTCATATGCTGAAAAGACTAACTGCAGATCACCAATTCCACACCCCACATTTTCACTTTCCCAGAGAAAAGCATCCCAGCGTTTTTGGTCCCTACTGTGGCCTATCCTTCTTTTGACTAGATGTTTGGGTTCCCTTTATTTTACTTGCTCATCTGTTCTTGTCCTCTTTGTCCCTCATCACCTCATTTTTCACCAGAGAGTATAGGCCTATTCTACTCAATCTCTCTTCAAAGGGCATCATGCTCATCCCAGGAATTATTCTAGTAAGTTCATCTGTTTTTTTATTTTCCATTTTTAGCGCCAGTATTTTAACCTCTTTCTCTCCTGTGAAAACAGAACCAAGATCTGCCATTACTTTGTCGTCTATTATAGTATCACTTGTGCCTGTCGTTAATGTGCCCACATTTCCATTGCTCACTCTCAACCTTAATATATTTATAAAAACTTTTAGTCCAAGCCTTTATATTATTTGCAAATTTTTTTATTGCATTCCTTTCCGCAGCTCTTAACATTTCGCGTCCCATTGTTGCTTTCTATATTTCTCCCAGTTCACTGCATTACCATTTCCTTCAGCTTTATATTGCATCGTACCTCATACATTGACCATGGCTGTTTGACTACACAAGTTGAATTTTTGCTCTTTAAGGGTACATATTGGTCTTGAGCTTCTAACCACATACCTTCTATCCTCAGGATCCCCTACTTCAACCTCCACAATATTGCCCATCACTGCCTCTGCCTTAGCTCATCTGCTGCAAAAACCCTCATCCACGCCTTGTTACCTCTAGATTCGACTATACCAAAGCTCTCCTAGCTGGTCTCCTACTTAGCAGCCTTCATAAACTTAAACTCATCAAAAACTCTATTGCCCTTATCCTAATTTGGAACAACCCATCACCACTGTGCTCACTGACCCAAATTGGATCCCGGTCTAGCAATACCTAAATTAAAAGGATCCTCAAATAAAACAGAAAATGCTGGGAAATACTCATCAGGTCAGGCAGTATCTATGGAGAGAGAAACTGAGTTAACGTTTCAGGTCTGTGACCTTTCATTAACATTGGGAGAAGTTAAAAACATAATAGGTTTTGAGCAAGGGACAGGTGGGACAAGGACAAAAGAAAGCTCTGTGATAGAGTGGAAGGCAGGAGAGATTAAATAACAGAAGAGTTAGTCTTCCAGGTCCAAACAAAATGGTGAGGGGGCAATAAAGGAAACAAAGAATCAAAAGATATGCAGAGAGCAGGTGGGCTGGCAACTGAAAGCAAAACTAAGAGAAAAACCGAAACAAGCAAAGAAAACGAAACAAAATTGGGGGCAGAGATTATGGTCTGATAATGTTGAACTCTATGTTCAGTCCGGAAGGCTATAATTTCCTAAGTGAAAGACAAGGTGCTGTTTTCCAAGCTTACGCTAAGCTTCATTGAAACAGTGCAGTAGGCCAAGGACAGCGATGTCAGCCTGAGAGCAAGATGAAGAATTAAAATGACAGGCCACCAGAGGCTTACAGGATCATGCTTACAGACTGAACGGAGGTGTTCTACAAAGTGGTCACCCAATCTGCATTTGGTTTCCCCAGTGTAGAGGCCACATTGTGAGCAGCGAATACAGCAGTCTAGATTGAAAGTAGTACACATAAATCACTGCTTCACCTGCAAGGAGTATTTATGGCCTTGCATGATGAGGTAAAAAGGACAGGTGTTACATCTCCTGTGTTTGCATGGAAAGGTGCTGTGGGGTGAGGCATCACTATCAGGGATGTTAGTAGACATCAAGTGCAATATGATCATTGAAATAAAACTTTCATATCAACTGGGTGTCTTTGAAACATTTTGCGAGCAATGTTACATGTGCAAAATAGTCCAAGTTCACATTAATCCTATAAACCATTAACAACTGTGGTTGTTTACAGAGATGTAAGCATTCCTTGGTTTCATACCTTTGGCACAGTAAATCTTGTATCAAAGTGTAGAATATAATAATGAGGCATCAACCACTCAAAGAATCTGAAGTCCAATTCTAACATGGGAACTTGAGTGGTAGACAAAAAAATTTCATCTTTATCTACAAAAAAAAATCTGTTGCCACAAAATATTTGATAGCGGAATTCTTGGGACTGCAATCTGAATGTGGCACACAAAAATAAATGTATTTTAAGACCCTAATAATTCAACTAATTTAATCCTTGAAAGGGGAATGGTGTAGTTGAGAATAATTGTGGTGCATTTGCATGAAACCTCTTCATTAACTTATTTAGAAACCAACATGCAACACAGCTAAACTAATGCAGTATTTACCTTAAAGTGCCATTGCCCAAAGTGGTATCAACTTTCACCCTTTTGACAGTAACATGCCTCTTGAACTACATGAAACCTCACCAATGCAGAAGAGCAGAGCAAATGTAAATTACTACTATCAGCAGCACCATCCACCATTTTATTCTAGCAACATTCAGGCTAAGGTCTTGGCCCAGGCTCAGTAGATTTACTGCTCACCATCAAGGCAGATTCATCACCAGAACACAAGCTGTGACTTCCAAAAAAAAGTGCACTCTTTCATTCATTGCCACTAGTGCTGCAGGATTCTGATTATAAACGGAAAATTCTTCAAAACTGCAAGCATCAACAGGTTGCACAACTGCTTCAAATGGAAAAAGTTCTGTAACATAATCTAGATATAAGCAAATGTTAACATCTCCTATTGTCCCCACCCTAAAAAATGGTATGTGCAATCCGATATGCAAACATAGATAGGTTATGGGTGGACAAGTTTAAGCCTGAAGTGACACGATCATTTGGCATTTACACAGAGAATTTGGAATGCGCTTTCACAATATACGGTTTGTTTGGAGTATCTTTAAAATATCTGAAGCAATAGCATCACAGGGTACAAGAGATAACTATAAGCAAGGTAACTTTCTTGCAACTTTGATTTTGGTGATTGTTTGAAAACATGGAAAGACATTGATAAATTATACTAAGGTACAAATGAGCAAGTCAGAAATTTTGCATAGCCTAATGCATGGCCCAGTAATTATGAATTAGCAAGGGACCAACACTTGCATTTGAACTTCTGTAAAAAGAAACAGAAGTGCAAGTGACATCAAAACAGCTTCATACACAGAATGTGGGAAGATAATTTTTATTGGATTTGTTCCTAGACTGATAGCTACAGAACTCATATTTAAGGGCACACCATCAACCAAAGTACAACCTAACGCCACAATCGCTTATTCAATTTACCGTTCCAATGCACTAATTGTAGGAAACTTCACATTAAAGATAAACTCAATATCAAAATGGGAAGCCACAATTCTAATGTTTGCTGATTATCACAAATTATCCAGTTCGCTTCACAGTGCCTTCGATAACAAAGCAGTCCCGTGCCTGCATGCAAGACCTAACAATGTTTGGGCTTGGACTGCTAAGCGGCAAATAACATTTTGACACCACACAAGCACCAGACATTTAACATCTTCAACAAGAAAGAGTCTAACCACCTCCCCTTGAAATTCAATGGCATTACCATCACTGAATCCAGCAATATCAGCACCCTGGGTGGTGTTCACCATTAACAAGAAAACTAACTGGACGATTCACTTAAATACTGAGGTGACAAGAGCAGGTCGGAGGCTGCGAATTCTCACCACTGACTCATCAAAGTCTTTCCACCCTCCACAAAGTACAACTCAGGAGTGTGATGCAATATTTTCCACGTGCATGGATAAGTGCAGCTCAAACAACACTCAAGAGACTCAACAACATCCAGAACAAAACAGCCCACTTGATCAGCATCCCATCCACCAAGTTAACTATTCACTCCCTCCACTATCATCCACAAGGTGCATGGCAGCAACTCGTCAAGGCTTCTTCAACAGCACCTTCCAAACCCTTGGCCTCTACAACCTAGAAGAACAAGCATGGGAACACCACCATCTCCAGGCTCCCATCCAAGGCACAAACCATCCTAACTTGGAAATATATTGACATTCCTTCATCAATATCCTGAAACTCCCTACCTAACAGCACTGTGGGCTACACCACACAGACTGCAGCAATTCAAGAAGGTAGCCAGCCCATCACCACAGATGGGAAAGAAATGCTGCCCTTGCGAGCAACTTCCCCAATCCACAAATGAATTTTTTTTTTTAAATCAGCAGTAGCTCGTCCCAAGATTCTTATTCATCGCCTACTCATGCGGGTGTTGTATGCAACACAAGAAAACAAGCCTTTAAACATTTCCTAATAATTTAATGGCCTGTGTGAACATGGCTGTACCGAATAGATATGCACTGCTTTATAAAACCAGTGTTTTACAAGTTTCAAACAAAATAGGGCATGCAATGCACAACCAGCAGATCTAATATATCATAAGCTCTAACCTCAACCTCTAGCTGTGCATTACAATCAAGCCAACTGTAGTTTCCTCTCCAGCAAGCTGGTTTTAAATGTTAGAGCGCAAATAGAATAATTAATCCTCCGTTAATGTTTAAAGCAATTCAATGGACTGGCCAACTACTTTTAAACATGCTCCATACTGGGAATCAGTGATGTTGTGCTGAGTGTAAAGGCAAAATTGTGGGGGCTTTCCCACCAGAAATGGTCTCGGGCCTCTTGGCTTAAATACACAGACAGATCAAGACCCAGCTCCCAGCACTTTTACATTAATGCATATCTGAAACCATCTCTAGGCATGCAAAAACAATAGTGTGCAGTTTCATAAGAAGAGAAGAATGCACTCAGGGACTTATTCATAATTCTTTAATCATCTATTCTTTATTTTCTTCCTGAAGATGAATAAACTAACTTTTGAATTAAAAAACATATCAAATGATATGGTTACTAGGTAAAGCAAAGGAAAAGGACTTGCATTTATATTGTGCCTTTCACAACCTAAAGGACATCTCAAAGCATTAAAGCCAATTAAATAGTTTTTGAAGCGTAATCACTTTAGTAACGTAGGGAAACACAGCTGACAATTTGCACACAGCAAGGTCCTAGAAACAACAATGAGATCACGACCTCTTTCCTGAAGTTATTTGGTAAATTCGTGCTATCTTCTCAATGATCAAGAGTGCACATATTTCTAAGTCATTAATACCCTTTGTTGGTCAACCACAATGTTTCAAGAATCTGGCAACAATAATTCTTAAGCCAGAGTTTCCTCCCAAGAATGATCTTAAACCTTAAAATCTGTCACCAAGTCTTAAAGTTCAAGTATGATTAACAAAGCATATGACATCTATTGTAAAAACTGGCTAAAAATTTTGAAGTCCATGTTTAGGAAAAATTAACTTTGTCTTGAACAAGTATCAATCTAAGTGTGCCCATTTTTTGTAATTCAATTGTTTGTTTCCTGCAGTACTGAACATTCGAGATTATATAGTAATCATAAAAAATTCAAGTCTAAAGACACATGAATTTATTACAAAAGCTTAGTCAAAGCACTACATTGCAACTTAGGAAAAGTACAATATTTTATCAAATATTTATTGATGTGAAACGTTTACTATATCCCTCTTCTCAATTCACTGTTCTGGTCATGTATAGGAACTAATTTTATCATTGGATTATTCCCTAAATTTATGTTGACTATTACATCATTAAAATACAGCTTTAACAATATTACAACCAGTGTGTCAGATCAGGACAGATTATAAATAAGTTTTTAATCTGTAACTTCTAAGCAATAAGATTTGTTTGGCTCATTTATCATAAACATTTTAAATAATGCCACAAAGCTGAAATATTTTACAGCAAAAAGTTTATGAACTGAAGATGAATAAACTAATTTTTGAATTAAAAACACATCAAATGATATGATTACTAAATAAAGCAAAGGAAAAGGACTTGCATTTATATTGTACCTTTCACAATCTAAAGGGCATCTCAAAGCATTGCAGCCAATTAAATAATTTTTGAAGTGCAGTCACTATGGTCCTTAGGGAAACACAGCTGACAATTTGCACACAGCATGGTCCTAGAAACAGCAATGAGATAATGACCAGATAATTTCAGTATTGTTAGTCAAGGGATAAATATCAGCTAGGTCACAGAGAGAACTCCCGTGCTCTTCTTCAAATAGTGCCATGAGATCTTTAAGCTCACTGCGGAGAGCAAGCAAGTATCAATTAAACTAGAAAACGAGGACAGACAAGCAACAACAGAACAAAGAATAGTGCAAAAAAGAGCAGTAAGTTGGGTGGAGAAGAAAGCAAAGCCTATTAAGATGCTTTGGAATGCATGTGTGTGTGTGTGTTAATGATGGTATTGCAAATAAAATTGACAAGTAATGGACACAGTTTGCCATATGGGGTTGTGATATAAATGGCTATGGTGGAGACTTCACTTTAACATAGGCAGGAGTGGAAATTAAACATTCCTGGTTACAATGTATTTAAGAAGAATAAGAGAAGGAAAAAGGACTAGAGGGATGGCAGTATGGATCAAGAATAAGATTACAGTTCTGCCGAGGGACAACGTTCTATAGGGTTCAAAGACTAATCCTAGGAACAGAAAAAAAATTGTTGCAATGTTGAGTGCTTACCATAGGTCCCCAAATAATGAAGAGATTGAGCAGAAAATCTGTAGGCAAGTTTAAAAAAAAAAGTAAAAATAATAGAACAGTAATTGTAGGGAACTTCAACGTCCCTACTATAGACCAGGGAAAAAAAGAGCAAAAATTCCTAAACTGCACACAAGAGAAATTACTTAAGCAGTGTGTTTCGAGCCCAATGACTAAGTAGTGCAGGATCGGGTTTTGAGGAACGAAGTAGGGCAAATGGAGTGTGTTGCATTGAGAAAACATCAGCATATCTATGATCACAATATAAATAGGTTTAAAGTAGTTATTGAAAGAGACAAAGAACATTAAAAGTGAAAATGTCCAGCTGGAAGGCAGCTAATTTCAGCTATGTGGAAAGAGATCTAGCACAGGTGTATTAGAAACAAATATTGACCAGGAAAACAGTTGATGAGCATGACAAACCTTCAAAACAGAGATATGTTGGGTACAAACAAAACATATCCAATAATGAAGGGCATCCAAAGCTAACATTTCCTTGATGACAAAGGAAATAAAAGTTAAAATAAAACAAAATGAAGGAGGTATATGAGAAATGTTAGGTGCAGAATACGGAGAGTGCAGAGGGAAAGCAAAAGGGGAATATAAGGAAGGTAAAGATTAAATATGAGAAAAGATCATCAGGTAACATAAAAAGGAACCCAAAGGAACCCAAAATTAACATATAAAAAGTAAAAGGAGAGTAAAAGGAATTGTGGGACTAATTAAGGACAGAAAAGGAAATTTTCCTGGAGGCAGAGGGCATAACTGAGGTATTGAATGCATATTTTACTTGTCTTCACAAAAAGGGATGAAGTTGATGTTGCAGTAGGGTAGATGGGGGAATGGGATGGAGGGGTGTGATGGGGGTAAAATAAAGATATTATATAGGCCAAAAATAGATAGAAGAGGTACAAAATAAGTTGATATCACTTAGAGCTAATAAGTCAGCTGGTCCAGATGGGATGCATCCTACAATGCTGCGAGAAACTAGAGTGGAGACAGGAAAAAACTCCAACCATAATCTTTTAATACTTCTTGGATATGAGAGTGCTGCTGCCTGAGGAATGGAGAATTGCAAATGTTACACCCCTGTTCAAAAAAAAGAGGGATAAACCTGGTAATTACAAGCCAATCAGTTTAAAGTCAGTTGTTGGAAATTACGAGACCCCCACTGTGAAAGGCAAAATTAATTCTCACTTGGAGGAGCGTTAGTTAATAAGCGATAGCCAGTATGGATTTGTTAAAGGAAAATTATGGCAGGATTGATAAAATTAAAGCAATAGATGTGGTATATATGGACTTTCAAAAAGCATTTGATAAATTAGCATGTAACAGTTATTCTGAAAATAGAAGCACATGCTGCAAAAGTGGTGGAACTTTGAGTACGAAATTTGCCATGCAATAGGAGACAAAGTTTTTCTGACTAGTGGGAAGTATGTGGTGGGGACCATGGGAGTTGGCATTAGGACCACTGCTTTGACGGAGTATATAAGTGAACTGGACTTGGGTACAGGGAGTACAATTACAAAGTTTGTGAATGATATAAAACTTGACAACATAGTAAATAATAAACAGGATAGCAGCTGACTTCAGGAGGACATGGGTAGACTAGTGAAATGACCAGACACATGGCAGATGCAATTTAAGGTGGGAAAATGTGAAGTGATACACTTTCAGAGAAAAATTACGGAGAGGCAGTATAATTTAAATGGTGCTATTTTAAGGGGTATGCAAGGGCAAATGGACCTCAGGTGTGTAATCATAAATCTTTGAAGGTAGCAGGGCAAGTTGCAAAGACAGTTAAGAAAACTATGAGATACTTGGCTTTGTAAATAGGGACACTGAATACAAAAACAAGGAAGTCATGTTAAACCTTAACAAATTAGTGATTAGGCCTTATCTGGAGTAGTGTACACAATTCTGGGAACTACACTTCAGGAAATATGTCAAAACCCTTCAGAGGGTAGAGAGCAAGTTTATCAGGATGATACCAGAAATGAGGAACTTTAATTACGTGGAGAGAATGGAAAAGAGGGGATTATTCTCTTTGGAGTGGAGAAGGGTTAAGGGGGGACCCACTAGAGGTATTCAAAATTATATCAGGTTTTGATAGAGCCAGGTTGGGAGAAATTATTGCTCCTGGCAAGTGGGTTGGTAATCAGAGATCATTGATTTCAAATAAATGGCAAAAGAACTAGTGGGGAAATAAGAAACTTGTCACACTAAGGGCTGTTAGCGTCTGGAATGCACTACCTGAAAGTGTGGTGAAATCAGTTTCTATAGTAACTTTCGAAAGGTAACTGAGCATGTACTTGAATAGGACCAATTTGAAGGATTATGGGGGAAAAAACTGGGAGAGAGACTAAATTAGACAGCTGTTTTAAAGACCCAGCACATGCACAATGGGCCAAATGACCTCCCTCTGTGCTGCAAGATTCTGTGAGGTCAGCTAAAAGATGGCACCCATGGCAGTGCAGCTCTTCCTCAGAATTGCATTGAAGTGCCAACTTAAATCATGTGTTCAAGTGTCTAGAGTGGGACTGGAACCCATAAACCTTTTGACTTGGAGGTAAAAATGCTACCACCAAACCAAGACTGACAAATTAAACTTAATAAGATTTCAGATATTAAATTTTTGATTTATTTATAAAAGAAATTGGGCAAGTTTGGCAACATATAAATAATGGAAATCTGTATCAATGATGACCGCGGCGTCTTTCCTTTTCTCCCACAAAACATTGATGCCAAACATTATTTTCCCTGCCCTGCTGTGAAAGCTTGTTCAGCGTTGGTACTCTCACCCACTAGTGACAAAGTTACAGGTTTAAATGCAAATCCTGGACCTAAGTACATAATTGAGGCTGATGTCAGGGAATATACTGATTTTTGGGAAGCACTGTCCTTCAAATGAGGTATTGCAATCCCCTCTCCCTTATCAGGTCTCCTGGAAATGGCACAATTTGAAGAAAAACAGAGATTATGGCCAATATTTAACCTTCAGGCATCACCAAACTGGCCATTTACCTCATTGCGGTCCACAAAATAGCATTCACATTGACAACAATACAGAAGTTAAACGTCACGCCCAGAGAACATGACAGAAACAACGCAAGTTGAAAGCCTTTCTTCTCTCACCTGACCCTTATTCTATTTTGTGCAAACAGTTCTCGCTCTCCTGCCTTCATCATGGTTACGCAGGATAAAGATTAATATTGTTCCTTCTGGACTCCAGAATCTATTCTAACTGCACCATGTTAGACAAACTAATGCATAAAAAAGTACCTAAGGGAATTTGTGATGTCATGAGTTATTCATCTGAATTAACAATCAATGGAAAACATGTTGTGCTTCATACTTAGCATTTCTGTAATATTTGGACACCACAGTTAAATACAGATCTGGGAAGAAATGAAAGATATGGAACAAAGGAGCAGGAGTAGACTGTTTGGCCCTACACTATTCAATAAAATCATGGCTGATCTAATTGTGGTCTCAGCTCCACTTTCCTATAACCCTAGATTCCCTTGTCTCGCAAAAATGTGTCTAATATAGATTTGAATAAATTTAAAGACCTAGCGTCCACTACTTTCTGGGGAAGAGAATTCCACAGGCCAACGATTCTCAGAAAAAATTTCTCCTCATCTCCATCTTAAAAGGTAGACCTTTTATTCTTAAACTAAGTCCCCTGGTTTTAGTCTCTGTCACAAGTGGAAACATCCTCCTGGTATCTATCCTATCAAGTCCCCTCAAGGCCTTATATGTTTCTCATTCTTCTAAATTCCAATGGATATGGGCCCAACTTCTTCAACCTTTTATCATAGGATAAGCCCTTCAAGCCAGGAATGAATCAAGTGAACCGTCTCTGAACTGCTTCCAAAGCAGTTATATCCTTTTTCAAATAGGAGACCAAAACTGTACACAATACTCCAGATGTGGTCTCACCAAGATCCTGTACAGCTGCGGCAAAATTTCCGTACTTTTATATTCCACTCTTGTAATAAAAGCCAACATTCCATTTGCCTTCCTAATCACTTACTGTACCTGCATACTAACTTTGTGATTCACATATCAGGACACCCAACAAATTCTGCAATCTTTATCCATTTAAAGTGTATACTGCTTTTCTATTCTTCCTGCCAAAGTGAAAAGGCTCATGTTTACCCATGTTATACTCCGTCTGCCAAATTTTTGCCCACTCAATCTGTCCATTTCCCTTTGCAAGCACTATGCCTCTTCTTGACAACTTACTGTCTTGGTGTCATTAGCAAATTTAGGTACCATACATTCAGTCCCTGCACCCCAAGTCACTGATATAGATTGTAAATAGTTGAGGACCCAGCACTGATCCCTTTGGCACTTCACTAGTTACACCTTGCCAAACCTAAAAGAACCCACTTATGCTTCCTGTTAGCTAACCAATCCTATAGCCATGCTAATATGCTACCCCCTATACTATGCAATCATACCTTGTGTAGTAACCTTTGATGTGGTGCCTTATCAAATGTCTTTTAGAAATCTACATACACATCTACCAGTTCTCCTTCATCCACCTTGAATGTTACTTAGTCAAAAAACTCTTAATAGATTAGTTAAACATAATTTCCTTTTCATAAAGCAATGTTTGCTCTGCTTGATCACATCTGTGATTTTCTCAGTATCCTGCTATACCTCCTTAATAATGGATTCTAGTGCTTTCCTTATGACAGAGGTTAGGCTAACTGGCCTATGGTTTCCTACTTTCTGCCTCCCTCCTTTCTTGTTACATTAGCTATTTTCCAACCTGCCAGGACTATTCCAGAATCTAAGGAATTTTGGCAGATTATAACTAATGCATCTACTATCTATGCCAACACTTTTAAGGCCATAGGATGCAGGCTATCCGGTCCTGGGGACTTGTCTGCTTTAGGTCTGAATTTTGCTAGCACCTTTTCCCTGGTGATTGTGATCATTTTAAGTTCATCCCTCCCGATCACCTCTTGATTATCACGTATCTTTGGGAGGTTTTACAAGTCTTCTACCATGAAGACAGACACAAAATACCTGTTCAATGCCTCTGCCATTTCTTTGTTTTCCATTATCAAATCCCCAGACTCTCACTCTAGAGGACCAACACTAGCTTTAGTTAGTCTTTTCCTATTTAAATACTTGTAGAAACTCTTACTATCTGCTTTTATTTTACTAGTTAGCTTTCTCTCATGTTCTTTCTGCCTCTATCATCTTTTAAAATCATTCTTTGCTGGTTCTTAAAATCTGTCCAATCCTCTGACCTACTCCTAATCTTTGCAGATTTATTCAGTGTTTCTTTCAATTTAATACTATCATTCACTTCCTTTAGCCACGAAAGATGCATCTTTCTCAAACAGCCTTTTTTCCCTTGCTGGGATAAATCTTTGCTGAGAATTATTAAATATCTCCTTAAATGTCTGCCAATGAAACTCTACTGTGCTACCTTTTAACATAGTTTCCCAGTTCATCTTAACCAGCTCTGCCTTCATACCCTCAGTTACCTTTAATTAGGTTTAAAACACTAGCCATGGATCCGCAATTCTCCCTTTCAATCTGAACATTAAATTCTATCATGTTGTGATCACTATCACCTAGGTGCTCCTTTACCATGTGGTTATTGATTAATCCCAACTCACTGAACATTGCAAGATCGAGGATAGTGAACTCCCCGATTGGCTCTAGAACGTACTACCCTAAGAAAGTGCCCCGAAAACACTATGAACTCATTTTCCAGGCTAGCTTTGCCAATTTGATTTACCCAATCTATGTGCACATTAAAGTCACCTAAGGTTATTGCTGTGCCTTACACACCCCATTTATTTCTTCCTGTATGCTCCATCCTTCAGCATGGTTACTGTTAGGGGGCCGATAAACTACTCACAGAAGTGACCTCTTCTCTTTATTATTTCTTATCCCAACCCAACTGATCCAACATCTTGCTCTTAATCAACTTTCGGTATCGAACTGTCATCCTTAATTAACAGAGCTACTCCAGCACCTTTTCCTAGCTTCCTGTCATTCTCATATGTCAAATACTATTCAACATTCAGAACCCTGCCTTGGTCACCTTTCCACCGTGTCTCTGTAACGCCTTTCAAGTCATGCATATTTATTTCTGTGATAACAATTCATCCATTTTTGTTACAAATGCTATGTGCACTCAGCGATAGGGCCTTGAACTCTGTTTTCTTTTTACCATTTTTGCAATGTGGCCTTGTTTGCTGGTAAACTCTTACGATTGCATGTTCTGTCCCTTCCTGTCACACTGTGGTACTCTTACACTCTATTACTTCATTGTTTCCCTCTACTTTACTATATATTCTCTCACATGATCCCTTCCCCGCACTATTTAGTTTAAAGCTTAGTTTAAAGTTTAGTTATACAATTTGGCAGAACACTGGTCGCCACATGGTTCAGGTGTAGACCATCCCAATACAGCTCCCATTTCTCCACTTCTGGTGTCAGTGCCCAATAGCTCAAAACCCATTTCTCCCACATCAATCTTTGAAACACGTATTCCTCTCTCTGATCTTATTTGCCCGATGCCAATTTGTTTGTAGTTCAGATATTATTACACTTGAGGTTTGGCTTTTTAATTTAGCCCCTAGCTTCTTAAAATCCCTCAGTTCCTAGTTCTGCTTATGTAATGGGTACCTACGTGGACCGATGGCACAGGGCCTACCTATACTTCAGGAAGTGTTTTGGGAGAAAGACCATCCAATCAACTAGTCAATGCAAAATTTATTTCAAAAACAGCTAAATGTAAGGTGCAAAAAACTGTAAACAAACACCTTATATTAAGTTGATTGTCAATTCCACTCCAATTGAAAATATTTTGGAGTTCCTTGGCAGAACTGCAATTTATCAATGAATGTCTATTGAATAATTTCAAACAATATTTAGTTTCAAGTTAAACTTATATTTCAGCATTTATAAATAAATTATTAGGTAGAATTGCAACGCACAAAACAGTCTATTAACAATAGCTTCAACCTGCATCTCAGACATGGCCAACTGGCATCTCATGAACTGCATGCAGCTCTTCCATCGCTGACGCATGCCTCTATAAATTCTTTATTCAAGGACTGCCAATGTACTCAAACCCCTGTTCTGAACCAAGTAACCAAAAATCTTAAACTAAAAGTAATGCAAGCTAATTCATTCGAATCAAAATGTGTCTCATACTATCCAGCAGGATAATGCTACACACATTGGCAAGTCGTCCAGCACCTTGTAGAAAAGCAAAACAAGAAGCAACACTGCTTTAACCATAGGCACAAATTTATGGTAAGTTACAGGTTTCTACAGCATAAAAGATGTCAGATGGCATTACCTGGACTGGAGGTGCCACTCAGGTTTATGACACAAACAGCTAGTAACTGGGAGAGAAGGGAAAGAGAGATAGAGGAGCAGGGAGAATGAAAATGACAAATGCTGAAAAAGCATCAGATGAAAAATAGGAATTGGAAATGAAAAACAAAAATCGATGAGATTAAGCATGACTACAACTCAGACTGCAAGTAAATACATGAAACAAAAGTTTCAAAAGTATTTACTTGGTATATGTGCACAATTGTCACAGTCTGAAGCAGTGAGTAATTTTAAAATTTGTGCCTCTGGCAGAATGCAATTTCTTTGACTTGACCGTACGTTTTGTTTTTTCTTGTAACCACCTTATCCTGTGTTATTTTGGTTTTCACATCTTAGATCACTCTGACAAACAAGCCCTAAATCTGTATCCAATTCTATCCCTGCCTCGAGATCCAAGTAGGTTTGTGGTAACATGTCCAGGAAAATGAACAAGTATCATTAATTTCATTTAGTTATCAGACTTATGCCGATCTCTAAACTGATTTAGCATCACACAATATCTTTAACTTGGAGGTCTGGACTTAAGTGAATTTACTAAATAGGTAAACAGGCTTATGAAGTCATTGATTTACAATGGTCATCCCTCCAACCAACTAACTGAACAACGTAAAGGTTACAACTCTAAAAACAATTAAGCTAGTTCTTTGTAAATAAATAAGTTATTTAAACTTTTAAATAGCAGAGTTTCTTGAATGTTTTTACAACTGAGAGCGCTAATTGTAGCTTCTTGGAAATTAAAACTGGTTCTACTCCCTTTTCAGGAGTTCCTAATCATCAAATTACACCTTGATCTGCCCCCTACTCCTCTGACACTTTCACCTGAGCATCTCACCCTGTTCTTACCTCATTCAAAATCCTCTTTATCTACGCCCAACCATGTACCATTAAAATTTTCTCATTGAGATGCCTTTACTTTCTTTCCTCAGTCTCTGCATCGAACAACTTCGCATCCTCAATGAATTCATCATGCTCCCATTCCTGAATTCACTGCCTTCTTAACCTCCCTTAATCTCTGCCACCATGAAAATTCCCCAATCCATATTCACAGCCACTCCTTCGATCTTCAAATATCACATGGCCTTGCTACTCCCATCGATTCAATCACAGAGATGAGGTCATCTCTGATCACTTCCTCCTTTAACTCTCCACCCACATTCCCCTTCCCAACCCTATTTCCTTAGGTGTACACCCCTGAAAAAAATTCTTCCCCAATTCACTTACAACAGTACTCTCAAAATCCTATTTGCCTAGCCTTTGGCCCTCCATGCACCACACGCCTTTACAGTTACCAACTGCGTTCAACCTCCGTCTTTGATATCACAGTCCCCACTAAAACTATTACACTCCCACCTTGGTTGTTCCTCAGATACAGGTCTCAACACCACTCCCTTAAGTCCAAGGGTTGTAAACTTGAGTGGATATGGCAGAGAACCAGTTTAATAATTCACTGCAGATTTGGCTGGACCACATAAAACACTCTCGAATCCTGCTTTCTTCTGCTAAAACTGCTCGCTATTCCAGATCATTCTGGAATGCAAACATATGCTCCGACTCTGTAAGCCACCTTCTTAAATCCCTCTCAACTACCTCTTGCACCCTTACCTGCAACAATTCGTGCAAGGATCTCATGGGATTCTTTGTCGCTAAAGGTTGGGACCATCCAATCAGCTGCCTCTGAAGAAGAGTCATACGGACTCGAAACATTAACGCTGTTTCTCTCTCCACAGATACTGCCAGGCCTACTTGAGTTTGTCCAGCATTGTCTGTTTTTGTCTCCGTTACTTTCCTCCCTTCCACTAGCCCACTGGGCCAAACTTCCTCCAAACTACCTCCCACCCTAGCCCTGACCTCATCATTCTCTCCTATCCCCCTTCATGCTTCCTCCAAGCTCATGTTCATGAGGCCCACCACCAGCTCCCTCGACCTTATTCCCGCCGAACTGCTGACCACTTAACTTCCCTTCCTGGTCCCCATGTTAGCTGATATTATTATAGATTTTCTCCTCCCTCAGGTTCTGTCCCTCCACTCCTTCAAATCTATCGCTGTTAACACCCCTCTCCTCAAAAACATAACCCTCAACACCTACCATCCTTTCAAATCACCAGCCCATCTTCAACCTCCCTTTTCTCTCCAAAATCCTTGAACATGTTGTCAGTTTGCAAATCTGCACCCACTTTTCCCAGGGCTCCATGTCCAAATCCTTCTACTAAGTTTGCACTGCTGCCACTGCACCGAAAAGACTTTTGCAGTCACAATGAATGCCATTTATGACCAGGAAAGATGACTTATCCCTCTCATCTTTCTCAAACTGTCTGCAGCCTTTGACATAGTTGACCACACTATCCTCCTCCAATATCTCTCCATCATCACCCAGCTCAGTGGGACATATTTCGCTTGGTTTTGTACTTTACTATCTAATCCAAGACAGAATATCACCTGCAATGGTTTCCCTTCCCACCCTCATACTGTTACCTCTGGTGTCTCCCATTCTTGTGCCCCCTCCTATTTCTCATCTTCATACTGACCCTTTAGCACCATCATCAGAACACGCCAGAAATCACATGTATGCTGACTACACATAACTCTACTTCTCCACCACCTCTCAACTGTCACTAAATCAGACCGCTTGTCCGACTTCCAGTACCAGAAGGGTCCTCCATAAACTTTGGGAAGATCAAAGCCATTATCTTTGTTATAAACTCCATCCCCTAGCTACCAACCAATCCCTCAGGCTTGCAACTGCCTGGGGCTGAACCAGACTATTCGCCAACTTTGCACATATATGGAACTGAGATAAGCGTCAGACCACATATTTGTGTGATCACCAAGGCCTCGTATTTTTACCTCATTATCATTCAACTCCACCCTTGCCTCAGTTCACTTGCTGCTGAAACCCTCATTCATGCCTTTGCTACCTCTAGACTCCAACACACTCTTGGTCAGCCATCCACATTCTGTAAACAAGCTCATCCAAAACTCTGCTGCCCATGTCCTTACTCACACCAAGTCCCATTCGCCCATCATCCCTCTGCTCATTGCCCTAAACCAGCCCCCTGTTAATCAACACCTTGAGTTTAAAATTCTTAAACAAAAATAAAAATAGCTGGAAAAACTCAGCAGGTCTGACAGCATCTGCGGAGAGGAATACAGTTAAAATTCTTATCCTTATTTCCAAATCCTTCCTTGGCCTCATCCCTCCCTCCGCTATAAACTCCAAGATATCGGCACTCTAATTCTGGTGTTGTAAGGATACCCGATTTTAATTGCTCTGCTGCTGGCAGCCATGCCTTCAGCTGCCTAGCCCCTGAGTTCTGGAATTTTCTCCTGAATTCTCTCCACCTCGCTGCCTCGCTTTTATCCTTTAAAAAACTCTCCTTAAAACCCACCTTTTAGAATTATAGAATGGTTACAGCACAAATGAGGCCATTCAACCCAACATGTCTGTGCTGGCTCTCTGAAAGAACAATTTATCTAGTGCCACTTCCCCCGCCACCCTCCCACCTTTTCCCCGTAGACCTGCACATTTTTCCATTTCAGATAATCTACTTCCTTTCTCAAAGCTTCAATTGAACCTGCCTCCAGCACACTCTCCAGCAGTTCATTCCAGGTTCTCTCACTTCATGAAAACATTTTTCCTCATGTTGCTATTGTATCTGTCCTGCCACCTCCAAAGATGTATGCACACATACACCCAGGTCCCCCTGCTCCTACACCCCCTTTAGAATACAATTCTTTATTTTATATTGTCTCTTTGCATTCTTCCTATCAAAATGAATCACTTCACACTTCTCCACATTACATTTCATCTGTCACTTGTCCACCCATTGCACCAACCGGTTTATGTCCTTCTGAAGTCCTACACTATCCTCTTCTCAATTCACAATACTTCCAAGTTTCATAATGTCCACAAATTTTGAAATGAAGTCCTGTACACTCAAGTCTAGGTCATTAATATACATCAGAAACAGCAGATGTCCTAACACTGAACACTGGGGAACTCCACTATAAACTTTCCTCCAGTCCGAAAACAAACATTCACCATTACTGTTTCCCGTCACACAGTCAATTTCAAATTGATGATGCTACTGACCCTTCTACTCCATGATCATCAACTTTGCTCACAAGTTAGTTGTACAACACTTTATCAAACTCCCTTCTGGAAATCCACGTACACCACATCAACAGCATTACCATCATCAAGTCTCTCTCTTACTTGATCAAAAAACTCCAGCAGGTTAGTTAAACATGATTTGCCCTTAAATCCTTGATGGTTTTCCATAACTAACTAGCATTTGCCCAAGTGACTAATTTAGTCCCAAATTGTTTCTTAAAGCTTCCCACCACCAAGGTTAAATTGACGGCCTGTAATTGTTGTGCCTAGCTGTAACATTCGCAATTCTCCAGTCCTCTGGCACCAAACTGTTTGACCAAACTTTGCTATTGTATCTGTCCTGCCACCTCCAAAGATGTCAATATCAATATCACCTTATGTAGCTCAGTGTCAAATTTTGCTTCCTAGCAAAGCATTTTGGGATATTTTACTCACTCAAAGCAATGTATAAATACAAGTTGTGTAATTCCACACTGACTGGCTCTTTTTCAAGCAGGTTCTTATTTGAAATTTGCTTTTTCATATCCCAGAAAAGCATTACCAAATTTAATTATCCTATCAAATTTAAAAAATGGTTTAACTTATTTCTCTATCTCATGATTTAAAAACTTGCAGCATTGTATTGATGGAAGTTTAGTATAGGATTCTAGCCTGTACTGGCATTTTAAAATCCAGTCCCAGTATATAAGTAATTTAAGGAGAAAGTCAGTAAATCAAAACTAGATGAAGATTCAACATTAAGTCACACACTGAACTCAAGATCCATCAGAAGCATAAGTTTAGATTCAATCCATACAGGGGCACTTACATTGGTCAGACATTTTCAGAACGAATGCGAAACTTCCTTTTAACATAACATTCTTTAATTTATACTCCCTAATAATGTCAAGACATAGCATTATACTGTTGAACATAACATTTAATTACCATCAAACCGATACCATGCTTACCTCCTGACACTACCTGCAAAACTAACACAAAGAAGTTACTTCCAAGCTTTCTTACTTAGACTTCATTCTTCCAGTCGTGTGTGCGACCATAGCAATTACTTTCAAGCACATAACCAGAAAAATATCAAACTCTAAATATCTTTGTCACTTATTTACCTTGTAAAAATATCAGAATCCCATGATCAAAGTACTCCCTTAACATTGTCCCTCCTTTAACTATTAATATGTTAAAGCTAAGATATTAACCATGAGACAAGCTGCACATATTAATACACATATTTTCAATATGCATTAGGAGACTGAGACCAAATTACAGGTACATGTTAAGAAGTACATTAAAGAAACATAGGAGGAAATCCAAAATACAGATTACAATGAAAATAAAGTCTCAATGACAGATAAAGAAATGCTACATACTGGAGCATTACTTGAGGCTATGTACCAGCATGTGTTGAATAAGGCATTGACTATAGACATGGATAATCAGGAAAAAGTTAGAAATAGAAAAAAAGGATGTGTAGTTGTGAGCTAATTGACCAAATACAAATTTGTAGGATAGCGCAACCTTCATCTATGAATTGGCTTTAACTGCTATGCACCTTTTTGCTGACAGGTCCCGAACTGCTGCATTATTACAAAAGTTATGCTCCATGCTCAAGCTCCAAGCTGTCTGTACAAAATGCTAAATTATCATATTACTTGTCTATTCTCAACATATAGGACCAGACCGAGGTAAAGCATGTGCGCTGAAAAACACGATCTTATAAACATGGTAGCGTATATCTTTAAATCACGAATAGTGATCCATTCGTGATGAGCGGGTGCTGTAGTGTGTTACGACTCTGGCTCTTCACTTATAATGCAAGTTTATTTTTTAGGTGTGATTATCTTCATTTACCTAATCTGGAAGGTTTTCAGTTCAGATCGCCGATACTTTTACTAACAAAGTGGAAATTCAATAAACAACTATTCAAAGTAAAAGTCGTAGCTAAGTATACTGGTGGATGCCATTATGCTCAAGGTTGAAAAAGTGGGAGTAGCTACTACTGGTTTTGCGAGATAACAAGACATCCGCAGATTTACATCTCAACATTACACAGCAATTATTTCAAATCAGAGAGACTTAAGTTTAGGAGTCATTTAGTTTTGAATTCATGTCCTGATAAAACTAATCGCCATGGACACGGCCTTCGAACTAGGCGCGCCTCAAACCCAATCAGCCTCATTTGATAGAAAAGTGGACGGAGGGAGATTTCCAGGATCAATTCATCCTCTTCGTTAATTATTCGTCAAAATTAGGAAACATTAGAAGGCTAAAGAATTTAAACATCCTTGACTGAGCGGTGCTCAGGAAGGAGGCCAAGGGCCCCGGGTTTGAGGATATACGGAATGAAAAGGGAAAGAAACTGCAAACAAAAACAATTAGAATTAGTTTTAACAGCAAGATCTTCCATTCAGGAATGGCTGGGGACACAACTGTGAAGGAATTGTCACTCACCCACTCCATATTTCTCCCTTTTGCTTGGAACCCAACGCGTCATTGTTGCTGATTAAACTTCCTTCAACTTGTGTGTGGTGTTTATTTTCCAGCTTTTCCTTATTTCTCCCGGAAAGTCCAGGCCGCCATTTTCCACAGGAGGAGAGAGAGAAAGTTCCAGTCATGTGTCTCGAGCGTCACCGACCATCCAACTCCCAACGGTCAGAGTTTCCCGAAAAAAAAAACTTCTGCGAGTTACCGCCTCATCCTCCTCATCACCGCTGTCCCCTGTCCAAGGACTAGTTACTTAGGTAGGTAGGTAGGTAGTTAATTAGTTATCCCATTTACTTTGTCTTACTAACAAACCAGTTTCCAGTGGGGCGCTGGCTCTTAACTATTATTGTTCGGGGATGTGGGAGGGCTTTCCTTTGTTAGGGAACTTCCAACTGCGCCGTGACAAATCCACGATGTGATTCACTTGCCCTCCCTTTAATCACATAGAATGGACGGCGCAGCAACAGGCCAATCGGCCCATCCAGTCGCTGTCAGCTTTTACGCGCTACTGGAGCTCCCTCCCGTCTTTCCTCTTCTAACGCGTATCCTAATACAACACCAAAATACTGAAGCTGGACATCTGAATTAAAACAGTAAATCCTGGAAATACTCAGTAGATCCGGCAGCATCCGTGGAAAGGCGGAGTTAACGTTTCAGGTCTGTGACCTTTCATCGGAATGGACCTGAAACATTATTTTTGTTTCTCTCTTCACAGATGCTGCCTGACCTGGTGAGCATTTTCTACTTCTTTCAATGTAATCCTCTATTCCCTTCTTCCTCATATCTAGCCTCCCTTAAATGTATCTACTGTATATTGGCTGCAACCACTTCCTGTAATTGCTAAGTTCCACATTCTCTGGATAAAGAAGTTTCTCTTGAGTTCCCAATTATTTTTTTGGTGACTATCTTGTACTCATGGCCTCTAGTCTTGCTCTTCCCCACAAATGGAAGCATTCTCACTGTGTCTATTTCATCAAAGCTTTCATAATTTTAAAGACCTCCATTAGGTCAAACTTTTAAAATTAAACAATAAAGAAGACATTGGTTTGCCCTACTGTCAACAAGCAAAAATTAGCCCTCAACAAAAGTGGCTGCCTTTTTTAGAGGGCCAAAACTAAACTATAAACAAAAAAAATGACTTCATACTTTTATCCACCATGCCCTCGAGTACCTGTGGTACCTGCTACTTGCAAAAAGCCTTGAGCCTTGAATATATTCAAGGTGGTTTTGGACAAATTTTTAATCTACAAGGTAGGCAAAGGTTATGGGGAGCAGGCAGGAAAGTAGAGTTAGTCAGAATCAGATGAGCCATGATTTCATAAAATACCCAAAATACATTTAAGTTGTTGAGTTTCTTTAAAAGAAGTTTCCTCGCGCTTCAAAATTGGTTCAGGAAAAAGTGAATCTAAATACCTGAAAAGAAATCCATTCTCAATAAACAATCTTTTTGTTTTATTTTCTAACCATCAACAATGAAACCTCAATCATTGGTATTGCTCATCAAATGTCATCTGTTTCGAGCAGTTCAGAACAGAAAAGCAAAATAAATTTAAATGAATGTCACCGTTTTCCTGAAATCAAGTTTCAACAATTCAAATTTTGTTTTGTTGACAGTTTTTTTCAAGACGGCATAGTAACTCTCAAATTCTCATTGCATGTTGAAAAATTATGCAAACTACACGTATTCGGAAATCATAGAATAGGGGCGGTTAAATTCTACAATCAAACGCATAGATGTAGATGAAGCTGGTTCCAACTATTCCAGGGTAAAACATCTAGTTAAAGCTTTGACTCTTGAGACAAGCTGAGGCCTTGAAGTAAAAACCTTAATGTGAAGATTGTTACAATCTGGTTTGGGACCAGTAGCTTTTTGTTTAAAGTAAATAAAGTTTGAAATCCCAGTTACCCATTAAGAGAATACAGCCACAAAATTCCACGGTTTTAAACGAACAAAATAAACTTTACTATACAAAGTCAGAAAAGCAAAACAATCTACAATATCTATCTTATACTCTTCACATTCACAATTAACATGAGGTAAATATGAATTAACAGGCCAACTGTGGTTGAACACAACACGCTGCACATTAAATGACAGATGCAACCAAGACAGATCCCACGTAATTCTCAGCAACCCACCCAGATGTCAGTGAACACTGTGAGTCACAATATATTGTTAAGATTCTTGTTCTCTCATGAGAGATTTCCAGTCTTCACTTTCGAGGATCTAGTCTCTGAATTCCCTTATAAGCCACCCCGACTTGGACTGCCTCAATGACTGCTCACCTCCTAATGGTTTAATCTCTTCTGAAACTGTGTTCTATGGGATTCACAAAACTGCATTTCTGCCTCTAATTACTGGCACAATTCCAACTCTTTCACAAACTGCTAGCTAGCACTGCCCCTGGGTTTCTCTGAACTTAAGTTGCCCAGCTGCACCAAGCTATAAATGGCTCCCCGGGCTTCTAGAAACATAGAAACTTGGAGCAGGAGTAGGCCATTCGGCCCTTTGAGCCTGCTCCATCATTCATTATGATCATGGCTGATCATCCAACTCAATAGCCTGCTCCCGCTTTCTCCCCAATAGAAATATAGAGCACTAACTGCCTGGCATGGAAACAGTGACCTTCTATCACCTTCTCAGCTCCCAAGGACATTTCTGAGCCCTAACTGCCTGGAACCCAGTACCAGCTGCCAAGACTTCTCTGTGAGCTGTGAACCACCTGAGGTCCAAACTGCAACCAACCCACTTTCCCAGCAAACACACATAAATTGAAACCAAAAAACCTTCTTAAGCTCCACCCATTTCCATAACAACACAGCCTATCAGGGTTCACTGAATGCTTTGAAACTAATTTAGCTCTAACTCCCAAAACAAAACATCTCTCAGAACTGCATTTCTTTGCAAGCAGCATAGACATCACATCTCCAGCTAAATGAGCCCACCTGCTGTTTTATGGCTCTCTCTCTTCTACTCTGATTCTATTAAACAAACATAGGTAACCTTCTGAACTGCCATTTTCTTCTAGGTGTTCTGGCAATCTCTAAAGCCCAGAATTGTAGTTATCTTACCTTCATGACAACAATCTTCCCAGAACTAAACATTACCTCTAAAACATTAACATGAACCATGAAGTAGATATTCATCACAAGGTATTAAAAGACACACGACAAGTCAGTAGATAAATTTACTCATGCTAATGAACAATATAATCTTTGATAAAAATCTTAGTTCAAATATGAAACCATTCCATTACTGAGCAATAACCTGCTCACTGATGCTCAGTTTGGGTTTCACCAGGATAACTCAGGTCCTGACCTCAGACGGTTGTAGTTGTTAGAGGCCAATCATTTCAATTCCAGGACATCACTGCAGGAGTTCCTCAGGATAGTGTCCTAGGCCTAACCATCTTCAGCTGCTTCATCAATGACCTTCCTTCCATCATAAGATCAGAAGTGGGGATGTTGGCTGATATTTGCAGAAAGGTCAGCACCATTCATGACTCCTCAGGTACTGAAACAGTCCAGGTCCAAATGCAGCAAGACCTAGACGATATCCAGGCTTAGGCTGACAAGTGGCAAATAACATTCATGCCACACACGCGCCAGGCAATGACCATCTCCCACAAGAGAGAATCTAGCCATCACCCCTTGACATTCAATGGCATTACCATCACTTAATCTCCCACTATCAACACCCTGGGGGTTACCATTGACCAGAAGCTGAACTGGAAGAGCCATGTAAATACTATGGCTACAAGAGCAGGTCAGTTGCTGGGAATTCTGTGGAGAATAACTCACCTTCTGACTTCCCAAAGCCTGTCCACCTACAAGGCATAAGTCCACTGGCCTCGATGAGTGCAGCTCCAACAACACTCAAGAAGCTTGAGAGCATCCAGGACAAAGCAGCTCTCTTGAATGGCACCCCATCCACCACCTTTAACATTAACTCCCTCCAACACCGACGCACAATGGCAGCAGTGTGTACCATCTACAAGATGCACTGCAGGAACTCACCATGGCTCCTTCAACAGAACCTTCCAAACCCACAACCTCTACCACCTAGAAGGGCAAGAGCAGCAGATGCTTGGGAACACTGCCATGACCTCCAAGTTCCCCTCCAGACCACATACCATCCTGATTTGGAACTATATTGCCATTTCTTCACTGTCACTGGGTCAAAATCCTACAACTCGCTCCCTAATAGCACTGTGGGTGTACCTACACCACATCGGCAGAAGTGGTTCAAGAAGACAGTTTGCCACCACCTTTTCAAGGACAATTAGGGATGGGCAATAAACGCTGGCCTAGCCAGCAGTGCCCACATCCCCTGAAAGGATAAAAAAAAATTGAAAATCCCTTGCCATGTTTATACATTATGGCACATTCTTAGCTGATATGTAGCCTTAAGTCCCAAATGTCTCCTGGAAATTCAACAGGTTCCCTCCTTCCTGCCCTGCCAGGCTAAATCTTCCAGTGTCCTTTTAAACAAAGTCCCCTTCAACCAATCATCTGATTATACTTGAATGGACTTCTAGCAGCAAGACATCCACTGGTGACTCCTTCAACACTTCACAACAAGCTTTGTTCCTTCGAACAGGAACCTGCAAAATGTTGGTAGTGGATTCAGTGATTGTAATGCCATTGAATGTAAAGAGCAGATGGTTAGATTCTCTCTTATTGGATATGGACATTCCCTGGCACTTGTGTGGCGCGAATGTTACTTGCCACTTAACGTCCAAGCCTGAATGTTGTCCGGGTCTTGCTGCATATGTATACAAACTGTTTCAGTATCTGAGGAGTTGCAAATGGTGTTGGACATTATGCAATCATCAGCGAACATCCCCACTTCAGACCTCATGATGAAAGGAAGCAGCTGAAGATGATTGGGCCTAGGACACTAGCTTGAGGAATTCCTGCAGCAATACCCTGGGGCTGAGATAATTCAACCTTCAACAACTACAACCTTCGTCCTTTGTGCTAGGTATCACTCCTACCTGTGTAGAGTTTTTCCCTGATTCCAATTGACTCGAGTTTTGCTGGGGCTCCTTGATGCCACACTCGGTCAAATGCTGTCTTGATGTCAAGAGCAGTCACTCTCACCTCACCGCTTGAGTTCAGCTCTTTCTTCCATGTTTGGACCAATTTTGTAATGAGGTCAGGAGTTGAGTTGGGATGGAACCCAAACTGAGCGCAGTGAGTAGGCCATTACTGAGTAAGCGCCACTTGATAGCACTGTCGACAATCCCTTCCATCACTTTGCTGATGATCGAGTGTAGACTGATGGGGCAGTAAATGGCTGGGTTGAATTTGTCCTACTTTTTGGGGACAGGACACAAATGTGGCCACTATTGTGGCTATCATGGAACAGCTTGTCAGGGGCACAGCTAGTTCTGGAGCACAAGTCTTCAGTACTATTGCCAGAATGTTGACTGGGCCCATAGCCTTTACAGTATCCAGTGCCTTCAGCCATTTCTTGATATCACGTGGAATGAATCAAATTGGCTAGAGACTGGCATCTGTGATGCTGGGGATCTCAGGAGGAGACCTTGATGGATCATGCACTTGGCACTTCTGGCTGAAGATGGTTCAAATGCTTCAGCCTTATCTTTTGCACTGATGTGCTTGGCTCCCCCGACATTGAGGATGGGAATATTTGTAAAGCTTCGTCCTCCAGTTAGTTGTTTAATTTTCCACCACCATTCACGACTTGATGTGGCAGGACTACAGAACTTAGATCTGCTCCATTGGTTGTGGGGTTCCTTATTCAGTCTATTGCATGCTGCTTACAATGTTTGGCATTCATGTAGTCCTGTGTTGTAGGTTCACCAAGTTGACACCTCATGTTTAGGTATGCCTGGTGCTGCTCTTGGCATGCACACCTGCACTCTTTACTGAACCAGGATTGATCCCTCAGCATGATGGTATGGTAGTGTGGGGGATTTGCCAGGCCATGAGGTTACAAATTGTGGTAGAATACAATTCTGCTGATGGCTCATAACGCCTCATGGATGCTCACTTCTGAGTTGCTAGATTTGTTCGAAATCTATCCCCTTTAGAACAGTGTTAGTGCCACACAACAATGTGAAGACGGGACTTCTCCACAAGAGCTATGTGGTGGTCACTCCTGCCAATAAGTCATGGACAGATGCACCTGCACAGATAAATTGGTGAGAAAGAGGTCAAGTAGGTTTTTCCCTCTTGGTTCGTTCACCACCTGCCACAGAGCCAATCTAGCAGCTATGTCAAAGAACAAAGAAAAGCACAGCACAGGAACAGGCCCTTCGGCCCTCCAAGCCTGCGACGATCATATTGCCCGTCAACTAAAACATTTTGCACTTCCGGGGTCCATATCCCTCTATTCCCATCCTATTCATGTATTTGTCAAGCTGCCTCTTAAACACCACTATCCTACCTGCTTCCACCACCTCCTCTGGCAGTGAATTCCAGACACTCACTACCCTCTGCGTAAAAAACTTGCCCCGCACATCTCCTCTATAGTTTTCTCCTCTCACCTTAAATCTATGTCCCCTAGTAATTGACTCTTCCACCCTGGGAAAAAGCTTCTGACTATCTACTGTGTCCATGCCACTCACAATTTTGTTAACTTCTATCAAGTCGCCTTTTGGATTTGGTCAGCTCAGTCAGTAGTGGTGCTGCTGAACCACTGTTGGTGATGGATAATGTAGCCCCACCCAGAATACATTCTGTGCCCTTGCCACCCTCAGTGCTTCTTGCAAGTGGTGTTCAACATGGAGGAGTACTGATTCGTCAGCTGGCGGGCGGCCGAACGCATTAAGTGGTAAGCTGCAGGAGGTTTCCCTGTCCATATTTGACACGATGAAGTCTCATGGCATCCAGAGTCAATATTGAGGACTCCCACGGCAGCTGTATACCACTGTGTCGCCGTCTCTGGTCAGTCTGTCCTGCCAGTTTGACAGGACATACCCAGGGATGGTGGTGTCTGAGACATTGTAAGGTATGAATCCGTGGGTATGACGATGTCAGGCTGTTGCTTGATTAGTCTGTGAGACAGCTCTCCCAATTTTGGCAAAGCTCCAGATGTTAGTATGGGAGGGCTTTGCAGGGTCAACAGGGCTGAGTTTGCCGTTGTCATTTCTAGTGCCTAGGTGGATGCCGGGTGGCCCATCCAGTTTCATTCTTTTTTGACACTTCTGTAGTGGTTTTAATACAGCTGAGTGGCTTTGTGGGCCATTTAAAGGCCACACGTAGGCCAGACCAGGTAAGGACTGCAAATTTCCCTTCCTTCCTTGAAGGCTATTAGTGAACCAGTTGGGGTTTTATGACAGTCGACAATGGTCGCCATTACTGACACTAGCTTTAAATTCCAGATTAATTAAATGAATTCAAGTTCCAGCAGTGGTGGGATTTGAATCCATGTCCCCAAACCATTAGGCCTGGGTCTCTGGATTGCTAGTCCAGTGACATTACCATCGCCTCCCCTTCTTGTATTTAGAAGTTATTAAGGAATACCTTTTCTGTAGTTTAGTGCATTAGTCACCTAGTAAGTAATGTTTACTTGATGTTGATTTTAGTTTGTTTGATACAATATAAGTCTTAAAATGTGAAATTTTGTCATGTGATTAATTGCATTGGTCACTGGGAAGTTATGTATCTCTTTAAAAGTTATTGGCCTCAACATTTTCTCATCTTAAACTGGTTCCTGTTACTTAAACAGTATTTGTAATTCGTGCACAAGCTAAAGCTACTTAAGATACATAATTGGTGCAATCAGTCATTGTTTCTTCATTCTTTCTTTTCTTCTCTTAGAACCACAGACACACTTATTTTCAACAAAATAAAGGCTTTATTTAAAGCTTTTGAGTTTTGCTTACTATTTTTGAAACAACTTTGAAAAAGAATCAAATAAAAATTATCAGCGACTGTTATGATACAGCAGTTGATAAAGGCTGAGTTATTTAAAATCCCAGAGGGAAATTTTTAACAACTGTCATAGCCTATGGGTAGAATTTTCCCCCTGTCGGTGGGATTGTGCGGGGGCAGGCGCGGACTCGATCAGCGCCCCCAATTGGGTCCGCACCGCCCTTTTACATGGGCGGGTTAATTAAGGCCCGACCAGCGTGATGCATGCCCAGAAGCACTGTGCGCTCCCTGTGCAGGCGGGGGGAGGGGTTCCTTGAGTCGGGAGTGCGCTCTTTTGCGCATGCGTGCCAAAGAGCGCAGAAATCTCCCTGAGGCACCTCTGTGCCTCAGGGAGATTAGTTTTAAGTTTTAACAGTTCAATAAAATGTTTTCAAAAATGTTATGACATGTCCCCTCATGTGAAACTGTCACATGAGCTGGGACATGTGCATTAATTTTAATAAAAATTTTCCTGAAAATTTTAAATCATTCATGAAACCTCATCCCGCCCAAGGGTGAGGTTCCATGAAAAATTCAAAGGCCGCCTGGGCTCTTCACCTGCTCGCCAACCTTAAGGTTGGACGGGCAGCTTTCTCAATAGGTTTAATTAGTTCATTAATGGCCTTAACAGGCCTTTGGCATTTCGGCGGGTGCACAGTCAACTCGGCTGAGTGCCAGCTGAACTGAAACTCTAAATGACGCGTGGTGACGTCAGGATGCACGCCCATTGTCATCCCACATCATTTTATGTCTCGGCGATTGGGCCCCCCCACCACTAGCCAAGCCAAATATTCAGCCCTATATTTTCAATTGGTATGTTTGAGATGCATCTCTGAATTCAGACATAAATATCACCAATTCTCAAGAGGTTTTTTTATATAAATTAAATCAAACATTTATTAATTTAACCACAAATTTACGCACATACACATGTCTACAAACTTTTAAACAAATCCCCAAATTAATTACTCCCAGGTAATCTTCCCCAAGGCAACAATAACCCATAGGCTTAAACGGACACCAGGCAAAGCACATTTTATCTAATGAATTCAAATTGAGGTTCTTTTCAATTTGTTTCCTTTGTAGACAGTTGTAGCCTTACAGGTGACTTAGATCTCATAAGCCTCTGACTTCCACACACAAAAGTCTTCTGGAAATACCTAGCCTTCCCTTTGAATGCAAATTCTCATTGTATCACCAGGCCCTTTGAACTCCACCTCTTCTAACAATAAAACCTCTTTCATAGTAGCAATTTTATTAGTAATATAAACATATTGCTTGGTGTCTCCTAGCTAGGTGCAAGATTTCACCCCCAGTCTTTGAGTGGTTTATTCAACAAAATCCAAATGTACTCTTTAACTTTTTACTTACTGTTCACCCAATTTCAAACCACTATACATCAAAGCACCTAGACTATCTGGCTTTAATCCAATTAAGCCACACACAGACACCCACAGACCCCACTACAAGTCCAATTTAAAATAATTCCTAATAACATTATATACATCAATATCTCTTCATGACAGCGACTAAGAGTGATAACATCTATCATTTGAGTGGCTTAAATGCAACCAAAGCATCCTGTGAAAATCTGGACATTTCATTTGCTGAGAATGCAGCACAACCATTCTGCAATTAAAGGAGAAGGCAACCACCACTTCCTCAGGATAATTAATGATGGACAATAAATGCAGACTTGTCAACTTCCCAGCAACAAAAAGGCCTCTTGCATTGTGCACTACATGATGTAACACAAAAGCCAAAAATCTGAGATTTAGAAATTATGTAATAGGATTCTGAGAAGACCCCACAAACAGCAACAGTCCCAAATATCAGTTTGATTTATTACATCTTTTTCATACATACATCTGTGTGCATGATTAATTGTGTCATTTTTTATTCATGCTCAGAATGTGGACATCACTGGAAAGACCGGTATTTATTGTCCATCCCTAGCTGTCAAAGCACTTTGATACAACTGATTGTTTTGTTAGTCCCCTTCAGATGGTGGTTAAGAGTCAACCACATTGAGGTGAGACTGGAGTTACATAAAGGCTAGAATGGGTAACAATAGGTCTCATTCCCAAAAGGAGATTTGTGAACCGATAAGAGTTTTTAAGACAACTCATGATCACTTTTACTGATAGAGTTCTTACCATCTATACTATTTACAGTGGGAAAAGTGTGTTAACACAACTATAAATGATGGGTAGTAAAAATTAAAAAGAAATTAACTAACTTTAAAAAAAAAGGAAATTTCAATTCGCAGCTGGCTCTCTTAATTATTAACAGTTGTATCCACAATCTTATTACTAAGGTAATTTTCACTTTAACAAAGGAAAAGACAACCACCTCTTCCTCAGGATAGCTAATGATGTGGCTAATAATGCAATAGATGCAGACTTATCAACATCCCAAGAACAAAAAAGGCCACTTGCCTTTTGAAGCTTCTTGATTACTTGACTTTGCCTGAAATCTATTATGTCAGTAAATACAATACAGGGGACTAACAAGTTGTGTGTCTTTTAGATTGGTAAATACATACGAGGATGTGAATAGCTGACTGAAACTGTTTGAGGACCTGACTTGGCCTAAAATTGTGTGATTGGCCTCTATGTCATGGAAAATGGTTAGTGCCATTTCACCGATTATAGGTGCTGCTATGATAAGTGGTGGAGACTACACCTTTTGTTTCTAAAGTTCCAGGTTTGTTTTTAAATTTCCAGATTTTTAAAACTAAAATCAGTTTCTCATCCTGCCTTGGTAGAATTTGAATACATGCCCTCTGGATTGTTCATGGAGATCTCTGAATTAATAGTTCAATAACAACCACTGCACTACTGTAAAGAACGGAATTTAAGAAAAACTAAAATTAAAATAAATAAATAAATAAATAATTACACATATTATACCTTGTTCACTATTCATCTAACATTGGGATTCATAATGGAGGGAACTGTGAACACATTTCAAATGATTCTCCATACAATACCTTTCTTTTCCAAAGTGCTGTGCCAACAGACCACCAACCTGTATACCAGTAACATACAAACGTACAAGCATACGAATTAGGAACAGGAGTAGGCCATTTGGCCCCTTGAGCCTGCTCCGCCATTTGATAAAATGATGGCTAATCTGATTGTGGCCTCTACTTTCCTGTCTGTCCCTTATTCCCTTTGACTCCCTTGTCAGTCAAAAATCTATCTAACTTTGCCTTAAAAGTATTCAATGACCTTGCCTCTACTCCTCTTTGGGGAAGAATAACAACCCTCTGAGAGAACAAAAAAATCTCCTCATCTCAGTCTTGAATGGGAGACACCTTATTTTTAAACTGTGTCCGCTAATTCTAGTCTCTCCCATAAGGGAAACATCATTTCTGCATCTGCCCTGTCAAGTCCCCTCAAAATCATTAATGCTTCAATAAGATCAACCCTCAGTCTTCTAACTTCCAACGGATACAGGCTCAACCTGTCTAACCTTTCCTCATGAGACAACCCCTTCAACCCAAGAATCAATGAACCTTCTCTGCACTTTTTCTAATGCAACTATATCCTTTCTTAAATAAGGATACCAAACCGCCACACAGTACTCCAGCCTCACAAATACCCTGTACAACAGTAGCAAAAGTTCCCTACCTTTATATTCCATTCCCCTTGCAATAAACAACAACATTCCATTTGTGTTCATAATCTCCTGTACCCTCACAATAACTTTCTGTCATTCATGTACCAGGACACTCAGATCCCCCTGTACCACAAAGTTCTGCAATCTCTCTCCATGTAAATAATATGCTGTTTTTCTATTCTTTCTGCCAAAGTGGACAAGTTCACATTTTCCACATTATACTCCATCTGCCAATTTTTTTTCCCACTTGCTTAACCTATCTAAATCCTTTTGTAGACTCCTTATGTCCTCTTTACAACTTACTTTCCTACCTATCTTTGTGTCTTCAGCAAATTTGGCAACCAAGTCATTGATATAGATTGTAAATATTTGAGGCCACAGCACTGAACCCTGTGACACTCCACTGGTTACATCTTGTCAACCCAAAAATGACCCAATTATCCCTTTTCTCTGTTTCCTGTTAGCTAACCAATCCTCTATATGTATTAATATGTCAACCTCCATCCCCGACCAACAACACTATGAGCTCTTGTTATAGTAACTTTTGAAGTGGCACCTTATCAAATGCCTTTAGATAATCCAAGTACACCACATCTACAGGCTTCCCTTTATGCACGTTGCTTGTTACTTCCTCAAAGAACTCTAATAAATTATGCAAACATGATTTACCTTTCACAAAACCATGCTGACTCTGCCTGATTGCATTAAGATTTTCTAAGTCCCCTGCTATTACCTCCTTAATGAAAGCATCTAGCATTTTCCCTATGACAAATGTTAAGCTTGTAGTTTCCTGCTTTCAGTCTTCCTCCTTTCTTGAATAGGGGAGTCACATTTACTATTTTCAAATCTGATGTAATTTTCTTTGTACCCTTTCCCTGGTGATTGTAATTGTTTTAAGTTCCTCCCTCCCTTTCACCTCTTGATTTGCAATTATTTCTCGGTTATTTCTGAACCGAAGCCTATAAATTACTATTTATGACATTAGCAACCATTTTAACATATTTGTTTGACATTTCTCTGTCATTTGAACTCAGGCATTACACATTTACTTTAAATTGGGCTACATTCTGCACTAAAATAGCAAACAAAGAAATGTAATTCAAATGTTTAACTTTGCCTATCATAATTTTCAGCATTACCTGTTTTACAGGGTAAGTAGTTAACCTTCTTCAGAGACTATGAAAGGCGATTCACCTTTGGGAATCCACCTTCTATTTGATAGACCTGGAGCATTTTTCTAAGAAACATAGGGCAGGATTTTACAGTTGGCGTGCGGGGGGCGGGCCTGACATGCATTCGCGTAAAATGACGCGCAATGACATCGGGCGTGCGTCCTGACGTCACCGTGCGCCATCGCGATATCTCGGAAAGCAGGCGCTATGAGGACGGCGACGCCAGTTAAGGCCCTTGAGGCAGCAATTGAAATCGATTTTGCACAGCCCGTGCGATTTTCAGGGTGTCGCATGGGCAACTAGGAGGCGGGTAGGCTACATTTTCAAAAACCTCATCCACGGGCGGGATAAGAGGGGTGAGAGGGCTCTCTAAGGTGAGTTGTTAGAATTTTGGATTATTACTTACTGCTACTTGCTTGTGTGAACAGGACAACCTCATTTCGCTTCAGAGCTGCTTTGACAGAAATAACAGCTCCAGTTCAGGACTCCGGAGGAGTCATAACACTTGGGGCCTTCCAGGTATCAGTAGCCTTCCCTTAGCCTAGGAATGGGGATTGTGGTCTCTGCTGGAGGCATCTCCTCTGAGGAAGAAGAGAGGGCCAGAAGGGGGAGGAGGCCAGGTGTCTCTATTCAGCCTCCAGTGGAGCCACCTGTGGGAGGACAGGCGCAGGCACAGGGCCAGCAGGAAATCCAAGGCGGAAGGGGCTGTAGAAGATGCCACTATCCTGCTGCCAGGGTTTACAGGCAGCGATGCAGCTACCTCAATATGTCCGAGGTACAATGCCGAAGGAGGCTCTGCCTCTCAAAGGAGACTGTGACCTCCATCTGTTAGATGATTGGCCCTGAGATCAGCTCCAATTATATGGGTGGACACCCCATGCTAGTGGCGCTGAAGGTCACACTGGCACTCAACTTGTCGGTGGGCACGTTGCCAATGCCCGTGCGTGCCCACTGACCAAAATATCACGCAAGTGTGCAATGACTTCGGGACACTTGCCCAACGTCATCGCACATCATTTTACGCTCATTCCGGCACACACCTGCCCGACGAGCAGAAAATTCTGCCCTATGTGTCTGTGTGATTGTGTGAGATTTAATTGAATTAGAGCCAGCTAGTCTGGGTGCTTTGATCTAAGAAGGGAGGTTAAGTTTGCAATGTTAATTCGATAAACATGGATAAGTTTAGAAATATAGGCGCCAAGGTAACATTTGCATCTTGAAATAGACCAGACTGGATTGTTTTCAAAGGAGGGGTGAAATGTGTCATCTAGCCAGGTGAAGTTTAGAAACAGTGGCCTGAATTTTTCAGGCAGTGGGCGGGCTCGGCAGGAGCGGGCGGGGGGCGGTCGTGGAGCCAATCGCAGCCTGCGATCGGCTCCATGCCGCCATTTTACGCGGGCAAGCCAATTAAGGCCCACCCAGCACAATACGCAAGCCGTAGCACTCAGCGCTACCTGTATGGGCGGGAGGAGGAGAGAGAGTCGGGGCCAGCGCTCTTTCGCATGCGCGAGAAAGAGTGCTTCAATCTCCCTGAGGCATGGAACTGCCTCAGGGAGATTGAATCAATATCTAAATAATCAAATAAATGGTTTAAAAATTTATTTAAACATGTCCCCTCATGTGACCGTCACATGAGATGGGGCATGTTTTGATATTTACTTATTAATTTAATAAAAGCTTTAGGAAACCTCATCATGCTCGTGGATGAGGTTTCCTAAAAAAACATGAAGGCCGCTTGTCCTTTTCACCTGCCGGTTGGATGGGCAGCGTTAACAATTTCATCGATTACTTTCGTAATGTTTCGTTTATATATCGGCGGCGCGCAGCCGACTCCAGCGTGTGCCCACCAAATGAAATATCGTGGGACTGCGCAATGACATCGGGACCCACGCCCGACATCATCACGTGACATTTTACGCGTCGACGTGTCAGGCCCGCCCCTGCACACCAACTGAAATACCCTGCCCAGTGTGTTTATTTTTCCCAAAGATTATTGGTAAAGCTTTGTGCTATGAGAGGGTTTTATTATTAGGGAGTTAAAGTCCAAAGACATAGTGAAACAATGGGTATTTGCATTCAAAGGGGAAAATATGTATAAAGGAACAAAGGCTGTGTGTCAGGGAAGGCATTTTTAAGATCTTACATGTGCGTGAAAAATCCTTCAGCATCCATGCCTCAAGCTGTTGACTTCAAAGGACTGAAGTTAAGAAAACTCACTTGGAAGTCGACTTGTTCAGGGTATCATGTTTCTTTGCCTGGATCTTTTAAAATCTATGGACAAAATTTTTTGCTTGTTGGGCGGCGCGCGCCTGACCCGAAAAGTATATAATGACGCACGATGAAGTGAGTGAGCATCCCGACATCGTCACGCACTCGAGCAACATTTCAGTCTTTGGCACTTGCGGGAGTCAGCAGCGCACCCGCTGACAATTAAAAGGCCTATTAAGGCCATTAACAATCTAATTGAATTAAATTTTTTGCTGTCCATCCAACCTTATGGTTGGCGGGCAGGCAAAAAGGCCAAGCAGGCTTTCCATTTTTTGTGTAACCTCATCCACGAGCGGGATGAGGTTTTGATCCATCATTAAAAAGAAATTTAAAATTTTCAAATCAATTTTTAACATGTCCCTGCTCATTGACAGGTTCACATGAGGGGACATGTTTTTTAAAATGCTTTATTTTTAATTTTTTATATCTTCATCTCTCTGAGGTAGCTCTGTGCCTCAGAGAGCTTTTCCTGTGCACACCCGCACGCATGTGTGAACTTGCGCACTCGTCCTACTTCCCCCGCCGACACAGGCAGCGCTGAGCGCTGAAGCACATGTTTCACGCTGGGCGGACATTTATTGGCCCACCAGCGTGAAATCGCGGTCCGACCCCGATCGCAGGCAGCGGTCAGCTTCCCGACTACTTCTGCCTGCCCCCGCCAAGCCTGTCCAACGAGGGCAAAATTCTGCCCTATTTGTCTCACTGTTGCCTTAACAAAAGTGTAACTGGGAGTTAGATTGATTAGGGGATTTAGAAATTATCATAGTAGTAAGTTGTAGATCTATGTATGTGTTTAAAGCCATTTCTTTTATCAATAAATGTTTAATCTAGTTTTGTGAAAACCTGTAAGACTTGATGGTATTATTACTACTGAATTCAGGGCACGCATCTCAAAATTTATACAAATTGCAAAACAAGGTGTGGATGTCGTTTCAAGTTTCCCTTAGGGATTTGAACAATTAAGCATTTGTCATCGGTTGTGCCATAACAAGCGCAAACGCCATTGCCAAAGTAACATCTTAAGTGCATGCTAATAACAACACCCCAAGGATCATTAAGCCTCTGATTACCAATTAAATTGGCCCTTAATGCTCATTAAAAGAGACTGCACACTTATTGCTGGTAACTCTTTCGAGTACATTCACAGTTCTTGGTTTCCGGGAGTGGGACATGAACCCACAACCTTCTGACGCAAAGGCGAGGGTGCTATGAACTGAGCCACAGCTGACACGGCGCTGCAATTAATAACCCCTCCTAACAGTGACCAGCTGAATGGAAATAAAGGAATTGTTGGTAACAGTTGTGATCGCTACTTAAAGACGTGCTCGACTTCCACTGTCCGCTTACTGATTAAAATTGACTTCACTGCACTTGAGGAGGACTTTTGCCACAGACGAGAGCCTTTCTGGTACACTTTCTCAAGGCTTCACCAACATTCTAAGAATATTTTTTATGGAAATTTTCTGATGAACTCACCTAAAAAAGTGAGTGGAATACCACTGTGTCTTATTAGAGACCTTATGGGAATCTTCATTAGAAAGGGAGTGGTTGGCCATGGGGAATACATAAAGGAGTCCCCTTTGGTCTGAAGGAGGAGTGGGAGGAGAAGATGACTCCAGGAAGAGCAGCACCAACTGTAGGAGGAGAGATGGGGAGGAGGAACAAGGGGAGTCTCATCAGAAGGCTCTGTCCACCCAGGGTCTTCAGGAAACACATTCACATGACCCTATATTAGTGCATGAGGAGGCTGCTCTTTTCCAAACAGGGCATCACAGAGCCTCATAGAAAGAAGACTTAAATCTCACAGGTTGGCACAGCTTGTGCCAATCAAGGTCACAGTAGCACTTAATGTTTACGCCACTGAAACCTTCCAGGCTGCACAGCGATAGTGGTTACGTGTCATGAACCTCTACAATTCTGCATAACGGTAGTCATTGAGGTCCTACACACTCTACAAGAATGACTATATGTCATTCCCTATTGCTATGAGCAGAGGCAGAGAGTTCTAGGATTCAACAGGATTGCAGGATTCCCCAGGGTCGAGGGAGCCATTGACTGCACACATAGAGCCATGCAAGCCCCTCACTTAAGCTCAGATGTTCAGGAACAGGAAAGGATTCCATTCCCTCAGTATACAGCTTGTGTGTGACCACCAATAGCTCATCATGTAGGTGAATGACAGGAAGTTGCCCTGGTGCTTTTATAATGATACATCCATCCATTCCACAAATCTTTGTTACCCGGCACAATGTACGGGGTTGGATACTTGGTGGCCAGGGATATGATCTGATGCCATATCACAGGATTAACTTCCCTGAGAAAATTCTAGACACCAGCTGTTCACACACATGACTACAGGAATATCATTGAACAAACCACTGGGGTCCTCAAGCAAGGTTTATATTGTCAAGAAAACAAGAAGTTGTAATATTTTTCTTCTGTTAATAACCCTGCCATATTTCTTATGCACTGGAAGACAGGCTGTTGGGGGTGTAAATATGATAATTGGAGTAAGAGCCAGAGTGACTGCAAGAGTCTAAAGCCAACAAGTAAGAAATTGTTTTGATATGTTAATGAACCAAGAGGAACCTCAGAGTTTTACATAAAGCAATAACAGGAGTAGTTTTGAATTGAGTTGTTTTAATTCAAAGTAGTATGTCATAAATGATCAGCTGTCCTTTTTTACTAACAGGCAGCTTGATGTTCATTCTTGATCATGCACAACTTATTATTATCAGAAAGCAAAGCATGATTTTCTTTTAAAAATTAAAAAAATAATGTTCAGGATTAAGATCATCAGGTTTTAAGTTACAGCCCAAAAGGAACATGAGAGAAGCAGATTTGTTGCTGACATACAGCAGGTTGTGGATGGGGAAGGTAAATGTAGTGTGATTATAGCCAAGACCTGCATATTCAATGCACAATCTTCAAGCTTGCTCATGTTTGTGTGCCAAAAACAGGAGACAAACCAAATAATGATTTCACTCGAGTCTCAAGAGCTCTACATCAAAAATCAAAGTAGCATTAGGTGGAATGACGCCAGGGTGGCCAGCAGCTCCATAAGCATAGTCAGAGGTGCAGGTTAGTTTTGATCTCTGTCCAACGCTCATCTGAACTAATCCTTCTTCCCAGTATACGCAGGTTGTAAAAAGGCGTAAGTAAATAAGGTAAAGATAGGTTTTTTTAAAAACAATTTATCCTAAGAGCTAAAGTAGAGTCTAATCAAGTCTGGGAAGAAAGCATTTCTAAAGAGACTGGTTGAGACAATAGAGAGATCAAATTTAAAACCATAAGACGAAGTAGGCCATTCAGCCCATCGAGTCTGCTCCACCATTCAATGATATCATGGCTGATCTGATAATCCTCAACTCCACTTTCCTGCCTTTTCCCCATAACCCTTACTGATTAAAAATCTGTCTACCACAGCCTTGAATATACTCAATGACCCAGCCTCTACAACCCTCTGCAGTTAAGAATTCTACAGATTCACTACCCTCTGAGAGAAGAAATTCCTCCTCATCTCTGTATTAAATGGGCAACCCCTTACTCTGAGATTATGCCCTCTGGTCCTAGACTCTCCCACAAGGGGAAACAACCTCTCAGCACCTACCCTGTCAAGCACCTTAAGAATCTTATAAGTTTCAATAAGGTCACCTCTCATTCTTCTAAACTCCAATGAGTACAGGCCCAACCTACTCAACCTCTCCTCATAAGTAAATCCCTCTATCCCTGGGATCAACCTAGTGAACCTTCTCTGGACTGCCTCCGTTGCCAGTATATCTTTCCTTAGATAAGGGGACCAAAGCTGTTCACAGTATTCTAGGTGTGGTCTAACTAGCACCTTGTATAGTTTTAGCAAGACTTCCCTATTTTTATACTGCATTCCCTTTGAAATAAAGGCTAATGTTCCATTTGCCTTCCCTATTACCTGCTGAACTTGCATGCTAGCTTTTTGGGACTCATGCACGAGGACCCCCAAATCCCTCTGTGCCTCAGCTTTTTGCAGTCTTTCTCTATTTAAATAATATTCAGCTCTTCTGTTCTTCTTGCCCAAGTGCATAACTTCACATTTTCCCATATTACATTTCATCTGCCAAGTTTTTGCCCACTCACTTAACCTGTCCATATCCCTCTGTAGACTTCTGCAGCCCCAGCACTGATCCCTGTGGTACTCCACTAGTTACAGGTTGCCATCCTGAAAATTTCCCCCTTTTCCCAACTCTCTGTCTCCTATTAGTTAGCCAATCCTCTAACCATGCTAATATGCAACCCCCAACACCATTGGCTCTTATCTTGTTAAGTAGCCTCATGCGCGGTACCTTAGCAAACGCCTTTGGGAAATCCAAATATATTACACCTACTGGCTCCCCTTTATCTATCCTGCTTGTGACCTCCTCAAAGAATTCTAATAAATTTGTCAGGCATGATTTCCCCTTCATGAAGCCATGCTGACTCTGCTTGATTGTACTATGCATTTCTAAATGCTTTGCTATTACATCCCTTATAATAGACTCTAACATTTTCCCAATAATGGATGTTAAACTAAATGGCCTATAGTTACCAGTGTTTTGTCTCCCTCCCTTTTTGAATCAGTGTATTACATTGGCAGTTTACCAATTCTCTGGTACTTTTCCAGAATCTAAGGATTCTTGGAAGATTACTTACCAATGCATCCGCTATCTCTGTAGCTACTTCCTTTAATATCCTTGGATGCTACCCATTAGGTCCAGGGGACTAATCGGCCTTTACCCTCATTAGTTTCCCTAGTACTTTTTCTCCAGTGATAGTTATTGTATTTATTTCCTCCCCCCTTTTTGCCCCTTGATTATTTAGTATTTTTGGAATGCTTTTAGTGTCTTCTACCATGAATACTGATGCAAAGTATTTATTCAACTCCTCTGCCATTTCCTGGCATTTCCTGGTTCCCCATTATTATTTCCCCAGCCTCATTCTTAAAGGGCCCATGTTCACTTTGGTCTCTCCCTTCCTTTTTATATATTTAAAGAAGCTCTTTCTGTCCATTTTTATATTACTTGCTAGCTTACCCTCAAAGTTTATTTTCTCCCTCTTTATTACTTTTTTGGTTTTCTTTTGTTGGTTTTTAAAACTTTCCCAATCCTCTGGCTTACCACTAATCTTTGCCACATTGTGGGCAGGATTTTCCCCATTAGGGGGGGATGTGCAGGAGCCAATTAAGGCCCGCCCAGCATGACATCCGCTCAGAACTGCTATGCGCTCCCTGTGCAGGCGGGGGAGGGATTCCCTGAGCCAGGAGTGCACTCTTTCGCACATGCGCACAAAAGAGCACACAGATCTCCCTGAGGCAAAGTGCTGCCTCAGGGGGATCGTTGGACGTTTTAAAAATGTTTTAAAGGGTACGAAAAAGTTTTCCTGACGTCCCCTCATGTGACACTGTCACATGAGCTGGGGCATGTCAATTTCTTTTATTTCATACACATTTTAAATCCCTCATGAAACCTCATCCCGCCCGTGGATGAGGTTTCATATTTTTTCTGATGGCCGCCTGGGCTCTTCGCTTGCCCGCCAACCTTAAGGTTGGACGGGCAGGTCCATTAAGTGTTTTAATTACTTTTTAAAAGGTCTTAAGTGGCCATTGACAGTTTGGCTGGTGCGCAGCCGACTCGACTGAAAATCTAAATGACGCGAAGTGACGACAGGATGCGCGCCTGACGTCACCCCACGTCATTTTACACGTCGGCGAGTGGGCCCCACCCCCGCTTGCCAACCGGAAGATGCAGCCCTGTGTGTTTTTTCTTTCAATTTGATACACTCCTTAACTTCCTTGGTTAACCATGGTTGGTTTACCCCTTCCTAGAATCCTTCTTCCACACTGGTATATATCTTTGTTGTGAGTCAAGAACTATTTTCTTAAACGTCTGCCTGCCTGTCCTTTCGAAAAGTTACATATCCCTGAATATTTAGTTCCCTGTTTTGATCTCCTTGTAACCTTGTCTCCGTAATGGCTATAAGATCATACCCATTAACCTATATTGTGCCATTAATTCATTTATTTTGTTCCGAATACTACGTGCATGTAAGTAAAGAGCCAATAATTTTGCCCCTTTACCATTTCTTCCCGCTTTAACTCTATGTGCTGCTTTTTTTTAATGTTTGTACACCCTCTTACTGCCTTTTACACTCTGGGATTCATAACCTAAATAGCTGCCCTGCAATGCTGCCATATCCTTTTGTCTTGTAAGCCTTTGTATACCCTCTCCAGAACCCCCCCACCCCACCCCCCCGCCCCCCCGCCACTGACTATTTAGTTTAAAGCCCTCTCTATAGCCCTAGTTATTCGATTCACCAGAACACTGGTCCCAGCACAGTTCAACTAAAGCCTGTCCCACCGGAACAGCTCCCTTCTACCCCAGTGCTGGTGCCAGTACCCCATAACCTGAAATCCATTCCTCCCACACCAATCTTTGAGCCACACATTTAACTCCTTGACTTTATTTACCCTATGCCAGTTTGCCTGTGGCTCAGGTAGTAATCCTGGGATTATTACCTTCGAGGTTCTGCTTTTTAATTTAGCTCCTAACTGTTCAAATTCTTTCAGCAGAACCCTCTTTCTAGTCCTATCAATGTTGTTGGTACCAACGTGGACAACAATAACTGGATCCCTCCCCTCCCACTCCAAGTTCCTTTCCAGCCCTGAGGAGATGTCCTTAACCCTGGCACTGGGCAGGCAACACAGCCTTTGTGACTCATACTCACGGTTTGCAGAGAACAGTATCTATCCCCCTAACTATACTGCCCCCTACCAGTACTACGTTCCTATTTCCTCCCCCCACTTGAATGGCTCCCTGTACCACAGTGCCGTGGTCAGTTTGCTCATCCTCCCTGCAGTACCCGCTCTCGTCCACACAGCTTGCAAGAACTTCGTAACTGTTGGACAATTGCAGGAGCTGAGGTCGCTCGAACGCTACCTCCTGGGTCCCCATACCTGCCTCACTTGCAGTCACACCCTCCTGGCCCTGATCACAGACAAAATTTGAATTACCTAATCTGTGGGATGTGACCGCCTCCTGGAACAAAGTGTCCAGGTAACTTTCCCCCTCCATGATATGGCACAATGTCTGCAGCTCGGATTCCAGCTCCTCAACTCGGATCCGACGTTCCTAGCGCTGCAAACCCTTACCACAGACATGTTCGCTCTGGATCACCTTGGTGTCCAGCAGATCCCACAAGCTACAGCAGCAACACATCACCTGTCCTGCCATCAATATCGTATCTAATTTAATTTATTAATTAATTACTCTAGTATCGCTGCTCTTTACACTTGATGATTCCTCCGCTCTTTACACTTTATTGTAATTATTTTTTTAACACACTGGTATCAATCTTATATTTAACAAGCTATTTTTAAGAAAGAGAAAATAAGGACTAGAGACCGAAACACAAACTAAAGACCTTAATTTTACTTTAAAGGCTAGAAATGCTCACCAATCTTACTCCCAATCAGCTGCTCTCCCACTCTTTTTTTTAAATGAAGTCTCCACACTCTCCCTGTTCGTTGTTTTAAAATGAAGTCTCCACACTCTCCCTGTTCGTTTTTTTTAAATGAAGTCTCCACACTCTCCCTGTTCGTTTTTTTAAAATGAAGTCTCCACACTCTCCCTGCTCATTTTTTTAAATGAAGTCTCCAGACTCTCCCCACTCGTTTTTAAAATGAAGCCTCCACACTCTCCCCACTCTTTTTTTAAAATGAAGTCTCCACAAAAGCTTAGCACAAAAAAGTTAAGGATATGCAATGTCACAAAACCCAAAGCCGCTCCCGTTGAACATTTTATTGGCTTCAGCAGTCAGGCGGATGATTGCTTCAAATTAGTGAAATACAATCTCTGTGGTTAATCTTTCACTTCACGTTGGAGTTCAAGCTGCTCAGCAGACTTTTGCCAATATCTTTGACATATCTCCTCTTTTTATGAAGCAGACAAACAATGATGAGATCGTTAAGATTGATGGTTCAGTTAACCAATCATACAGAGTACTGAGACATCAATCAAGGTCTTATCTGAAACATTGTGGCAAAATAGCAGACCAATCACTGAAAAATATTTTTGACCCGAACAGGAGACACAATTACTTCCAAAATTGCTGCCTTGTTAATCCTGAAGCTAATCCCTGCTCACTACAGCTATTTTTGTTTTATAACATATTTATATCTTCAAATAGATGTCAGATGATCCACAAAGTGGGAACTTAAGTTATCATCAGTGCTGACACTGTGAAGGTCAATTTGAAGTTATGATATACTTCACAGCATATAAACTTAAAAATTCTCTCATCTTAAAGTTATCTTTTACCAAATATTGAGTATTCAATAAATATTAACAGTAAACACACAATTGACTAGTGGATATCCATTACTGTTCTGTTCTGTCCCTTCCCTCATTTTTAAATTATTTCAACCCAACAGAGGGCCTCGAAAGTATTTAATTTTGTATTCATTGCTGAATATATTCTGGGCTATTGCAATCAATTTCCTGCTGTCATTATATAATTTCAAATTATGCCATAGTGAAGTAAATTAATCTGAGTATGTTTATTACAGTCATATATGTAACTATCCAATTTTAGTTAGTCTGTTGATGTTGTTGAAAATTTATCGACTGTTATAATGGAGTAGCAAAATAATAACTACCGATAGTGAATCAAACTAGAAAATTAGTGCAAAAATGCAAGTGGAAAGTAACTACTTAGCAGTATGAACAACTAAAGTTACTTTGACATCAGGTCTATATTGTTACCAAATACAATAATCTCAAAAAGCTTCAGAAGTACAGATTTGAAGAATTTACATTTATAAAGCACCTTTAATATAGTAAAATGTCCAAGATGCTTCATTGGATCTTGGTAAGACAAAATTTGAAACCAACAACATCAGGAGATATTGAATGTCCAAAAGCTTGATCAAAGCGGTAGGTTTTAAGAAGTGTCTTGAAAGAGGTTCTTAAAAGAGGAGAGACATGGGGCAGAATTTTACGTCCTGAGGGCGGGCGCATTCCCGACCCGATCGGGTGTAAAATAGCGCGCGATGACATCGGATGAGCGCCCTGACATCATCACGCACTCACGCAATATTTCAGTCGGCGGGCGTGAGCGGGTGCCAGAGCCATGCCTGCCATTGATTAAGAGGCCACTTAAGGCCATTAAAAAGCCAATTGATGGCGATTTTTTGTTGCCCGTGTTCGTCGCATATTTTGCACTCGTCACATGGGCAAAACAGGCAAGCAGCCAGCCGACAATTTCAAAAACCTCATTCATGGGCAGGATAAAAGAGGTGAGCAGCATTGCCAGTGTCAGTAGTGGGGAGTTTGGTACATAGTTTGCTGCTGGTGACTTATTGGTACTTGGCAACTTCATCTCTGTTCGGGGTTTCATTGTTAGCATTTCCAGGCTTCATTTCAGGTCTCCTTGGTGTCTCCAAGGCCCCCGGAGGATTCGGACCTTTGCAGATATCAGACAGCCTTCCATTACCCTGCTAATGGGGATTGTGGTCTCCGCTGGTGGCACCTCCTCTGAGGAGGGAGAGAAGGGTAGGTGTCACAATGCAGCTTCCAGGGGAATGGACCTGTGGGAGGAGGCACAAGGAGCTCAGGGCCAGCAGAAAGTCCAAGGCAGAAGGAGCTGCAAAAGATGCCACTATCCTGCTGCCAAGGTTTACAGGCGGAGATGCAGCTATCTCAACATGTCTGAGGTGCAATGCCGAAGGAGGCTCTGCCTCTCAAGGGAGACAATAACCTCCATCTGTTAGATGATTGGGAGATCACCCCTGACTGTGTGGGTGGACACCCCATGCCAGTGGCTCTGAAGGTCACAGCGGCCCTCAACCGTTATGCCTCCGGCTCTTTCCAGGGGTCAGTGGGGGATCTGTGTGGAGTCTCCCAATCGGCTGTCCATAGTTGCATCAAGCTGGTGACAGAAGTTCTGTTCAGGGGGTATTGACCTTTACCTTATGGACGAGGCCAGCCAAGCTGAGTGAACCAGAAGGTTTGCAGCTATTGCTGGGTTCACCCGCGTCCAGGGTGCAATCAACTGCACACATGTGCCCAACAAGGTGGCAGCGGGTCAGCCGGGTGCCTTTGTCAACAGGAAGGAATTTCACTCCATGAACGAGCAGATAGCTTGTGGTCATAGGATGCAGATTCTGCAAGTCTGTGCAAGGTACACTGGCAGCTCCCATGACGCTTATATCCTGAGACACTCCCAGGTGCCGAGGCTATTCTGTGCTCCAGCCCAACTGGATGGATGGCTGCTGGGTGACAAGGGCTATCCGTTGAAAAGGTGGGTCATGATACCTCTCCGCCACCCAAGAACAGAGGCAGAGCAGCGTTACAATACGAGTCATGCCTCCACAAGGGTGGTGATAGAGTGGACCATAGGTCTTCTCAAGATGCTTCCAATGCCTGGACCATTTTGGGGGGTGCACTACAATACCACCCAGAGCGGGTGATAGTAGTTGCATGCTGTGCTTTCCACAATCTGGCACTGGCAAAGGTGGACCCACTGGAGGAAGAGGTTCTTGGTGAAGTTCCACAGGCCACAGATGATCAGTCCAATAATGAGTCAGAAGAGGAGCACTGTGAGGAGAACGCTGAGGGCATGGAGGCAGACCTCTGTAACCTCCAGGGAGGCAGGGACACCAGGGATGCCTTGACCCAACGCTCCTTCAGCTAGGCTACCAAAGATCAGCTTCAACCTCACACCAGGGCTGCCGCCTCCATCCCGGATGTCTGAAATGACCCTTTCATTTGCACCCTAAGTCCACTCAATGTTTATGCAATAAAGTATCCAGCCACTCACGTCCAGCATTACACACTGGCGTACCCTGCACCAGAAAGAAAAAATGCAAAGCGTACTCAGGCCGCAGAACCAAAGCAAATTTAATGTATCGCCACATTGAAATCATTATGACATTACAATTACTGGTGTTGATTTCCACACCAGCAGACGTAAAAACTGAACATAAATGAACAGAAAATCACCCTTGAACTGTCCCTCTTGTGCTCATGGTGTCTTAAACTTACGTTTGCGAGTGCTACGTCTTGGTGCCCCCCACCCCACTCACTGACATTGGCATTGGAGACAGCCCGCTGACTCTGGTGTCTTGTTGGCCTTGATGACCTTGGCGGTTATCCTCTGGTCAGTGGACCCTGTGCTGGCCCTGCCTGGGAGGGAGGGACCAGTGCTACGGCTGGCATCTCCCCAGTCATCGCAGCCTCTTCAGATGAGACAGTCACTGGCAGAGGGGCGGAGGAGCTGCTGCCACCATCCAGAGTGCCATGAGAGGAGCCCACAGAGATGACAAGCAGGTCATGCGCCAACGTGAGGTCGCTCTGGACCTCCCTGCTCACCATGGATAGACAGGCACCTAGCTGGGATACTGGGTGCCTCATCCATCTCCCACACTGGCACTGACCACCTATGTGAAGGCTTGCAGGTCCGAGCGCAACTCCAGGCACCCCTGATTCTGTCCCTGGAGCTTCCCCTCCATGACAGTTGCCACTCTCTCAATGGAGGAGGCAGTGCGCTCGGCCTTGAGGGGAAACGCAGTGCTTACGCTCCGAATGACCTCCTCCAAATGGAGACCATAGCACGCAGACTCTCATGGATCTCTGCCAGATCCTCCCACATATCCCGCTGGACACCCAGCAACTGCCGTCTAATGGATGACACCAGAGGCTCATCAGCTGCCTTTGACAGGTCCTCCAACCATTGGCGCTCTGGACACTCTCAGCCACCGCCTGCACCTCAAGCAAGTGTAAAGTGCCCTCACCAATGTGCACCGACAGTCTAGCCGCCGATCTAATGCCACCAAGGTGCTGGTATCTGCGCTGGTGCCTGCATCAGAGAGCGAGTGTGAAGCAGGTGCAAGTGAAGCCTGCTGGTCCTCCAACATCAGGGGTGACCCTTCGGGGTCCAGAGAACGAGTGCATGCTGGTGAACCTACAAGGACATGTCATTAGTTAAAGTCACCACACTGTCATTGTAGATGCCAGGCACCCTGGTGAGACAATGGAGATCTGCATCATGGTGCCATTGTCTTTCAATGATCACTGGGAACTCCAGGTTTCAGACTCACATTAATGAAGACACTACACTAAAATGGTTGCACAATCTGAAACTCTCACCTCTGTGGACTGCACTCTTACCTTCGTCTGGCACCCCCACCTCCATGCCTGGTTGCACAGGGAGCATGCCGGCTCTTAAGCCCTAGGGTGTCCTGCTCAAATGTGCTGAACAGTAGCAGGTTGGGTGGGCCTCCACCTGTACGCGCCCTCTCTGCTTAGTTATGGCTCGTCTTCTCCTGAAAGGACAGAGGAGCATTGATTAGTCCACTCTCTACCTGTAGCGCCATTGCAACCTGGCCAACCCCAGCTGAGGAATGCCTCGCAGGGCACATGCAAGTCGTGGCCCTTGAGCCGCAAGGCACTCAGTCCAAGCAACCAGGGCTCACCCCCTTGGCCAACTCCGACGTCACTGACAGTTGACACTCAGACTCTAGCACCCCTGAGGTCCACGGGGGGACGGCCACACCTTAACACTTCTGCACACTGACCCTTGCCAACACGGTACTCACCCTTCCTGAGGGCAGCAGGTCATTGATGCGCTTCCGGCACTGCACGCGTGTGTGCCACACCGTATCATGGCTGCTCACCAGTGCTGCCACCTCCTCCTATGCCCTCTTTGTGAGGTGTGGTGGCCTTCTCCTTCCCTTCATACAAGGGTGTCCCTCCTGGCAGCCACCTCTTCCAGGACTGCGAGGCACTTATCCGAAAAGTGGGGTCTGAGTGCCCACACGACTTGCACTCCCACCCGGTGTCTCCAGATATGCTCAACTCCATCAAGACAATGCAGAATAGATGTCCTTGCATGGCAGCCTTTCTGGGGCTGCCTGGGCTGTTTTTAAACTGGCCGCCGGGTTGTCATTGGACCCAGCGACTGACAGGCCCCCGCCCCCACTCGGCCCTTCCAGACAAGTGAAGAGCTGCATTTCACATTGAGCGGGCCTTAATTGGCCCGCCAGCATGAAATCGCGGTCAGAGGCCGATTGCGGGCAGCGGGCTGCTTCCCAGCTGCTCCTGGTCCCACCGATCATGCCTGCCCGCCGGCTTCAAAATTCTGTTCATGGAGAATTTTAGGGAGGGAATTGCAGTGCTTCAGATGCAGGCTACAGAAAGCACTACATAAATGACGGTTTGTATGTAACAAATATGGCAAGAATTTTCCGGCCCTGTTGGCGTCAGGCGTCATGGCAGGTGGTGGGGGGGAGCACAATATGGCGAGAAGGCCGAAAATCGGCTTCATGCCGGCATGAAAACACAGCAGGAACATCTGATTCCGCCATAGCGGAACACCAATCCTGCTGGAGGTCAGCATGAATCCGCTTTGCGTCCCGCTAATGGGATGCAAAGTAAGGCCCGACTGAAATTTACCAGATTTACCATTATGCTGATGGGAAAACTCCCCAACTAGGAACACGTCTGGACAAGTGTGACGTGCAGAAGTCAGGATTTACCATTACAGCCTTGCTTAGGTCACAGACCTCTGAGGAGCAGAAGATGCTGGAGCCCTACACCTACTGGACTCTGGAGGGAACACATGCATCGCATGCTAGCATGCTACGTGAGTTCTCAAAGACATGGCTCCTCCTCAGAAGATGGGAGGTCTTCGTTGATGTCTCGGGTCTACTTTGGAACATCACAGTCTTGGCCATGGGATGCTACGGATGATCAGCGAGTGGGGAGAGGAAAGTCCAGCTGTGAGTGGGAGTGGAAGGTGTACTGGGGTGGGGGCAGGTGGTGGTGGAAGAGGTAGGTCTAGGTTTGACTGGAAGAAGAAGGTGTACTGCGGATGGTGAGGTTGGGAGAGGTGGACGAAGGTGTCAGGTGGGGTGAGGTTTGTTGGGGGGCGGAACGAGGGTGTCAGGGAGGTGAGGTTGGGAGAGGGGAGGAGGGAGTATGGGAAGGAGGGTGTCAAGGCAGAGAATGCGGCAAGTGGGAAGGTAGGTGTAAGGGAAGGTGTTTGCAGGGGGGAAGGAGTTCGGCGGGGGAAAGACTTCAGAGGGGAGAAGGAGTCAGGGGGACGAAGGCGTCTCGGGAGTGGAAGAAGTTCAGGGGGCCCAGGGGGAGGAGGCAGTATAGATGGAGGAGGGAGTAAGGCTGGAGGAGAAAGTAAGGGGAGAATGTCCAGATGAACGTGCAAGGGAGGGGTCTGTGGAGCCAGTGACTGACTCCTGGGTAGCTGAGGGTGGGCGTTGTTATGACCACAGCTGGTACTAATTGTTGTGCAAACCAAACCCCAGGGAGAAACTTGGCTTATGGTCCACAGCCATTTTTAAATTAAAAGTAAAAGTTTTGTTAACAAAAAATAAAAGTAAACTTATGCACACAAGATTACAATTATACAATTTAGGTTAGTCTTACAAAATATTCCCTCAAACCTTTTTATTTGGTCAAACCCACAAGTAAACACCTTCCAGACAACAGTTCCTATCTATGAAATCCAGTAATATTACACAAGGCAAACTGCCCTACCTTCAATAAAAGTGTACCACATGACCTTTATCTTCTTCCACTCTGCGGTAGAATCCACTTTAGAATAAAACTGCTTGCTGCAGCCCAAGACTTTTCTGGCTTGACTGGATGGGTGATTCAAAGTGCAAACTCCTCCAGCCCAGCATTCCAGCTATTTCAACAGCTCAAACAGCTCCAGCCATCTCTAGCCGTCTCTAGCTTTCTCTCCAGCACAATAGCTATCCATAGTAACTCTAATATACCTTTTTCACTTTTACCTTATTTTTATTGCTCTCACACACCTGTTTGAAACTCAAACCCTTCCAAATATAAGATTTTTCATATTTCCATCTTGTCTTTGCTTTTGGATCAATAAAATATCATATCCTCACTACTTGTTTACCTATTGATTCCGGCAAGATGTAAACATGTTTCTTTTTATCTCTGACTCCCCTTTGATATTCAAACAAACTCTCAACTTATCTAAAAATGCAAATGTTAGATCTAACTTATTTACTTGTACCTCAACTTAACACCTCTATCCTTTTCATGTTTTCAAACCCCCAGACAACCTGACTCCTATCAAACCCTTGCCCTGCTTAATTAAATTACACATGCACACATCCAGCCTTTTTTACAGAATAACACAATATACCCCAAAATATTTTTTAAATAACTCACAGCGTGGTAGGAGGGAATGGTGAATATGTGAGGGGGCAGAGGGAGCCGGAAGGGTTAGAGGGTAAGGGTGTGACAGTAACGGTAGAAGAGATGGTCAGGGTGGTTGGTAAGGAATTGGAGGTAGACACGGACCCTGGGGGCGGGAAGGAGGAGGTTGGTGAGGTCAATGCGGATGGGGGTGGGATTCTCAGGAAGGTAGGGAATGTACATGTTCACCTGGATATGCTGGAAAGTAAAGGGTTCAGTTTGGTAGGTGATGGTGGGGAGGTAGAAGGTGATGCCAGGGGCGTCAGCAGTGACGGGGAAAGGGCATGGGTGACTGCGGAAAAGAACAGGGGAGCTGAGAATAAACTTAATGACTACCATGGCTGTCGAAACTGAAAGTGAGAGGGGCCTCGTTTTGGATGGGTACAGGTGCTGCATGGGAGTGTGATCAGTGGGTGGACGGAGATGCAGGTCAGCTCAGATGGACAGCTGAAAGAGAACCCCTGCAGGTGGCATTGAAAATGCTCAGGACAGTGAGATGAGTGTGATGGATAAAGGCTCCACGTGCATGGGAGAGTGTTTGCACAAGGTTATGAAAGGCCCTGCCACACGCACGCACATACTTCTTCCTCCAGAATCACTCATGGTCCGGCTGCAGCGAGCTGAACTACTAATGGTGGGAGGGATTCAGTGTGAGGACATGTGAAGCCTGTAAATGAAGCTGGAAGACAACATTACACATTATTCAGTGAAAGTGAGTATATTTTCTGATTATAAAGTGACAAAATGTGTTCACCCTTGCAACCACTTGTGATCAGAATTTCTTAACTTTTCTAGGCCTACCACTTCTTCTCGGTGCTGCCCTGACATCCGCAGCATGGTTGGAGACAGCCTGTGCAATGGTTGGCCCTTTTGACTCTGGTGACTTTGGCATGCGTCCTCTGAAGAGCCTTGAGGGGCCCCATTTGGCTTTGGCTGTCCTCCTGTGGGCCAGCTGCTCCCTCTGTGGTGACAGAGGACAAGGTTGAGGGGGCCACAGACAAAGGAGACTCGGAGGGGGCAGACAGTCTCTGAGATTCCTAAGTGGATGACCCAGGGGTATCCACCTGCCCCTCCTCCTTCCTTCGGGTGACCGAGGGCCCCTGCCTGACTTCTTGAAGGGAAGGAGCACCTGGGGGGATTTAGAGGTGCCCCGTTTCCCTCTCACGTTGCCACTGCAGTAACTCACCCATAGCTACTCTGATGGAGTGCAGGTCTGCACGCATCTCCACGTTCTGGTAGACCAGGGTCTCCATGGCTTCTGCCATCTTTCCAATGGAGACCTCCATGAGCTCACATGTGGACGCACTCCTCCAACTCGTGTGCCACTCTGTTGAGGGTTTCAAACAGTTGTGTGTGATGTTCCCCCGCCTTCTGCTGACTCTCCACGATGAGCTGTAAGGCCAAATCCAGAGGCTCGTCATCCAATTTCCTCACAGATGCCTCTCCCCCAGCAGTCCACTGAGTGCCAGGGAGCTCGGCTGAATCTGCCTCCTCCTGCTGCGGTCACATGTCCATGCGGTGACCACCAGATTGCAAAGCCTGAGTCTGTTCTAGGTCTGGGTCCCACCGAGGTGTGTGTCTCTGTGCTGGTGGAGGGTGTGGGTAAGCGCTGTGACAGATCTTCCAGGCTGCTTATTTCCAGCTCTTCAATGCAGGAGATGTCCTCTTCACTGGTGGTGAGGACCTGGATGGTGCTGAGGGCCTGGCTGGCTAAGGACATCAGTCGCTTGGCAGAGCTCCCTTTGAACAAAAGCAGAAATAGTTAGTGCATGGCAGCAGAGTCAAAAGTAGGAGCGAGAGCAAAAACAGTTGCTTTGGGAGAGGGATGATGTGTTGTGTTGCAGGATCCTCACATAGGTGTTCGCCACCCACCTTACTGTCACCGCAGGCACGATCCACGTCTTCACTAGTCAGCATGATGGCATGCCCCTGAAAGTGAGTGAGTAAGGGCTCCACCCCCAGCCTGGAACGTCTCCCTGCTGTTGTGAACCAGCTTCTCCTGCGTGAAAACTGATGGTGGGTGTGAGCAGGATGCATGACACTGCATGGAATGTTTGTGTGGTGAGCAGAGCCATGGACGGGAAGAGTACGCGAACTCCAGAGGATATGAGCCTGATGGAGATGTGAGGGTGTATGTGAGAGTTAGTGATGTTGTCCCTTGAGACGCGAGAACCCTGGGGATGTGTGATGGGTTTGTGCGTGTGTGGGCTGAGAGTGATGAGGTGGTTGACTTACCCTGGTGGAATGGATAGGAGCATTCATCCTCTTCCTTCAATGGATGGCTGATCTCCTCTGTGCTCCGGTGGCGCTGTCCGCCGCTGCCCCTACCTCCCAGCCCGGAGTGGTGACTCTGGTGAACCTCCTGCGACCAGAGTGGGGGTAGAGGATGTCGTGGTGGCCTTGCCCTGCGTCATTAAATTTGGGGGGGGTGCGGTCTTCTTTGCTTTCGGTGCCATCTATCGCCTGGAGCAGTCCTGGTCTGTTGACATGAAGTAGGCATGCACTCTGGTGCACTTTAAATATGGCGCTCAGAGCGAGGAAGCGCTGAGGTCATGATGGGGCAGGCAAAGCCGAGCCCGCCCACCAGTGATCCAGTGTGTTTCCCGTGAATGCATTATTAATGAGGCGGGATGCACTGGGAATGTGACAATACAGTGCAAAAACCCGCCAGCTGCAATGGCGGGTAAAATGTTCTTTTTCCCGCCGGCTACTGCACTTTGTGCAAATTTTGGACGATTCTGCCCTTTGTTCTCTAGTTACCCTCTTGTTTTTAGTACAGTGCCATCTTGACATACAGCAGAAAAGAATTTTCAAAGTCGGAAATGTGCATTTTCATTATTAAATTGTATTGCATCTTACTAATGGAATTTCCACAGACTTAGATGATATAAATCAAATTTGTATGGGAACATACTGGCTGGTGATATTGGAAAAGGAAGCTATACCTTTGGTTAAAATAACAGAAATGATCTTGTGGAGCTCATGGCAATGTAAACTGAAACAATAAATCAGAAAGTGCAACAATTTGAGTGCAATTAAGATCAGCAGTTCTTCCAGTTCAAAATAATTTGACCAACCAACATATGACCCAAAGCAGATATTAATTAAGTTGAAATAAATATTTGGTGTTGAGAGATAACCAAAACTGTTGAAATTATTTGATTTCATTAAAAATATTTTTTGTGAGTATCTGTTACTCACTGGAGGACTTGTGGTGCAGTGGGTAGGCTCTAGGCTAGAAGGACTTGATGGCCACAGAAGGTGCAGTAATAATGTGGCAAAACAGGTTAATTATTAACCTGTAAATCCTTCCAATATGCCTGATGGCAGGTGGTAAGAACAGCAGTTCCCTGGTCAGCCATACTGCAGAAGGCAATGCCAATCCACTGCAGTACTTTGCTAAGCATAATCATGGACCAATCCAATGGGAGCCCATGGTTGCCAATGCACTCTTAGGGCATGGTACTAGGAGGAGGATCTCCCAATTAAGACAATTTCCTCTATTTTTATCATGTTTTTCTTCCCATACCATGCACCAAGAGGGTGGATGGGCAACATGGCCTCAGGTCACAACCATTGCTGTTTTTAGCTTGCCACAAGATGTTAGCAACAGCGCCAAAGTAAAAACATCCTATCTGTTTTTAATCATCTTTTTAAATGGAGCTGCATTCTTTCAGCTAGAATGTTCCAAGTCTGCATGCCACCAACTGGGTTTCACACAGCAACAGTTTATTAGAAAGTTGCAAGTGCATCTGCTGTGATTTTCTTTCCATTAATATCCGTTGACAAAGCAAAAGTTCAGATAAGTCATTTGCCACATCTGAAGTCACACTGGTGGGACCTTGAAAAGTTCTGTCCATTATCTGAAAGATGAAAAGACATCTTTTCAGCCACAGGAACCAACGTTAATTTTACAACAAAATTACACTATCCAAAATAATTAAGAAAACAGAAACAAAGAAAATGCAGGTAAGATGCAGGTAAAAGCTTTTCTCTCATTACAGTGACCCTCATTTTGACTTTGTGCAAGATATTTCTCTATATTTGTCATTCTGCTTATCGCACAAATTCCTGTTTTATAGTATGACAATAATAAATAAACTGGACCAGTGCCAGAGTACACTGATACCTTTGTGATACTACAAAGGGCATACAGGCAGCATCTTCTTTGACTTCTTCCGTCTGTAGTTTCAGCTGCACAGTGTGCATGCTAATATATTTCAATGACACAATATTTACCACTTTATTATATTCATAATGTTTGATCTATATTCCATTACACAGAGTATACATTTGTTTCTAATCTTAAGAATTTAACAAAATTTCATCTCTTTGGATGAGATAGTTAGATATGATCAACCATGGATACTGTCACATGCTTTAGCGCAAAAGCAAATTTGTGGTCAGAGTCAAGCAGGCATGGGCTTTGGCTCTAAAATCAACAAAGAAGGTATTTCATGTTTGCTATTGGATCCCAACATATTTTGCTTTGGTCCTTTGACCTTTTACTGCAGTGATTATAGTGCAGATTTCACACTATCAATCACAGCAAACTCACTATTGAACATTTGGCTTAAAACAGGGGGGATATTTCTGGGAGATTGGCATAAGATTGGTAGCAGCTGATTCTGAATACCTTTGACTCTGAACTGAACAGAGGTTTCTTCCAGAAATTATATTTAAATGACTTAGAACTAATCTTAAAATGCTCTATTTGGCTTGAAGAGTCAAAAACAATTTCCATGAAAGCCAACATTTTCTCTTTGGGCCCGATTTACCTATTTATGTACATGTGGCATTATAGTAGTGACAGCTCAGTTGGAATGTGTTGATACTTCAACATAAGCAAGAGTCTCAGGTGACCTCTTAAACTAAAAGTAAAGGTGTCATTAGAAATCTGAGGATGTGTTGAATCCCAATTATTCTTTCGTATAATATATTCACAAGATACATTTACTGTGTAACACAGACTAATTATACATTTCCATATATTGAAAGTCTCATTTTGTGTGTACACATAATGATGAGCATTATAACAAATGGTAATGTTAGATAACTACTTCTGTAGAGAAAATTAATATGTTCTACAATTATAACTCTATTGTTAATATACATTTCTTTAATTTGGCTACAAATTTTTTTCTCACTTCCTTTTCCATGAATTGGTGATCTATAATATAGCATCAGTAATATAGCTGGTTCTTTGCTGTTTCTTTCTTCAGCCAAAAAAAAGTCCTGTTTGCATCACTCTCTATCCTTATGCTCTAATGCAATGAGATTAACCTGGAAATTCTGCATGGGGTCTCCCAATTTCCTGTTGTAACACAGGTAAGTTATCAGCAGAGCTGTTGCAGAAATGTGGCAAACAGCTGAAAAGAGCAATTAATGCAAGAAATCAGGGGAGCCTCTGCAGATTTCCAGGTCATTGTTGGTTTCTAATTAATCCAACCTCCTCCTCCTTCCTTTGTTCCTTCCCTTTCTCTCCTGAAAGTATTAGAATTTGTAATCCTGACACAGTTTTAACTACATTTCAGTTACAGCTAATTTATCATGGTTTTCTATTTTAATCACCGATTCTAATTTCCCAATTTTGTTTTCTACGCCATGAGCATCGATATACAAACATTTTCATTTCAAAAATCTTGGCTTGAGAATGTTCACTTTGATTGTTTTCTCAAATCCTGATCTTGTTTTCTTTTTCATTATCTTGGCCAGCTGAACCCATTTCAAATTCTCTGTTTAAGATTTATGTACCGAGCGACTGATTTTCTGAATTTTGAGCCGGAGGTGAGGAGGCTGGCCTGCAGAAATCATGGTCAGTATGCCACTTTTCAATATCTGTAGCTGGTGCATGAAACTCCTCACAAGCAGTGTAAACTCAGAAAGCTGGAGCACTTCCACTTTCCCTTTCACTGGCTAATGTGATCTTTTACTTCTGCCCATTTCCATCATATTAGATTAATCCCTTCCCCAGAGCTCTCGATCTCCCTATTTTCAGGTGTAGAATATTCCAGCAGTACATTCACTCCTGCTCCATAACCACCCCAGTGCCGAAGGAATGTGAGCCCCTTCCTTTTATAGTACATCTCAAGCCATTATATCCCTAATCAAGGTGTTGCTGTTTTGTTTAGCACATGGTAGTGATAAAACCCTGAGATTGACGAATATCTTTACCTCTCCACTGTGACCCACACCCTACCCCCCCCAATAACCATTGATCCTCAGTGTAACAGTTATCCTTCAACCCACCCCATCATCCTCCAATCCATGTAGGTGAATTTCATGTTCCCTGACTTCCCGAGGAGCCCATCCCTGTGACAATAGAGCTGCCTCCCACCCCATTCTGCCAACCCCCAGAACCCCCTTCTCCTTCCGTATCCCCTCCAACAACCCTCAGTCCCCCTTTACCCATCATCGCCGAACACTCACCCTCCCCCCTCTACCAGCTCCCACTGCCTCCTTTAACCCTCACCATCCCTTCCTATCACCAATTCCCTCAGTTTGCCCCTAGTACTCCTCAATTGACATGACAGACCCCTCCCTTTGAATCCCATTCCCCTCTTCCCCCATGCTCATTCACACCTTCACAACACCCCCATGCCCATTCACACCTGGACACCCACCATGCCTGTTCACACCTACACAACTAACTCCATGTCTGTTCACATCTGCACATACCCCCTTGCTTGCTCACACCTGCACAGCAGCCCCCATGCCCACACTTCACAATGGCCCTTCCCACCCTCCCATTCCATACCACCTCATGCATTCCACTACTCCTGCAGCATCTCTCTGTTACCCCTACCACCCCCAACCACCCCCACCCCCCTCTAGGCCCCACGCTCGTTTTAAAACCCACCGCAGGAGTACTGGAAAATTCCACCCACTTTTACACTTTTAGTAACTTACACTATCTATTACAAATTTAAACTTATAGTACATTTTAAACATCTGATTACACGCAATACTGTAGCAGAGGTCAATGTATAAAAATTTCCTCTACTCTGTTGTCACCAGTTTACTGGACCTTTATGCACACACACAGCAAAATTCACAAACTCAGATAGCATACTTTGACTACCCTATTACACATTCAAATTATGAAAAAATAATCTTGCATTCACCAGTCCTGACCCTGTTTCTTCAGGTCAGAGGCCCTCCAGTGCTAAATTCTGAAAGGGGACAAAATTCTCAAACTTAAAAATCTGACACTTTGGCCGAGATTTTCCCTGAAATGCACAAATCCGTTAGTGGGCAGGTAAAATGGTGTTCAGCCCACCGGCCGCAATGGCAGTGAATCGCCTGCATCCCAGCTGATTAATTATTCATCCCCAGGGAACATGCCGTTCCACTGGCGGGCAGCATCTGATTGGCCACCTCACCATTACCTTAGCGCTCCCTAACTCTGGATGCCATATTTAAACTATGCCCCTGCACAGCGTTCTCACTCTCTGCAGCAGCTCCCAAAGGCAGAAAGCATGCTGCACCCAAAGTCAGCGAAGCCTCACGGACCACCTGTTGAATGCAGTCGAAACCCGCTGTGATGTCCTCTCCCGCCGCTCTGGCCACAGGCCTTCCACTAAGGTGACCAATCCCTCTTGGGAGGCAGTTGCAGCAGTGGTCAGTGCAAACGCCCTGCAGAAAAGGTCAGCCACCCAGTGCAGAAAGAGGATGAATGATCTCATCCATTCCACCAGGGTAAGTCAACCATCTCATCACTCTCAACTCACATATTCTCAAGCCTATCACACATTCACAAGGATTTCACTCGCTGTCATCACAAGCGACCTCACCACTCACTCTCATACACCCCCACATCACCATCTGTCCTCATCTCCTCTGGAGTTTACATCCTAATCCTGTTCAGGGCCGCACTCAACACCCACACATGCCAGGCATCCTTATCATCTGCTTTTACATGCATCTTGCTCACATTCTCTCCATCTGTCTTCATGCAGGACTAGCTTGCTCAGAAAAAGAACAGTGCTCCTCATTAGCAATGGTGCGTGTCCTTGAGGGCTTCATGTTCTCTGATCATGTTGGTCTTCACTAGGACCAGGACTGGCCATGAGGGTAAGCTGGTTGTGTGCAAGAGGAGTCAGCTCAATATCAAGCAGCCAAGTGTCTGACTTCATCATGCTCAAGTGCTCCGTCTCCATATTAGGGTTAGGAGAAATGCAGCTCAGAATCCTTAACTTTAACTGCCAGATGTCACTGTCATTTCAGGGAGTGTGTCACAGCTGGCTGAGTCATTCTAAATACAGTCACAGCAGCGGTATTTCATCGGCTGCCTTGTCCCAAGTGTTGTGTTACTGTGTCACCATTGATGTAACACATCGTGCATGGCTGCATTGGTTCTGATGGATCTCCATGAGGAGCCGTGCCAGATTAAAGGCATGCAGGCACTGGGCCACTAAGGGTCGTGCAAGTACTCCCGTGTTTTGTAGGATGCTGTTGTGACTGGAATGCTGGATGGATGTGTGAAGAGGCAGCACTTTCTGATGTCTGATGCTGGAATGCCTTTCTCCAGGTAGCACCACATCTAAGCACAGACACATGCCCTCGAGGCTTGCTCATCCTTCACAGCATCAGGGCAATGTGAGCGTTCTGTGCAACGATGCACTGTCATCTGGAAGTTCATGGGTGAAATTCGAGGAGTAGCTATGCTGGTGGTCATGCTGGCCATGATGGAGGAGAGTTTTCCAGGAGGATCCTCAGTGCATCTCATCATCCTCCTCCTGAAATCTGCTGGCAATGAGGGCCCCACGAGCATGTCTGCCTCGTCTGGCCGGTGCAATGGCCTCTTTGCCTTCATCCTGAGCTTCCAAGACATCATCATCATCATCCCCTTCAAGTTTCTCCTCATTGGAGAAGATGTGCATCTGCTCCATTTCATCATTTGCCCCTTTGTAGCGCAAGGTTCTGTAGCAAGCCACAATGATGCGTGAGACCCTTTGGGAGTGTACCGGGCAGTGTTCTGCCAGATCTGTCCAGACATCAGAATTGCATTTTCAGGATCCCTATGGTGTGTTCCACCAATGTCCAGGTTGTGGCGTGAGCCTTGTTGTACTTTCTCTCTGCAGGACTCTGAGGCAGTTGCACAGGCATCATCAACCACGACCTTTGCAGGTAACCCTTGTCCTTGGGGAGCCAATCCTGCATCCTGTGTGGTCCCTCAAAGATGTCAGGGATCTCAGACCTACTCAGGATGCACAAGTTATGGACACTACCTGGGAATCTGGCGCAAACCTGCATGATAAGTTTGTTATGGTCACACACTAGTTGCATGTTGAGCATGTGGTTGTCTTTCCAGTTGACATATTGGACTGCCTGTTGCCAGGGAGCTTTTATAGCCACATGAATGCAGTCGATGGCATCCTGCACCTGTGGGAAACCAGAAAGCTCTGTAGAGCCCAGTACTCTTGCATTCTGTCTTGCTTAATATCTTGCCAGAGAGTACTGGCCCCTGAAATGATGCCCAGTGCAGGGTGTGCGTGAATGTTTACACAAACCCCTCCCTCTGCAGCCCACATGACAGACTGGTGGCAGCTTCAGCCAGGTGACTGGATGTTCTGCTTTCAGCCCAGGTCCTGGGATCATCATTACCTGTACTCCAAGACTGCACCATTTGGACTAAACACAAGGGTTAATGTTCAGTGAGTACATGGGATTAATTTAAAGGGTCTGGAGGTTTCTCCTCTGTTAGTGGTGAATGGCCACATTTCCAGGGGGGTTCTCAAGCTTGTCCAGTCGCCCAATAGTTTTGCAATTCCACAATACTCTGGTGAATTTGAAGGATGCAAATAAGGGGTTAAAACTAGGAGAACAATCATTGCTACTTTGAGGAATTAGTGTTACATGAAAGGGCATTATTGCTTCATTTTACTGACTCTCTGCATGTCAATTGAACAGCTGCTAAGCTGTCTCAGCTGTGCCTTTGTTCTCATTTTGGAACAATCAATTCAGTTGGGTGGCTCTTTAGTGTCCCCACCCCCAGCCATGTGTCTCAGTGTAACCTTCCCCACTCATTGGCCCTATTGGAGCCCTTGCCTTGCAGCAACTTCCCTTCCTTCAGCCCTGTCTGGCCCATTCCACTGTGAGGTCCTTGCCCTGCAGCCACTTCCCTTCTTTCAGTCCTGTCTGGCCTCTTCCCCAGTGGAGTCCTTGTCCTGCAGCACAGTAAAAGCCACCCTTGCCTTAACCCTGCTGCGGTACCTGTAGAGACTTGCTTTGAAACCCCCCCTGAAACCGATGTGGTGCAGCCTCCAAAGCCTGACACTGAAACCCCCGAGCACTGCACAATGCAAGATACTCAGGGTCAGGAGCGAAGTGCAGGTCACCAGCTGCACGTCATTTAAATCCTGTTGTGAAACACATCGTTCCAATTGCATGCCGACGTGGAGTCTTAATCCAACATGGAGGGATGATTCCGACGAGCAGGCATTATAATGAGATGCTGATTTATGCTAATGACAATCGCGATGTTCAGCGGCGGGAAACACAGCCCACCATTGACAGCTGAAGTGCACAATCGCTTCCTAGTTTCACGTTGTCATAAAACTGATTTTACGAACTCATGAACAAAGAGTAGGAGTAGGCCATTCAACCCTTTGAGCCTGCTCCGCCATTTAATAAGATCATGGTTGATCTGCTAGTATCCTCAAACCTGCATCCCGCCTACCCCCGATAATCTATCACCCCCTTGCTTACCAAGAATCTATCCACCTATGCCTTAAAAATATCCAAAGACTCTGCTTCCACCACCTTTTCAGGAAGAGAGTTCCAAAGGTTCATGATCTCCTGAGAGAAAAAATTCTCCTCATCTCTGTTTTAAATCAGTAACCCCTTATTTTCAAACAGTGACCCCTAGTTCTAGATTCTAGAAGAGGAAATATCCTCTTCACATCCACCCTGCCAAGTCCCTTCAGGATCTTTTATGTTTCAATCAAGTCACCTCTTACTCTTCTAAACTCCAGCGGATACAAGCCTAGCCTGTCCAACCTTTCCTCATAAGACAACCTGCCTATTCCAAGTATTAGTCTGGTAAACCTTGTCTGAACTGCTTACAATGCATTTACATCCTTCCTTAAATAAGGTGACCAATACTGTACACAGTACTTCAGATGTGGTCTCACTAGTGTAACTCTGTGTAACTGAAGCATAACCTCCCTACTTTTGTATTCAATTACCCTCGCAATGAATGATAACATTCTATTAGCTTTCCTAATTACTTGCTGTACCTGCATACTAGCCTTTTGCGATTCATGCAATAAGACACCCAGATTCCTCTGCATTTTGTGAGATTTAGCTCTCGTGCCCGCCATGGCGCCTGCCATGGCACCCGCCACAATTGGGACTGGAAAATCGCGGCTTTGACCAAAATAATTAAGAAAACATAGATTTTTTTATTGACGAAGAGACAGGGCAAGGGCAAGAGCCGGTCCAGTATTTGATTCTGTGGGCTTTAAGAGAAAAAATTGGTACCAGTGATCTATGCTTTTTAAGAAATAAATTATATTCTTCTGCTTGCACAGCAAGGTGGCTTATAATTAACAAGGTAATTCCATACAGGTGAGCGTCTATGGCACCCAAAGCTTCCTTAATAGATCTGTGGACGACTAAATATCTGACACTGCATTGTGTCTAAATTGTGTTAGCCTGAATGGCCCGGATGAATAAATATTGAGAGCTGTAAACACTGGCAGTGCTGTACAGATGTTGGTTTATTCCTTGGGGGCTGCACAGAGTAGATGGCAAAGCTTTGTTAGAATCTCCCTGCTGTGTTGTGTATTGCCAGGACCTCACAGTAGTCTTGGATGGCACCTGACTCATGGGCAGCCCTTTGCTGCTTTTTTTGGCTCTCTTTGGTCAATTGCAATACTAATAGAGCTGATCTCAGCCCTGGCTCAGAGGTAGTAGTCTCACCATTAAGTTACAAGGTTGCACTCCAATGAAGTTGAGCTCATAATTTAGGCTTATACTTCAGTGCAATACTGAGAGTGTGATACATTGTCCACGGGGCTCTCTTTTAGGTAAGATATTAAACCAGGACCCTATCTGCTCCTTTAGGTGAATGAAAGAGATTCTATGATACTGTTCAAAGAAAAGTAGGAAAGTTTTACTAGTGCCCTGGTCAAGCTATGCCTTGACCAACGGCACGAAAACAATGATATCTTCATTGTTTTGAATGGGATCTTACTGTGCATGACTGTCATGTTTCCCTACAACACTGCTTGCAATTCAAATGTATTTCATTGGCTGTGAAGCACTTTGGGATGGCCTGAGTTCAAGAAAGATGCTATAATTACAAGTTTAACCTTCTCATGAAATCATAATATTATAGCAGGTTGCACATAGCAGATGAATTTCAACACAAACAAGCATCTGCAACAGCATCTGAAGGGGTACTTTAATATTCCAGTGGTGTGCTGTATGATTACTCTGTGTAAGATCCACCTCATTATACTGTTTTCAGATGGTGACCTTGGATCTTGTATAAGTGCATGAGTCAAAGCTGCAGAGGATATCTTTGATTGTACAGGTGTAGCCTTGACAAGTTTGTTGGTCAAAATATATTGACAGTGAACTACCTTAAAGTCAAGGCATTGTGATAGCTGCCTGCTTAATGAACAATCACGTGCATAATTCTATGCTAATGGTGACAAACAAGCTGGACGGTCAGAGTGAAATTCTTTGCAATCCATGTAGGTAGTAGCATTGTGCAATTAAAGCACGTAGAGAGACATGAATTCAATCTATAATCTCTTTGACCTTCGGAAAATCTGTCATTGTATAAATTTCTACAGTTCTTTCATACTGTTGATGGTTAGCCATAGGGGAGAAGATGAAATCACTTGCTCAAGTAAATAAGATATACACCTAAACTTACACTATACATAAATTTACTGATTGACTAATGTGGCACATCAGAATGATCCAAAAGCATAGAGGTTATAGGCTGCTGGTAATGCCATGTCTCTGAATAAGTTTAGCTAGTCAGATTTAGTCTGAGCAAACAATCAGGAAGAGGAATGGAGGGCTGAAAGCCCCCTTCAGACTTTTAGTGGAAGCTGAACAATGTCAAGCTCCAGAAAGTTATAACTGATCCTTGGCCAGTTGTACAGCACAGCAGCAGACCAGGGCAGAATTTTTAAAAAAAATAATTTCATGGTACGTGGACGTTGCTGGCTAGGCCAGCATTTATTGTTCATCTCTAATCACCCTTGAGAAGGTGGTGGTGAGCCACCTTCTTGAACCACTGCAATCCATGTGGTGCCGGTACACCCACAGTGCTGTCGGGTGGCGGGGGGGAGTTCCAGGATTTTGACCCAGCAACAGTGAAGGAACAGCGATGTAATTCTAAGTCAGGATGGTGTGTGACTTGGAGGGGAGCTTGCAGGTGGTGGTGTTCCCATGCATCTCCTTCGCTTGTCCTTCTAGGTAGTAGAGGTCACAGATTTGGAAGGTGCTGTCGAAGGTGCCTTGGTGAGTTGCTGCAATGCATCTTGTAGGTGGTACACACTGTTGTCACCGTGTGTCGATGGTGGAGGGAGTGGATGTTGGAGGAGGTGGATGGGATGCCAGTCAAGCGAGCTGCTTTGTCCTGGATGGTGTCGAGCTTCTTGAGTGTTATTGGAGCTGCACTCATCCAGGCAAGTGGAGAGTATTCCATCGCACTCCTGACTTGTGGCTTGTAGATGGTGGTCAGTCTTTGGGGAATCAGGAGATGAGTTACTCACTACTGAATTCTCAGCCCTGACCTGCTCTTGTAGCCACAGTATTTATATGGCTGGTCCAGTTGAGTTTCTGGTCAATGGTAACCCCCCCCCACAGGATGTTGATTGCGGGAGATTTAGCAATGGTAATGTCATTGAATGTCAAGAGGAGATGGTTGGATTCTCTGTTACTGGAGATGGTCATTGCCCGGCACTTGTGTGGCATGATGTTGGCAAACCCTCCCTTTCTCCTACTGAATGTGAATGTTCCCGTTGCACTGAAAATGAAGTGGACACTCACTCAAGATATGCTAATGCCCTGACCCTGCAATTTTGGATAGGATCAATGATTTTTGCATGGGGCAGGTAAAGGTTCTGCCCTACCATGTTCACCACAAGGAAACCAGATGAATTTCCAGTCAGTGTATCCTATCCTCAGAATGAGCTAACAGCAATGTGTAATTTATAATGTGACATTCCAAGCCCAGAATTAGACAAAAATAGTAGTTGACTGAGTCTACATAAACAACAGAGATACTATCAAATTATATTATGCTAAACAAGATTGCTGTTGTCCTGCCTTGTCAATTTTAGGGTGTTACCCCATGCAGACTATTGCAGTTCCTCCTTACGCACAGCCAGGACACAGTTCCAACATTTGTGGATATCAAAGTTATTTGTTACTGATTAATAAAGTTATGAAATGTGCAGAATTAGCAGCTTTAGTTGGCTCATATTACAACACCCCAACACAGCGATAAGTCATTGCCTTAAATGTCTTCCTAAGCATGTGTGAACCTTTCTGCATTACTATACACTGGCATTTGGGAAGTGGTGCAAAGAAACCTTGAGCTAAGGATTTAAGTCATATCCCAGCAGCATGCATTTTCCCCTGATTTTCAACTGTGATAAATCCATTTTTCAGGAGAGAAATGGGCAGCTGGCAATTAAAAAATTGTACCTGGATAATTTTAATAAGCAGAATTTTTCAGACATCAAAACATACCTACACATTGGTGGAATGGAATATCTTACTGGTGGAATGGAAGATCTTACTGGTCAAGTAGATTATTGAAATGAATGATAGCTCTAACCTCTGTATGTGGGTATAGTTCCAGATACCCTGGGAAAACCTACTATAACATTTTTGTTGTGAGGTCAGCTATTTCTCAAGTCTTCTAGAAACATTGTACTTTCTTGCTTTTCCTCTTAATTGATAACAATTCTTTTTGTTACCAATTTCTCTCTTCTGTATGTTTCCTCACAGCCCAGCTGCCAACAGGTGATTTCACAGAGTTTGCAGGACTTCAAGTCACGATCAGATTTGGCAGCTCACCTTTTTGCTCCGTGTCAATTCTGCTGCCTACTACTTCTAATCAAATTTCTGGCTCCTGTGAGCTCTCACTCCATAAAGGTCATAATTTGCCATATCCATACACATGCAAATACTGCTCATGCTTAGAAGCAGCAAGTTACAAACTTTATGTACTCAGTATTAACCACCATCCCATGATGGTCAGTAGAGGGTCGACGGTGGGGGCTTAAAGATTTAAATACTTGTTTGCCTCCCCAACACACCACACATGTAGCCTGCAGCCATTTTAAGGTGGCAGGTATTGGGCGTTCAAATATCCTGTAGTGATTGGAATGGGACAGTGCCTGCAGATTTAGGAGTTGAGGGAGAAAGACCTCAATTGGAGGGGGAAGAGAGGTCACGATAGGGAGAAGGGGACAATTCCTGGTAATAAATAGCTATTTTCACCTCTCTGAGAACATGATTGCCATTCTGCATCTTTAGGTAGAATCTTGTACCCTCCCTGTGGTAAGTTTCATGGCAGGAGGTGCATTTAATTGGATGGGAGGGTGGTAGGTAGGGACTCCGCCAATTTCCTACAATTACCCTGATTATGTCCATAGCAAGAAGGACTGTGGATAGCCTCCCTGCCCTGCCAACAATTGAGGCCCTTAAGTGGCAACAATTACTCAATTAAGGGCCTCAACCTGCCACCGCTAGTATTAACCCAATGGCAGGCAGAGGGCTCACCTTGCAGGGAGCTTGACATGCATTAGCGGCATGATTGCTTGTGGGCTCTCACAGCTGCGGCAGGTGGGGGGTCTCTAGTTCAAAGGCACTCAGTGCCTGATTGTGGGACCCGGCAGCTGGAAGAGAGGGGTGCTGAAAGCCACTGCCTGCCCTTGCTGCCGGCCCTCCTCCCCTCGCCAACCCAATGACCCACATGCTGCGACCTTCTTCTCAACATCACTCACGTGTGCCTGGGTTCCTTCTCAATCCTGAGTCTTGGGTGCGTGTGGTACCGGCAGCATCCACCGCCTTCCCCACTGCTGAGTACAGAAGAGCTGCTGGCCTCTGATTGGCTGGCAGTTCATGGTGAGCAGTATTTCCACCTCCAGGGCCCTTGATCCCAGTGTAAGGCCCACTGCTGGCCTGTTTAGTGGGCAGACCTTCCCAAAAAGAGATGACACAGGGGTCTCAGTGGCTCTTCAGCCGGCGTCTGAGACCCCTTTGCCTCCAAAAGATTCTGCCCTATATTTCATCTCAGTTTGATCTTTACTGTTAGAATTTAATTATTCAACTTTACTAGAACTGTTTGTTGTACTGTATATTTGCATGGTTTCTATTTAATAGAGTGCATGTGCAATATTCTGCTGTACTCCTACAAGCATATGCCTTTTTACATGATAAATGGTTGTGCATCAAATCTTAAATTGCCCAGCTGGTAGTCACAGAGCTGAGCCCAATTTTGTAAAACTGCTCTCGTCTTTGACAAAGGATACCAGCGCACTGAATCTAATACAAGTCTTACATCCTGTCCTGACTCTGGTAGATTGGGGTGGGAAGGGAAGTTCCAAATGAGCACCACATGGAATGAAAAATGCTTCCTATTTCTGTCTGCAGCTATTTTCTGCTTTCCGTTCAATAATTACATTATAAGACACATGAGCACCATCATTAGGGCCTTCCCACTCTAGGGGATAAAGGAATACAGATGGTCAGATTTAAGGCTTTTCATCTTTTTTAACTGTTGAGAAGATTTGATTTGAAAGCTCAACCATACTATTCTGAAGTGTCTTTAAATAATTTAGGGCTGCTACATAGATCTAGTGAATCAAGATAAGGCTTGGGGGGGCAAAATTGGATAACCCCCAAAAACCTTCATGGGGATCATAATGCATGTTTAACCTGTGCCCATTCCTTTCGATGCAGACAGCATGTAAACTTTGTGCTGCCTGCTCATTTACATGATAGCTGTGTGCAACCCAATGCTAAACACAGCGTTGATTGGCATACCTCAGCATGGTTTTATTTTTATTCATTAATGGGATGTGGACTTCGTTGGCTGGGCCAGCATTTATTGCCCATCCCTAGTTGCCCATGAGAAGGTGGTGGTGAGCTGCCTTCTTGAACCACTGCAGTCCATGTGGCGTGGGTACATCCACAGTGCTGTTAGGAAGGGAATGGTGCCCAAGTTCATTCAAGCCAGCTTACATCTCTTAAAGATCAGGTGCATTCTGGCTAGAGCAGATGCTTGAAGTGCTTGGGAAAGAGATCTGACCTGCAAGAAGAATAGCTAATGGTGCAACAAGGTACTCAAGGTTCTCAGAAACATCACTAGAGGACTAGTTGTAGGAGGTAGACAGGAGGAGAGAAGTCCTCGATACACAGGGAGCCAGGAGGACCACCAGAAATATCTCAGGAGACATGGAAGAAGATATTTGTATTGTCAATGCAAGCAGTGTAGCCCTTGTTACAAATATGATTTTTAGGAGATTGTTATATTTTAGGACTGTGCCTTTAATTTGGGGTAAAATAAAAGGGGTCAAGTGACCTATTCTGAAGTCTGCCTGACAGCAGAACTGGGTGATGTGTCTGTTAAAGATTAAAGGGAGCCCTGGGTTGTTTGCTGGAAAGAAGATGTAAGGTGTTTACACTTGGAGATAATGGCAGCAGCATCTGCGTTTACAGTGGTTAGGCTACTAATCTCCAAAGTCCCAGGAAGATGTTGAGAATGTTGGGTTGTAAATAGTTTTGCTTTAAACTGTTCATTTACTTCCAAGGTAAAAGAGATTTAGGGTATCAAGAATAGCTAATTAGTATTTCTACCTGAATACAAAGCCCAGGTAATTCACATTGCCATAGAGATGGGCTGTGAGAGGAGAAAGGTTTCTAAGATATCTCTGAAAACCCACAGACACAGACAGTCTGCCAGGATTTGGGAGAAAGAGAGAGCAGCCGGAGAATGAGAGACTCTAAGGTTCACCTCTCAGGAATGTGGGTGAGAGCTCACACTCAGACTGAAAAGACCAAATTTGTGAGGATTTGAAACAAGGCTGGAAGCTTGTATTAGTGGGAGAATTTCCAGGAAAAACCCTCACCATGAAAGACAGTTCTGGGATGAAAAGTTACCAGGCTGGGAAAGGAAAAGAATAGAAGTAAACCCTCGGGTGCTAAGAATCACTTTGGAGTATGTCCAGGAAAATTGAATAACTATTTAAGGGACAGCATAAAGTATACCTTGGAAGTTGGTTTTTCAGTTGTGTTAAAAGTAAAAAGGGGCAATTCTGTTCTGTAATTTAAAGTATAAGTAGCCTACAACAATGGTGTTTAGTCAATAATGCTTTTAGTCTGTTTGTTACAGTAAAATCTTAAAACGTGAAATCTTATCATGTCATCCTTTCAGCTATTATTAACTGGAAGTTCAAATTTATTTTTTAAACTTACTGGTCTCTACACGGATCGTAACACCCTGAGGACCTGGATGCATGTGCCTTATGAAGTTCAATTACCTCAAATGATTGGTAAGGATCAGTGAATTCATCTTCAAATGCCATATTCTTACACCTGAGCCACTAGCCTCAGACACTGCTCAATTCACCACTACCCCCACCCCTTCACTCACCTACAATCATTATCAACTATGACTCATACCTCACATTCATAGCTTCACCTCACCTTCACATACTTCATACTGCTGAAAGCCTCACATCCATATCTCATACCTTTCACATACTGCCAGGTCTTCTGCCATCACAATCACATCATCCAAACACATTGCACTACACTCACTGGGGCACTTAATTCTCTTCTGAAGGTGGTACATAACTGCAGGCAGCAGCACCTAACTGATGGAAAACAAGCACGGATCTGTTTCCTTACTTCCATGGAGGAGATGGCCTTTGCATCATTGGAGCGGGCAGCAGCAGGGCCTTCATTTGGGCCCTGATAAATCTGTCCAGCACTGGAGTGCAACAGCAATCAGCCGATTATTTCTAGGGGAACAAAGAAGGAAAATGTCAGGTGAAAGTTGTGTGAAGAAATTATTTGAGTGACTTTGTTGGTCAATGTTGTGGTACTTGCTAACTCTTGAATGGTAACTTTGAAGATGAATTGATTGCTCAGTTTTCTGGTTATGACTAGTTCCTTATTAATACGTTTTGTTACCTTTAATTTCTTCACATTTATTGATTGGATATTTGAATAGTAAAATAGATAAATGGTTAATGAAGAGAGCAGTGATGTGTGACGAATTGGACAGTTCTAGGCTATATTCTCAGGAAAGATGCATTTCAAATTAGCAAGATTTTTAATTGTAAATATTACTCTTTTCTCAATTCAGTCATTATTTAAAATATTTTTGTCAAATAGTGAGGGCTGATGGTATCTTTGCAAATGCTGATTTAAAGGATTACTGGCATTAAGAATCTAAATTGGACTACACGCTTGCTGATTTATCTATGAATATAAAGGTTGTATATCTCATAATAGTAAGAGCTCCCTAATAGTCAGCCTTGGTAATTCCTTAAATAAATACTCTTGATGAAGCTTTCAGCATTAACTGTTAAATGTAAATGTTAAAAATAGAAACAGGCAGAACAGAAGGATATGAATTGCAATATTTTTGTAATTATTTGATTTTTAACTAGAGTCCTTATGGCAAGCCTTCTTCTTCAAGCATGTTTATATTTGTTACTGGATGACAATTCTTAATTTAGTTCTTAAATATGTGAAAGTATGAACATCAGTAAACTACAGAAATATAGGGAAAATACAGAACTAGTAAATTTTCACATTCAGCGACTGACACCCGATCTATACTTAAACGCCTTGGATTCATTACATGCAGAACTTCATCATTATTTACAGTCATTTTATTTGAAGGTCACTTTGTCATGCATGTGCATAGACTAGCACATAGCCAGAACCTGAGCTACAATACTTCTTGAAGTTCACTTAATTATTAAACAGAAGAGCAATAATAATGTGGAAAAAGTCTTTCAGAACAGTTATGAATATGTTAAATGAATAACCAGACCAGTTTTTATAGTGTATTTAGGGCCATTGGTTTTAACCTGGTTATGATAGTGGCAGTCGTATCTTGAATATTGATGGCTTCATGTCAAACTCAAGCAGGCAGAACATTCTATAAATAGGGAGTTAGCACACCAAATGCTGCTAGTTGCACACAAATGCTTTTTTATGTAGATGACTGAAGAACTTGACTCTAACATGGTAACACAAGCAGCGAGATGAAAGTCTTAAACTGGAAAAGTCATTATTGAGCAGATATGCCGAAGAAAGATTTGAACCACAAAAGTGTGAAATATGTGACTTCAGCCTGAATTATATAATCAGCTTGCTGGTCACTAACAAAGTAAGACTGAAAACATACTCAAGGATTTCTGATTTAAAGGCAATTACACTCAACATAGAAATGGAGTTTAGAACCAGCAGGTAGATATAGTTTAAGAGTATAGCAGTCTGTGAGATGCTGATTCCCAGAAGAGTCCCAAAGGATGATCTCTTTAGGCAGCTTCCCACAGAAGTTTATCCTTTTCTTCAAATTTCTATTCCAAACTTTCTCTTGTGTTATTATTTTGTTGATGTGGAGCCTGCAGAAAAGATTCACACTTTCCTTATGAAAATACTCTCACGCAACTGGTTTTAACTTGTTTCAAAGCCAATTCCTCTGTTTCTAAAATTGTTGCTGAGAATATTGATAATAACGCAATTATTCGCTGACACAACCTGAATGTGCCCTGAGTTTCACCATTGATGGGCTTGAGTGCATGAATGTGTATGCGATGAGATGGTTGCCATATCCTGGCTGCATGGATGAGACCATTCATCCTCTGTCTGCATTGGATGGCCAACCTCTTCTGTGCAGCATTAGTACTGATCACCACTGCCATCACCTACCAAGCCGGAGTGGTAATATAGCTGCCCCTCCTGCGGCCAGAGCAAGGATAGAGGACATCACAGTGAGCCTCCACGGTGTCCAAAAGGCACTCGAGGGCTGCATTCTTCTTGTTTTTCAGGGCCACGTCTTCTTTGCTGCAGTCTTGGACTGGAAGCACTGAGTGCAGCTGTACTTTAAATGTGGTGCCTAGCGTGATGAAGTGGCAAGGTGACAGCGTGCAGGCGAATTGGAGCCCACCCACCATCGAAATGGTGTGTATCCTGAGGGTGCATAATTAATGCGGCAAGTTTGGGACAATATGGCGTGAAAAGCCGCCATTACGGCCAACGGGTAAAACGTCATTTTACCCGCTTGCCACCGCACATAGTGCAAATCTGGGATGATTCCACCCATTGTTAAACATATCCATAAATGTTGACAGAATGTTGGTGATGCTGACACCACCAAAGTAGAACCAGAGAAGCTATTCTACAGGATATAATTCAACCTGCTGTTCTGAGCAGGCGATAAGGACAACCATTAGAAACTGGTGGGATCCATCTTTAAATATTCAGATTGGGCTCTGACGATGTCATCGGAGCCCAACTACTCTTGTACCTGAAAAGTGCAATTACAGTCCATCAACTGGTGAAAATCTCCTGCTGAAAACCAGACGGGCAGGTTTCTTGCCCATTAACATTCCCACCTGAAAATTGCATCAGGCAGGTCTTGGGCATCAATAGGGTTATTCTGGTGGGCCTGCAATTTTCACTGACTGCATATTTTCAAGAGAGATATTGTAAGCCAGCATTTGTAAAATATCTCCATGTTGTCTTATTCATTTAAGCGAGGATAAACAAGCTCTCTACTAGAGAGCAGCTAGTTAATTAGGTAGCTAGCTTAATCTGGTTTCCAGCAGAAAATGAAAGCAAAATACTGTGGATGCTGGAAATTTGAAAAAAATACAGAAAATGCTGGAAAACCTCAGCAGGTCTGGCAGCATCTGTGAAGAAAGAAACAGAGTTAATATTTTGGGTCGGTATAACAGCTCTGAAGAACAGTCACATAGACTTGAAACGTTAACTCCGTTTCTCTCTCCACAGATGCTGCCAAACCTGCTAAAGTTTTCCAGCATTTTCTGTTTTTATTTCTGGTTTCTAGCAGAGTTGACTCATCTGAGTTTCAGCTAGTGTAAATACAAGGTTCCCTGTGCAGCTGACAAACAGAGTGCAATTAGAAAGAAAGAATGAGCAGCTAGGAGTTTGGTGAGTGAGGGAGTTAGGGGAAGGAGGTGCTCCTTTTTCTACTTTTTCAGGTTCTTATTTTAGTACAGAAGAAGAAGCTGATTGGTGAGATAACTGGTAAGTTATTCTAGCTTATAATAAATAGCTTGTAAAGTTAAGATATGGCAGGGCGGTTCAGCGAATGGCACATGGGAAGTCATGAAACACGCCATGTGTCCTAGACAAACACACCTGCAGGAAGTGTCACCAACTGCAGAAACTTGAGCTCCATGTTTCAGAACTCAAGTGGTGGCTGGAGTCACTGTGTTGCATCCGTGAGGCAGAGAACTATGTGGATAGCACCTCTAGGGAGGTGGTCACACTGCAGCCAGATGGAAAGGGAATGGGTGACCACCAGGTAGTCTAAGAGAACCAGACAGGTCGTGCAGGAGTCCCTTTAGTCGATCTCGCTGGCTAACCGGTTTTCCATTTTGGATACTGGTGAGGGCAATTGTTCCTCAGTGAATTGCAGCAACAGCCAAGTTCATGGCACCATATTGCAGGAGGGGAAAAAGAAGAGTGGGGGAGAAATAGGGATAGGGTCTTCACTAATTAGGGGAACAGACAGGTGTTTCTGTGGCCATAGATGTGACTCCAGGATGCTGTGTTGCCTCCCTGGTGCTAGGGGTCAAGGATGTCACAGAGCGGCTGCAGGATATTCTTCTGGGGGAGGGTGAACAGCCAGAGGTCGTGGTCCACATTGGTACGAACGACATAGGTAGAAAGAGGGATGAGGTCCTGAAAGCAGATTTTAGGAAGTTAGGAAAAAAATTAAAAAGCAGGACCTCAAAAGCAGTAACCTCAGGATTACTCCCAATGCCACGTGCTCAGGAGCATAGGATTAGGAGTATTGGGTGATTGAACATGTGGCTGGAGAACTGGTGTAGGAGGGAAGGCATCAGATTTCTGAGGCATTGGGTCTGGTTCTGGGGCATGTGCGGCCTGTACAAGGTTGCACCTTAGCAGAACCAGGACTAACATCTTCACAGCTAGTGCTGTTGGGGAGGGTTTAAACTAGATTGTATGGAGTGTGGGAACTTGAGAGGGATCTCAGATTGGAGATAAGCACAACTGGTGTCAGGAAGTAGAAAAGTAGTAAGTGAAATTAGCAGGCAGATGAAGTGAAGGCAAGCATCAAACAGGATCAGAATACGGAAATATGTTAAATAAACAAAGTTAAGGGCACTCTATCTAAACGCATGCAGCATTCGCAATAAGGTAGATGATTTGAAGGCACAAATAAGGGTAAATGGGATAATTTAATTGCTATTATGGAGACATGACTGCGGAATGACTAAGACTGGGAACTGAATGTTCAAGGGTCTTCAACATTTAGGAAGGATAGGCAAAAAGGAAAAGTAGTGAGGGCAGTGCTGTTAATAAGGGACAAGATCAGTACTTTAGTGAGAGAGGATCTCAGATTGATGGATCAAGATGTGGAATCAGTTTGGGTGAAGCTAAGAAACAGCAAGGGGCAGCAAACATTGGTGGGAGTTTTTTGTAGGGCACCAAACTGTGGTGGTAACATTGGGCACAGTTTAAATCAGGAAATTAGAGCTGCATGTAACATGGGTAATACAGTAATAATGGATGACTTCAATTTACATATAAACCAGGTAAACCTAATTAGCGCTAATACTTTGGAGGATGAATTCCTGAAGTGTGTACAAGATGTGTTTCTGGATACTAATGACATCAAGGGATATTGGGGATAGTGCAGGAAAGTGGCATTGAGGTAGATAATCAGACATGATCTAATTATATGACGGAGCAGATTTGACGTGCCGAATGGCCTACTCCTGCTCCTATGTTCCTATGTTGCTCAAAATGTATCATCCCACATTCCTCCACATTAAGTTTCCTCTGACATCTGCTTAATCTGTTTCCTCCTTCAGTTACTTCCAGTCTTCTTCACAGTTAGCCTCTAAATATTTGCACCATTAGTAGCTTGCTGTGCATGTCTGCTTCTGTGTAATTACCCAATTTATAAATATTTCTGATTATTAGTTTTATTCTTAACATAATGGTTGACATTGTGGTATTTAGACAATTTATAAGAGATTATGGCTGGCATCCCATGTGGTCCCTGGTGCTTTATACACAATTAGAAGGTAGTTGTTAACCCTGTGCCAGGCTATCAGGGCACACCGAAGGTTGCAGTTTTCAGTTCAAGGAAGATTTGGTATGCACATGGTTACTGCTTTCTCTTATAAACACAAAATGAAAGTAATTGAAGGAAGTCCACACTGTAACAGGGGATATTTGATAAATATGTTTTAAATGAAAATTCTCTTCTTCAAACACATCATATTTTTAATCGCTCACTTCAACATTTCACCTGAAATTTGTTTAATCTAAGGTGACATTTTCAAAGCTTTCAGTGTGCTTCAATTGTTTGTTCAATATCTACTCTCATTCATTCTGTCTTATGTGGCTTTTTTGATTATTTGAATTAATAGTCAGTGATAGAAGTGTATGACAGTTGAGCAGACTGAAGCTATTACCAGTATAATGCTTATGATTATTATTATATTGTTTCATTGGCAAACTAATTTTACCAACGCAGACTATGTAAAAACAGGAGAAAAAGTAATTTCCAAACTGCAATCTCAATTTGGTGCACAGTGCACAAGTATGCATTGGTTCAAAATCTGATTGTGTTAGCCGTGCAAACGGATTAGTAGGGCCAACATGTTTGGCTCTGAGGTGCTGCTAGTCCTACAACTTATTCCTTTCAACGCATTTTCTTAAACCGCTGAAACTCTTTCGAGTTATCAACAGTCACAGATTGTAACTCTTTCGAGTACATTCACAGTTCTTGGTTTCCGGGAGTGGGACGTGAACCCACAACCCTCTGATTCAAAGGCGAGGGTGCTATGAACTGAGCCACAGCTCTGAGGTGCTGCTAGTACTGGCGCAACAGGACCCAGAGTTGCCAAAAATGGCAGTCATACTGCTCCCAATCACTTCTCACATGACTCGCTCAGCACCCCATGCTGGTAAAAGTGAGCATGCTTGTGCCAGAACCTTTCAGATTTTGACATTAAACTGCCTCTCAGGCTGATTTAACACATGTTCCACTAATCTGAACTGTGAAGGTCCAGTGAAGGTCCTAAACAGTCCCAACTGAATATGCATTCAGCTGCAAGATGGACATCCCCCGCCCCAAACTACTGCATTATTTAAAAGACCAGCCATTCAACCTGCAGTTGAGGCATTTTTGCAAAGTTTAGGCTGTGTTCTTGGAAGAGTTTTGGTGATCTATTAGATTTTGAAGGAATATTGCGGCAATCTGACAGGGAAGTTGGAGGAGTTTTCTGTGTACAGAAAGCTTACTGGAGTTATGGCGGCTATTGATACAGTTGTTTTTGGCCTGCAACATGACACGGACATAGAGCACAGGCTGTGAAAAAGGAAGCATTGTGTAGAGGAAGGAGGAGGGCTCTTCAGAAGCTCTACCCAACAAGGCTTTTCAGGTAACACTCCTCCCACTTCCACTTCAGCTAGGAACAGTGTGTGAAGTGCCTACATTTCACGAAATAGATGGTTGCTGGACTGTGCCGCCTCCTTCTACAGGACCTAGAGTTGCACAACAGATCAAGGACAGCACTGCAAGTGGCCATCAAGGTCACTATCACCCTAAACTTCTACGGAAATGGATCTTTCCAGATGAGAGCAGGCAACATAGCTAACATTTTCTAGCTTTTTGTCTATCACTGCATTAGGGAATAGTAGAAATCCTGGACTTCTTACAAAGAGAAGCAGGAAGAACAGGCACATGACTTTGCCAGGATATTAGCATTCCCAATGTTCAGGAAGCCATCAACCACATACATATTGTTTCGCGGGCCCAACATGTTAACAGGAGGTAGTATAGGAACCACAAGGGCTGTGGTGTGCAACCATGATAATCATGATGGTGAATGCCCAGTATCCTGGCAGCAGAGATGACACCTTGTGGCAGTTAGCCATTCCTGTCATTTTTGGACCACCTGAAACTAGCTGCTTGGAGACGAGGGATAACTTCTGTACACATGGCTCATGACTCCCCTCTGACACCTGACCATGCAAGGATCACATGCCTCTAACAAGATCCAGGCAGCCAGAAGAAACATCATGGAACAAACCATCAGCACCCATTCACCTATGGTTCCGTTGTCTGTACAGCTGAGGGAGAGCACTCCAGTTCTCACCAGAGCAAGCTCGTGGTGATTTGCTGCATACTCCAGAACCTTGCTATCTCAACTTCCACAGCAGCACTGGTAGAAGCCACCTAATGTCTCAATGCTGCAGTGGAAACCTAGGAGGAGGTTATGACATCCATGCTTGTTGTCATGCAGGCTCAGGCTGCTGCCAGTATGGCTATGAATCTCAGTACTCAAAGAGACATGCAGACTCTCACAGCAGTACAGGAAACTGCACTCCAACAGATTACCAGCATTGCTGAGGCACAGCCCTAGGGGGATTGCCAGAGCCTCTAGGGAGCATGAACCTGCTGTCCTTCCTCAGGAAAAGAGCAATCATGCTCCCATCGGAGCCAGCCCAGACTTCTGCAGCCAATGCCAGACCACGCAGGAGAATATTTTAACCAGTTACGGTGCGTGGTGTTAAAAAGACCAGAAACTTCTGACATGCCAAGAAGCTGACAAGAACCCGCCGACTTCCGCATTTAACCAGAGTGCTTTTATTAGTGTGTAGGAAACCCTAATGGGACAGGTGGATCTGAGATTTAAGGATATTTTAACACACCTTTAACACAGAATTCTGCATTTAACTCTTAGGCTGGGATTTTCTGGCCCCACCATGGCGGCCCAGCCGGAGGTCCATTGCTTTTTGGTGGAACTGGATGATTTTGGCAGCGGACGGGGCTGGAAAATCCCACCATTAGTGCGTGGGTTTCATGAAACTTACCACATAAAACAAGACGAAATGACAGTGCGGATTGTTGGAGCTGAGCAATTGACAGGTACCAGATCCTGCTTCCTTGCTCAAGCGAAAGGTCTTTACTCATAGAACTTTTTGAGAGAGTTTGTTTTTGCTGCTTTCAAAGTGATTTGTAATATTTTGGACAAAAGCAAAAAATTGTGGATGCCGGAAATAGAAAATAAAAACAGAAAATACTGGAAACACTTTGGAGGCCATTTCACGCACCTTGTAGTTTTTTGCCTTTGATCTGCTTTTCACAGATGTCGGCTTTTACAGCAGCATGGGAGCCGATTTTGCAGCTCTATCTTAAACCCCTGATGAGGAACAAGAGGAGCAGCACCAATCGCAGCCTTTTATTCCACCACCTGCTGCTCTGCAAAACAGAAGGGGTGAGCATAGCACTCCAGCTCAGGAGGCAGGCACCTCCAACACAGGATATACAGGCAAAGGATTAGCTTTCTGGTCATGACTCATTACCAGAGCCTCAGGAGGCCCAGTTCTTCCCATCAGGTGGTTATTGATATTTGCAGCCTCCTGGAAGAAAACCACTTTTCAAGTGAACCAAGTGGGCATGCATTACCAGTGATGGTCAAGGTCACCACAACCATTAATTTCTTTACCTCCGAATCCTTCCAGGGATATGTTGGAGATATCTGTAGAATCTAATGATCTGCTGTCCACAAGTGTATCTCCAGGTGATGAATGCCATGTTTGCACTTTGCTACTGAAGAGGCCAGTCAGAATGACAGAATTGCTGCTATAACTGGACTCCCACAGGTACAGGGAGTCATAGATTGCACACATATGGCAATCAAAGTGCCTCTAGGTCACCCAGGACTATTCATCAACCAAAAGGGATTCCACTCCATTAATGTTCAGCTAGTCTGCACCCACTAATAAACTATTATGCATGTCTGTACAAGATATCCAGGCAGCTGCCATGATGCATTTATCCTTCGCCAGTCAAATTTTCCACAGATACTTGCAAAACCAAGCTGAGTCAGTGGAAGCCATGAAGGCTCGAAACGTTAACTGATTTCTTCTCCGCCGATGCTGCCAGACCTGCTGAGTTTTTCCAGGTAATTCTGTTTTTGTTTTGGATTTCCAGCATCCGCAGTAGCTTTTAGCTTTTTGTTTTTATCTCTGAGTCAGTGGATGGCTCCTTGGAGTCAAGGGATACACTCTAAGATAAAGGCAAAATACTGCGGATGCTGGAAATCTGAAATAAAAACAGAAAATGCTGGAAAATCTCAGCAGGTCTGGCCCAAGCGCCTCACCAAATGCTGATCCCAACTCTATAATGCCCTCTAAACGATATGCAGTACCAGTATCTGCACTTGTGCTGGCAAACGTCAGATCAAGTGATGATGCTTCTTCATCAGGTGTCTGCTGTTGTTCTTGCCCTTGATGGTCAGGTTGCACTGTTTAGCCAGGCAGCAGTTCTTGGGTCTCTGAAAGCATAAATGAAGAAAGGGAGGTTTGGGGTGAGGGTAGGAGATGTGGTGGAAAGTAAGGTGTGCATGGTCACTTCATATGCAGCTTTTACATCGTATCAGTTTGCGGGATGAAGGTGAAGTGGGATTCGAGAAGGTGCATAAGGCAGGAACTTACCATCAACTGGATAGCTTCAGCTACACCAGTCACAATGGTTTTAGTCACTGCCACACCAATTATTCAAAGCACCATCGCCTCCAATATGTTCAGGAGATGTAGCTGTGCCTGTCCCCTTCCAGTTCTCTGCTGCTCCCTCCTATTATGCGTCACTGTGTCCTGCAAGCGAGAGGGAAGAGTGACAGTGACTGTGTTGCAATGTGTTTGGGTAATGTGCCTGTCATAGCTGAATAGCTGGAAGTGTATGGGAGCTGTGAGGTATAAGCATGAGGTTTCAGCAACGGTAAGTATGTGAGGTTGAGGTTATGCATGAGTCCTGATTTTTAGAGATAGCTGATGGATTAATTATGAGGCTCAGGTGCATTGAACAGTGTGTGACGTTGACGGTGTAGTGGGTAGCAGATAGAATTAAAGGATGCATTCACTGACCTTGACCACTCGTGTAAGGCAATTGGGGTGCTTTTTCCAGCACTACAGCCTGATTATTAGGTTAGACTTTTTGTATTGACTTCTGTGGCTGCTCTCATTTCCTTCATTGTGTATGCCTGGAAGGCCCCCTGGCCCTTTATATAAACATGACATCTCTCCTCCTTTCTATGTTCTGGACTAAAGCCTCCAGATCTGCATCAGATGATCATGGGATCTCTTTCTCTGACCTGCTGCTCCATTAGAATTCTTTATTTCTTGTAAAAAAACACGTTCTGAAACAGGTCCAACATGTACATTGCAAGAATGCACCTCTCATTTAAGAAGTGCAGGCCAGCTCTAACTATTGATAGTTCTGCATGCACCTGTGCCCCCGATGAGCATGCAGGGAATGTGCAGCATGTTTAGTGCTGGACTACATGTTGCTGCATGACTACATACTGAGATAAGCAGGCAACATACAGTTTATGTGCCTGTTATGGCACAGCAGGTGGTAAATGCTGAGCTGTTCAAATCCCAGAGGGAAACTTGAAACAATTGCACAACGATTTTACAATTTGTCTTTATTTTGAGGTGCGTGCCTTGAATTCAGTAGTAATAAACCACCGAGTCTTATAGGTTTCTTACAAAACTAAATTAAACCTTTAAGCACATACATAAGTTTACAAATTACTACTCTGATAACTCCTAGGTCCCCTAGTTAATCTAACTCCCAGTTACACCTCAATTAAGGCAACAGTAAAACACATAGGGCAGGATATTGAGGTCGGTGAGTGGGGTGGGGCGGGGGCGGGGCCCGCTCGCCAACACGTAAAATGACGCGTGCTGACATTGAGCGGAACTCCTGACATCACCCTGCGTCATTTCAATTTTCAGGTCAGTGGTGCACAGCCAAATCAGCTGTGCGCCCGCCGACCTGTCAATGGCCAATTGAAGCCTTTTAAAAAGCAATTGAACTTGTTTCGTACACATGCGCGAAAGAGCGCACTCTCGGCTTAGGGAATCACCCCCACCCTCACAGGGAGCGCATAGCGCTTCCTGGCGGACATCATGTTGGGCGGGTCTTAATTGGCCCGCCCATGTAAAATGGCTGCACGCCCCAACTGGGGGCGCCAATTGGAGGCGTGCCTGCACGCACCCGCTCCTGAACTTCCCCCCCCAACAGGGAGAAAATTCTGCCCATAGATTTTAAAAGACCCAGGCAAAGTAACACAATACCCTGAACAGTCGAATTCAAAGTGAGTTTTCTTCACTTCAGTTCATGTAGACAGCAACTTGAGGCTTAGAGGCTGGAGGCTTTTCACACTTGTTAGACGTTCGAATGCCTTCCTCTTACACGTAACCTTTATACAGGTTTCTTCCTTTTTAATGTAAGTCCCATTGTCCCATTATGTCTTTTCAACTCTACTTTTCTAATAGTAAAAATCTCCCATAGTACCATTTTTATCAGTAAGCTTTGGGAAAATTAAACACACAGTTTGGCTTCTTCTGGCTAAGTGTAACATTTCACCACCTCTTTTGAAATTCAGATTACTTTGGTTTATCTAAAAACATAAATTTTCCCTTTACACCTCACATTCTAAAATTTCAGCTATGTTTACTTATTTAATATTTCAAACCGAGCTTCTCTTCTGATACATTAAAGCCTTCAGACAAGGTGTGTTTAATTCAATTAAGTCTCCCACCTCCCACACACACACAGATACACATTATTCCTACCTTACAATAAATTCCAATAACATTATGAAAATTATTATATTTTCCTGACAGTGCTGTATCACCTCAGTGGGATGTGGGGCAATCATGCACCATGTTCCCCTCAACCAAGAAACAATAAAATCCAATCTTTAGACATTTAAAGTTAACGTTAAAAGAAGGAAATTTGAATAAAGTTTTTTCCTAAGCGGTGATAAAGTTATGAAACAGATTACCAGCAGGGTGGTGAGACAAAGCTATGCCAGTTGCTTTTAAAAATTGACTGAATTAATTTCCCTTCAGAAAATTGACACAGAGCTATTAAATCCATAATTATAGTAAGGAACCTGATGGGTGGTTTGGAAAGGGATGCTAGTAGACCTACCCAAAATATTATGATGTTATCATTTGCTTGTAAATTTCATAAATTCTCATGGTAGTTTTATTCGACTAGAAGCAATAACATTAGCATCGTCTTACAAGAATCAGGTCACAAGCCGGATAATTCTTCACACCACAGTCTGTAACAAACCATAGTATTTTCAAGAGACTATGTTGACACATTGAGGTTGTTTGCTTAGTTGAGCAAATGCTAAAAAAACACACTTTGAGGATCAGGTTTAGTTGTCAAAGGAGATTTCAAGGATCCTGTCTGTTTTTTGGGGAGGAGGTAGGTGATTAAAGGCTCACAGTGTTGAATCATTGTCATACATAAGTCTTTTATGGACAGATTTAATGATTAACCCACCAAGGGTTTTTTGGGGAGGAGGTAGGTGATGAAAGGCTCACAGTGTTGAATCATTATCATACATAAGTCTTTTGTGGACAGATTTAATGATTAACCCACCAAGGGAGTAGAACTGACCATCTGCTTAAATTGGTGTGAGACAGCCCACATCATTTCTCTCATATTGCAGAGATGGACATTTATACAAACTGTTTGGTTCTGTAGAAAAGCTTAAGTTTGATAATTATTTACAATTCGTGGTTTAGTTATGTGTAGTAATTAAGAAATAAGACCATAAGACATAGGAGCAGAAATTAGGTCATTTGGCCCATCGAGTCTGCTCTGCCATTCAGTCATGTCTGATAAGTTTCTCAACCCCATTCTCCCGCCTTCTCCCCGTAACCTTTGATCTCCCTACCAATCAAGAATCTATCTATCTTGGTCTTAAATACACTCAATGACCTAGCCTCCACAGCCTTCTGTGGCAATGAATTCCTTAGATTCACCACTCTCTGGCTAAAGAAGTTTCTCCTCATCTCTGTTCTAAAAGGTCTTCCCTTTACTCTGAGGCTGTGCCCTCGGGCCCTAGTCTCTCCTACTAATGGAAACATCTACCCCATATCCACTCTATCCAGGCCTTTCAGTATTCTGTAAGTTTCAATCAGATCCCCCCTCATCCTTCTAAACTCCATCGACTATAGATCCAGAGTCCTCAAACGTTCCTCATATGTTAAACCTTTCATTCCTGGGATCATTCTCGTGAACCTCGTCTGGACCCTCTCCAGGGCCAGAACATCCTTCCTGAGATATGGGGCCCAAAATTGCTCACAATATTCTAAATGTGGTCTGACCAGAGCCTTATAAAGCCTCAGCAGCACATTCCTGCTTTTATATTCTAGTCCCCTCGAAATAAATGCCAACATTGCATTTGCCTTCCTAACTACCGACTCAACCTGCAAGTTAACCTTTGCACTCCAGACTTCTGAATTCTCTCCCCGTTTAGAAAATAGTCTATGCCTCTATTCTTCCTACCAAAGTGCATGAACTCACACTTCCCCACGTTGTATTCCATCTGCCACTTCTTTGCTCATTCTCCTAACCTGTCCAAATCCTTCTGCAGCCTCCCGGCCTCCTCAATACTACCTGTCCCTCCACCTATCTTTGTATCATCTGCAAACTTAGCCAGGATGCCCTTAGTTCCTTCATCTAGATCATTAATGTATAAAGTGAAAAGTTGTGGTCCCAACACTGACCCCTGTGGAACTCCACTAGTCACCGGCCGCCATCCTGAGAAGGACCCTCTTATCCCCACTCTCTGCCTCCTGCCAGACAGCCAATCTTCTATCCATGCTAGTACCTTGCCTCTAATACCATGAGCTCTTATCTTACTGAGCAGCCTCATGTGCGGTACCTTGTCAAAGGCCTTCTGGAAGTCCAAGTAGATAACATCCATTGGCTCTCCTTTGTCTAACCTACTCGTTACCTCCTCAAAGAAGTCTAACAGATTTGTCAGGCATGACCTCCCCTTGATGAAACCATGCTGACTTTGCCCGATTTTACCATGCACTTCCAAGTATTCTGAAATCTCATCCTTAATAATGGACTCTAAAATCTTACCAACGACCGAGGTCAGACTAATCGGCCTGTAATTTCCCATCTTTTGCCTCACTCCCTTCTTAAACAGAGGGGTTACATTAGCGATTTTCCAGTCCTCTGGGACCCTCCCTGACTCCAGTGATTCCTGAAAGATCACCACTAACGCCTCCACTATCTCTTCAGCTATCTCCTTCAGAACTCTGGGGTGTAATCCATCTGGTCCAGGTGATTTATCCACCTTCAGACCTTTCAGTTTTCCTAGCACCTTCTCCTTGGTAATGGCCACCATACTCACCTGTGCCCCCCAACTCTTGAACTTTGGGGGTGTCACTTGTGTCTTCCACTGTGAAGACTGACGCAAAGTACCTATTCAATTCCTCCGCCATTTCTTTGTTCCCCACTACTACTTCTCCAGCGTCATTTTCCAGCGGCCCAATGTCCACTTTTGCCTCTCTCTTACCCTTTATATATCTAAAAAAAACTCTAGCAATCTTCTTTTATATTACTGGCTAGTTTACCCTCATATTTAATCTTCTCCCTCCTTATTTTTTAGTTGTCCTCTGTTGGTCTTTGTAGGCTTCCCAATACCCTGGTTTCCCACTGCTCTTCGCCACATTGTATGCTTTCTCTTTAGCTTTTATGCTGTCCCTGACTTCCCTTGTCAGCCATGGTTGCCTCGTCCTCCCTTTAGTATGCTTCTTCTTCCTGGGGATTAATTTTTGCTGTGTCTCCCAAATTATTCCCAGAAACCCCTGCCATTGCTGTTCCACTGTCTTTCCTGCTAGGCTCATCTCCCAGTCAATTCTGGCCAGCTCCTCCCTCATGCCTCTGTAGTTGCCTTTATTCAACTGTAATAACGTTACATCTGATTCCAGCTTTTTCCTCTCAAATTGCAGGGTAAATTCTATCATATTATGGTCACTTCCTCCTAAGGGTTCCTTCACCTTAAGCTCCCTTATCAAATCTGCTTCATTACACATCACTAAATCTAGAATTGTCTGTTCCCTAGTGGGCTCCACCACAAGCTGTTCCAAGAAGCCATCTCGTAGACATTCCACAAATTCCTTTCCTTGGGATCCATTACCAACCTGATTTTCCCAGTCTACCTACATATTGAAATCCCCCATGATTACTGTAACCTTGCCTTTCTTACACACCTTTTCTATCTCCTGGTGTATCTTGTGCCCCACATCCTGACTACTGTTCGGAGGCCTGTACATAACTCCCATTATGGTTTTTTCACCTTTGCGGTTCCTCAACTCTACCCACACAGATTCTACATCATCTGATCCTACATCATTTCTTGCTATCGATTTAATTTCATTTCTTACTAACAAAGCAACCCCACCCCCTCTGCCAACCTGCCTATCTTTTCGATAGGATGTATATCCTTGGATATTTAGCTCCCAGTCCTGATCCCCTTGCAGCCATGTCTCCGTGATGCCCACCACATCATACCTGCCAATTTCAATCTGCGCCACAAGCTCATTTACCTTATTTCATATACTGCGTGCATTCAGATACAACACCTTCAGTCCTGTATTTCCTGTCCCCTTTCTCATTGTCGTCCCTTTATCTGATGTGCTTGAAGTTAGATTCCTAGCCCTTTCCAAACACTCTGTCCTATTTTGTGTTCTGGAGACTTGAATAGCCTCTCTTGGGTTCTCCTTTCTTTTCAGTTTTTTCATAATTTTCCATGAAATTGAATCCACCCCCACACATGCTAACCTGCTGCTTTGTTTCCCATTAGTCATACTTCTTGGAGTTTTACCCTTCCCTCCCCCCCTACTTTCTAGTTTAAAGTCCTGTTAACCACCCTATTTACCCTTTTCGCTAGAACATTGTTCCCAGATCGGTTCAGGTGGAGACCGTCCCAACGGTACAGATCCCTCCTGTTCCAATACTGATGCCAGTGCCCCACGAAATGGAACCCCTCTTTCCCGCACCACTCCTTTAGCCACGTGTTTACTTCCCTTATTCTTGCGTCCCTATGCCAATTTGCACGTGGCTCGGGTAGTAATCCGGAGATTATGACCCTTGAGGACCTGTTCTTTAATTTAGTTCCTAGTTCCTGATAATCCCCAAATAGGTCCTCTTTCCTAGTCTTACCTATGTTATTTGTCCCAACGTGGACCACAACAACTGGATCCTCCCCCTCCCTCTCCAATATCCTTTCAAGCCAGCCAGAGATGTCCCTCACCCTGGCACCGGGCAGGCAACATACCATGCGGGACTCTCGATCCTGCTTACAAAGGAAGCTATCAATTCCCCTAATTATAGAATCCCCTACAACTACCACTTGTCTTTTTGCTCCCCCCTCTTGAATCGCCTCCTGTGTCATGGTGCCGTGGTCAGCTCCCTACAGCCCTCTTCCTCATCCACACAGGGAGCAAGTACCTCGCACCTGTTGGACAAGGTCAAGAGCTGAGGCTCCTCTGTTCCTGAACACAAGATCCCTCTACCTGCCTCACTTGCAGTCACACCCTGCTGACACTGACCACTGACCAGACTTGAGGTACTTAATCTACCGGGTGTGACTGCCTCCTGATACAAAGCGTCCAGGTAATTCTCCCCCTCCCGGATGTGTTGCAGTGTCCGGAGCTCGGACTCCAGCTCATCAATTCTGAGCCGGAGTTCCTCCAGCAACCAACACTTGCTGCAGATGTAGTCACTGCGGCTCGCAATGGGATCTTCCAGCTCCTACATCATACAGCTACAGCACATCACCTGCCCAGCCATCTCTACTTAGATAATTAATTTATTAATTAGCTTTACAGTGTTTTTTTTCAAATTTGGTGCAGATTTCCTACCAACCAATCAGGTCACAGCTTTCCTGTGATGTCACTTTTTCAGTTTTGGCTTTAGTTACTCTGTGCCCCGAGGTCACCGCTCCGGTCCTCCTCCCTCCGAGTCTGCTCCCTAGAGACAAGGCCACAAATCCCCGAGGTAAGCTAGATTTATACTCACCACTCCAGTGCTCCTCCCTCCGAGTCTGCTCCCTAGAGACAAGGCCGCGAATCCCCGAGGTAAGCTAGATTTATACTTATCGCTCCAGTGCTCCTCCCTCCGAGTCTGCTCCCAGGATTTACTCACCAATCAGCTGCTTTTTCTTTAAAATCCACTTTCAGAAGAGTGTCCATCACAGGTCTGGTGCACTCCTGAAGGCACTACCTCTTCCTCGCACTTTTTTAGGTTTGAGGAGGAGGGAGGAATGGAAACACTACAGCAATGTAATGTTTGGGGCTATTCCGTTCTTTGACAGTGGGTCCTCCTCAATTCCCTCCTGAGTCGCGGTGGCTGCGATGACTTCTCCCAGAATGCTTCAGTCTCTTCTCACCAGCGCCCTCTGTTGGATGCCCTTCCTCCTGTTGAGTGCAAGAGTCCTTCTCCTCGATTCCCTCCTGAGTCGCGGTGGCTGCGATGACTTCTCCCAGAATGCTTCAGTCACTTCTCACCAGCGCCCTCTGTTGGATCTAATTGAAGTATACGAACCCAATATGATGTGTTGAATTGTTGGACACTAGCACATCACATGACTTGATCTTTGTTAGCATCTTACTCATACTTGACAAGGGAGAAAAACCATATGCCTCAAGCCAGTGTTGCAAGATGTCAAGGTTGAACAGTTCTGGTCTGGGACCATCAACCTCTCTAGCCATTAAAACTTATCAGTTGTATTCCTCAAAGATTCAAGGGCCTATTGTGTAAAGAAAAAGTTAAAACATTCAGCCTTGTGTATTTAATTAATTTAGTATAACTTGTGATGTTTTATCAGAAGAAGCAGTCACTTTCCATCACAGTGTGTAACCATGTTTGATTTTGTAAGTTTAGAATTAAGTTCTGTAATTGGCCTTTTCTAGTTATATAGTTCTCTTGACTTTTATTACTTAGGAAGTGTCATGTTATATTTTTATGCGTATCTTATTGCCTTAACTTTAGCATGCCAATCACTTTTAAGGATTGATTTTATATGTATTTTATATAGACTTTGTGTAATTTCTGTAACTTTGTAATTTTTGTAAGGCTATGCACTATCCTGTATTTTTAATTAAATTATACCGAGCACTGGCAGATACAACAAAAACGTACAATGACAAGGCAGTTCTTTCAACCAAAACACACTGATAAGCGCCTGTCATAATGAGACTTCTACAATACATACGATATTAATATCTATAGATTAATTAGACATCTGGACCAATGAGTTCAGAGTTACTAGACATCACATGCTGTCTTATCTCAAATAAGCAGACATCGAAACCATCCTAAAACCCCCATTATCTTAGAAGAAAGTTGTAAAATTTAATGAAATTACAGGAGAAGGCTATAATGAGAGATGCTCCCACAAGTGATTGATGCCTCAGAGAGCCGGTCAGGGGACAATAGGAAATGGCCTCAATGGATGATCATCACCTTCGAGAAACCAATCAGAAACTGATTATGCACCGCCTAATTCAATCAGGCCTGATCACGCACTGCATGAGCCAATTGGTAATCAGTAACATCACTGATCATGCACATGGGTTGTGGTTGGGAAAGACTTAAAAAGCACCAGCTCTGCGCTACAAGATGTGTGCTGAATTTGAAACTGAAGACTGCTTGTCAGCTGAAAGCAGAAGACCAAAGGACTCTTGAGAGTGAGAGAGGGAGAGGAAAGACCCCATGTCGCCTCGTGCCCTTGGCTGAATCGGGAAGCAGGAACTGCGTTGAGCCAGTAAAGTTTCTGCCTAGCTTTGCTAAGTATAACTTTTTTGCTTAATAAATGTTTCCTGAGTTACATCACTAAGTTGTCGCCTATTACTGAATGGTGAAAGTCTCAAAAGAACAAATTAATATTCAGTAAGTGGGTTTGGAGGTTAAACATCCACAAAATCTAACAGTTCACAATCAATACTCCTGAAGGAATATCAGATGGAGGGAATGTACATGGCTCACAAAGGAAATCTTTCTCTAATTTCTTCCTAGATATCACACTGCTTTCTGATTTTTAAAAAATTACTTTTTCATCAGATTTGTGTGTATCTGGTAAGGCCAGTGTTTATTGTCCGTTGTTAATTGACTTTGAGAGGGTGCTGGTGAGCCACAGAACCATAGAAAAGTTAGTGTAGAAAGAGGCCATTCAGCCCATTATGTCTGCGCCTGTTTGAGCCATTGTCTTGAACTGCTCTAGTCTGTGTGGTGTAGGTGCATCCACGATGCTGTGAGATGGGAAGTTCCAAGATACAATAATGGCATTGCTTTCTCTTTTAGCTCAATTATCCTACAATGCGATTTGAATAACATTTGAAATGAATATTTCTTTTATTGCATTGCTCGCCTTTGATAAAAATGTGGCTCAAATTTGAAAATTGATGTAATAAATGGATTGAACTTTTACAATTATTAAACTGATGCAATGTAGAGACCTTTGTACCTTTTTAGTTAACAATATGACTCACTAAAGTGCTTAAAGAACCAACAACTCACTCAGTTACTGGACCAGTTATTTCTGAATTCATCTCGATCCATGTTAGTTGGTTTTCCAGGAAAATTTTTGTTATCCACCATGCTTCAGGTCTGGGAGGTGCTGGTTGATCAACTATGATGGTTAGCGGTTAATTGAGAGGTAAGGTGAGTTCTGCGTTTTAATCCAATGTGAAAGCTCCAGGATAATCACAGGGTATTGAGGTCTCACGAAAGGTACGGGAGATGGCATGAATCGAATGAGAGACACTGAGGAGAGATGGTGCTGCAGAACAGTAGGAGGCTGAGACCCAAGGGAGGACAGGCTGCTGATTAATATTACCAGGGAGTCTGACATCTCCAATCAAAAAAGAGACCTGACAGACCCGACAACAGAATTCTGGTTAATTGGTAGAGTATCCGATAACAGAAATTTTACTGCTAACTCTCTCCTCTCGTACTTGCAACCTAGAAACTGATTTGGAGTCCACAACCATATATGTAAAAGTTCTAGAATTAAAATGAGAATTGCTACCTCCTCTGCCAATTTTTGTTTGTGAGTAAAGTGCCCTGTTAAAGAAAGTATTCCCACTCAAGAAGATTCCTTTTAAAATTCAAATAGTAATATATACGAACATACAAAATTGATCGGCAGGAAAAGACTAGCTAGTCTATCGAGCTTGCCCCATCAAAAGCTTCTGAAACAATAACTAATGAACCTCCCATAGTTTTATTTGCAGAAAAAAATAAAAGCAAGCGTACCTCTTCTTGCAGTTACTTCTCTTGTTCTTTCTTACTCTTTTTTTTGTCACTCTATCTGGCCTTTTTTATGTTTCACTGCTCTGAGGCATTTCTAAGTTGGTCTGTTTCTTCCTATTTGTCTCCAACTCTTTACCTGACTATTTCCTTTGTGGAAGTCATTTTTTTCCTGTCTGCTCTCCTGAATGTGTCTCAATTTTTCTGAAAGCAGTAATGACAGCCAACATGTCCAACAGTTCAAAGGTGGATACTGTTATGATCTTGGTTGAGACAGTAACTTTAAAAAGAAAGAAATCCCAAATTACAGTTAGTTACTAAAGGAATGAAGTTGCAAGATTCCACTTTTTGAAACAAGAGTTTTTACTATACAAGAGTAAAAAAAAGCAAACACTAATTATCTTAGTTAATCACCCTAATACCCAAAGTCAACATTAGTTAAACATGAATTAACAGACATATTGCAATCAATTATAAACTATAAATTACACATTAAATGGCAGATATAACTAAGACAGATCTTATGAATTGACTCAGCAGTTTATTCAGCATATAGGTAATCAAACTCAGTCAAAAAGTCCTACAAAACTCCACCTTCATTAGGAAGAATTTCAGCTTCTCTTCTAGGATGTTACTTGATCCTCAGCCAACAGCAGTGCACAACCAGAGTTCCATGGACATGGTCTTCACCAAAAATGATACACCTCTGCAGAACCTCCTCAACTCTGCTTAACCTCCTCAACTCTGCATATGATAGTCTGGATGATGTAGATCCACTAATGTTATCTTCAAGTAGCAGGAAAAGCTACAGCAACTATATATTTGCTTATTCTCAGTTTCCAAATCTAGCTTCTATCTTCAGCCTGCTTGTACTGCACAATTGAACTCATCATCAACTGAGCTCCAATGATTCTGTCTCCTTTTATATGGGGCAGAATTTTTAGGTTGGTGGGCGGGTGCGTGCCCAACCCAATCAGATGCAAAATTGCGCAAGATGACGTTGGGTGAGCACCCCGACGTTATCCTGCGCTCGCCCGATATTTCAGTCGGCAGGTGCATGCAAAAGTCGGAAGCGTGCCTTCTGACAATTAAGAGGCCAATTAGTGTAATTAAAGTTGCAACTGTCTCCAAATTTTCATGGTCAGTCCAACCTTACGGTTGGCGAACGGGTGATCCGGCCAGGCAGACTTTGCATTTTTCATGGAACCTCATCCAAGGGCGGGATGAAGTTTCCGTTAATAAATTTTTAAAAAGTCTATGGACAGCAGTTTTATCATGTATATGTTCAAGTGACTGATTGTGATGCTTGGACATTTTTTTTCCAGATTTTAAAACCTTTAATTGTTTTCAAGTCTTCAGCTCCCTGAGGTAGCTCTGTCTTCAGGGAGCTTTCATTCAGTGCTCACCTGCGTCAGCGCCCGCCCTCCACCTGCCCCCACCCTGGCAGCGCTGAGCATTTCAGCGCACGCTTCATGCTGGCTGGCAGTTAATTGGCCAGCCAGTGTGAAATTGTGGTCAGGGGCCAATCGTGGTCAGCAGTCCATTCCCCGGCTGATCCTGGACCCGCTGATCATGCCTGCCCGCTGACCTAAAAATTCTGCCCATGGTTTCAACCAGAGGTTTTGGTTTCCAATCTCAGTTTCAGTCTTGGGTTCCTTAGCAACTGGGAGGATCAGTTACCTTTCTCAGTTTCCCTTTTCAATTAGGGTCTGTCTCAAAAAATACAAGATTTGAAATCATGAGCGGAATCTGTCATTCTGGAGTCGAAGTCTGTTGGCGGGCGGGATGGTTGGTTTTATTCCTGCTATGCGGTGCAACAGCTGAACATTCACAATCTCCTGCTGTCCAGCTCATTGATTATGCATCCGCAAGGAGCTCGGCGAATCTCATGGCGGGTCGAGCAGAAGCTCACTCACCACGCCATATTTAAACAGCAGCCGGCTACCCATTTCCTCAATGCAGGCCTGAAGCTCCACATTACTCCTCCAGAGTTCTTCCGGCCGCAGTTCGTACTGGAGAAGCTGGCAGGTATGAAGGCACAACCAGCATTGCCTTTCACTCATTTCTATATAAGAGCACTGCCTGCGATATATCCATGGTAGGGCCAATGCTCGCTGTTGAAGTGGACTCTGTTCGCCAGCATCTTGACTTTCTTCAGGCCCCTATGCCTCTTGCTGCTCAGGTCCTTGCTCCCACTAACGCTGTGCCGACCTGCATTGGGCCCTATTTCGCCTTAACGGAATGACAGCCATTACCAAGGCAGGATTGCCTGCAGCCTGCATCATTGATGTCTCCGTGGATCTGTGAACAACTTGAAGTGATAAATTTAGCGGGCATGTCCTTTACAGGTTTCTCCCTATCTCAAAACCAGCAGGCCAGTGTTAACCCTTCGTCTGGTCGCCATCTAAACATGGCATCCCCATTCCACCCTTTCCAGGTGAAGGACATTCTGGAGGATCAGAGATTGGCACTCATCCCGTTCATTCATTTCTGCACATGGTGACATTTCTCTTTGACCAGGGTGGTGAGAGCCATGTACAAGAAACCTAACTTGACACTATTCCACTTACCTCCACTACCCTATAAATTCTATGGCGAGACCATTTCCTTGACAGCATAGAAAGAGTAACCACGTGATCCCTTTTCAGCCATGACCATTCACCTGGGACGATGGAGGTTTGGAGTCGGAAGTTGGCTGCTGTCCACCAGTGGTGCCCCTTGGAGGCATCCATCTCCCTCCCTCTCTTCATCCCTGACTGCAGCAGATGGCAAATGCCACAGAATGAATGGGATCTCCACACCTTTCTGGGATCTCATTGTTATGAGGCTCTTGAGCAGGAAAAAAACCTGCTGCCGTGGGGCTTCACCAAAGAGAGGAGAACACAACTGAGTATGGTTGTCATCCAGTTGCCTAAAAGTTATTAGGTGCCCCATTAGTCGGCCCCTTGTGCCTACTTTGAACTCTACCCACCTGAAAAGATCCTCCTCCCACTTTGAGGGATATTACTTACTGGCTGTTATGACACAGCAGTTGGCAAAGGCTGAGTTGTTTAAACCCCAGAGGGAAACTTGAACAACTATCATAACCTATATTTTCAATTAGTATGTTTGAGATGGAGCTCTGAATTCAGGAATAAGACCACCGAGTCTCAAAAGACATTTTATATAAAACTAAATTGAACATTTATTCATTTAACAACAGATTAAACACATACACATGTGTACAAATTATTACCATAATAACTTTTAAACAAATCCCCAAATAAATCAGTCCCAAGTAAATCTCCACCAAGGTAACAATAACCCATAGACTTTAAATGGATGCCAGGCACATTTGACCTTATAAATTCAAAATAAGGTTCCCTGTAATTTGGTCCCTTTGCAGACACAGTTGTAGGCTTAAAGGCTGGATAGATCTTAAATGCCTTTGCCTTACACACACAAACTTCTTTCTGTAAGACCTAGCTTTTCCTTTGAATATAAATTTTCCATTGTATCACTAGGCTTTTAATGTTACATCTCCTAACAATAAAGCCTTTCATTCCACCAATTTTATTAGTAATATAAACACATTGCTTGGTGCAAGATTTTACTCCCACTCTTGAATGTTTTATTCAACAAATGCAAATTTACACTTTACCTTCTCCTCCTTACGTTTATCTATTTAACATCTCAAAACTACTATACATCAAAGCACCCAGACTAGCTGGCTTTAATCCAATTAAGACACACACAGTCAAACAAATAGACACAACTCCTACTACAATTCCAATTTAAAAATAATTTCCAATAACATTATAGGCATTAATAACTCTTCATGACACTGACTAACTGGTCAAGGTCAGGTTTGAAAAATGGTGGACTTCACCTCCCAGACCCGGTTCACCACCTTCTACCCTCCCCCTGCCACCTACCAACTTCCCCCCATCACCCCTGACCCACCCAATATCACCATTCCTCTCCCCTCTGTCACTCTTGTACCCCCCCCACCCCCGTTACTCTGGACCCTATTACGATCCATCTCCATGTATCTTCCCTCCCCTCAGAGCCAACGCCTGTAAACATCCCCATTCCCACCCTGACCCTGCTCCCTCCCATTACCCAAGCCACCTGTCTATTCCCCCACTGTGATCCGCCCATGAGACCTTCACCTACCAAACTCTCAACCTAGACCTGCTACCGTACTGCACCCCACTCCCCAGTCTGACAGTGATAGAAGCAGACAGTCACAGAGTGCATCCCCCAGGACCCCACCATCGACACCACCAACCCCATCCTCTAAGACACTCAGTCGCCCACCCCCAACTTTCCTGGGGACTCTCCCTCCCCCACTTTCCCGTTTCGTCTGCCTCCCATGTCCAGCTTTGGAGCAGCTTTTGCAACCGGCACTCAATATGAATGAAGTTATGCGACATCCCCAGGAAAGCAAAAGCAGCATCCACTGACCTCAAAGTCATGGAAGAGATGAAGAAGGTGCACACCACTTACATACAGTCATAAAACTGAACGTTCAAAATTCTCGCTGGTGGGGAACTTATTTTGGAGAGCGAACTTAATTCCGGTGAGGTGGACTTTTGATGAACATGCATGAGATGCTAATGCTTGCAAATGAAGTTCCTGACATTGTTTGTCGGGAAGTTTGACCCGCCTTTAACCCACCTTGGAAGTTGGGAGAACAAAATTCAAGCAGTTTATGCTGCCGTCAGTAACAGATATTTTTTTGCCTCCCACCACGATTCCGGCTGCTGGTGGGACCAGAAGATTCCACGTCATGGATTCCATCACAATACTGTGATCAGTCACAGTAAGATGTTCCAGCTGCTTGGGAGCATTTGAAATGCCTGGAAACACTGTAGTGGTTTGGGATCTGGGAGTATTTGTGGGGGTATCTAGGAGCACTCAAAAAATGGGTTTGGAGTACTTCAGGTGGGCTCTGGGGACCCTGAAGCAGGCTGGAGCTGGGAGCAACGTGGAGGCCTGGGGCTTTGAGCAAAAGAATGGCCACTGGAAGCACATTCAACCTGCTGGACACAGAAAACATGCTGCTTTAAACACATTAACTAAGCTGAGGATGGAATGTTCACCAAAATGTAGAGACATATTGTGTATTCAGAAGATATATAGGGTAGCACGTGCAGGGGAGAGCAGGAGATTGAGGTCTAAGTGGATGTCAGTGATCCAAGGTCCAGCTAAACAATCCAAGCTCCACTACAGAGTATTAGGTAAAATTGAGGCCAATGAGAGAGGGGAAGCCTGTGTGGAAAAAATCTGTTCAAGGTATTGAAAGATATTGCAGGTACGTTACTTGATAAGTTTTGTGGTTTTCTTTCCCATAGTTGCTGAATTCTTATTTCATTTCTGACATAAGTTTTATTCTTGGAGATATATGATTATAGGTTTAGAATCTTACATCACTGAAACAGACTATTTGACCCACCAAGTCTGCACCAAAGTGTTTCTCCAGATGGGCCACAGGCAGGGATAGAAGATGGAACAATATCAGTGACTATTAGTTCTGGTATTTACTTCAAAATCAAACTTTTAAACTATGCATTGCCACTTCAAATCAAACACCATACATCATGTAATGTATACCATGCATTAAGGCTTTTGACAACCCTAGTTGGCAGAGTAAATAGCTGGGAGCCAAGAAATACTCCTCAGTTTTAAAATCCTGGGCAACCACTGTGCTGAGTATGTTGGCAATTTTTTATTAGATAAAACAAATCAATTTGCTACTTTATTAAAGGAATACGCTGGGGAAGACTAATAGTTTACAAAAAGCATATTTTAAGCTGAGACACAATCACAATAAATTTCTGGAATTACACTGGAAAAGAAGTGACTTTTGACATAGCTCCATGCCGCAGACTGAACACACGCTCAAGTTAAATAAAACTGTCAATGCGGTGACTGATGTGATTTCACATAGCTGGGGTCCTGTTTTGCCAAGGAAATGATTCCTACTGTCTCAAAAAGGAGACTTTAAAAATATTGGCACAATTCAGGAAAGGCTTGTTTTTAGACCAGTTTTAAAATTGGAATATTTTAATATCCCATCACATTTAACATAATTCACCAATGTATGAATGTAAATTGCAAATGATATATTAATAAGAGATCAACTCAGCAATTCAAAAGTCAGGTGCTACAGTTTCCCCATCCCCCAAAATTAATTGAAACACAAGTTGATACTCCAATTTAAATTATTTAGGAAGATTAGCTGTCAATGAAATAGTCATTAAAATCCCAGGTTTATCAACTAACTTAATGTTTCTTCATCAGAGAACTGCATGTTAATTTGAATTATACAGCTAAAAATATCATATCTATGTTTTAAAATTGGACAAGATATATGAAGTTGAACATATTACTAAAACTCATGTTTTGTTTCCTCATATACTTTGAAAGGATATTGCTATTATATATATTTTGTGAACAAAATGGCTTAAAATGTCAGTGGCACATTTGCTAAAGAGGGCAGGATATCCCCACCCCAGTAATACTTCTAAATTCCATTTCTTGGGACAAAAACAAAGCACTAACCAATTTTAAAAATAAAATGCTACAGATGCTGGAAATCTAAAACAAAATCAGAAAAATAAGCATTTGAAAACAGTTGTGAGCTCTGAAGAAGGGTCTGCAGATGAAGTATTACTTTATCTGTCCAATTCATGGATTCTGATTGACCTATGTGTTTCCAGCATTTTTGTTAAACAAATCAGTTTCAGTTATTGAAGGGAAACTTTCGGCAAAAATAAATAAATAGAAACGCATGGAATGAAACTGAAGATCTGTGGTTACGTCAGAAATGAGAAAAAAAAGTCACTTGTCTATCAGCAAATTCTGTAAGCATGTGAAGTGCCGAATGATACAACTGGACTTCCTGAGACATACAGGCTCTTGCAAGTTGTTGAGTGCAGAATGCTCAGAGAAATGTTATTAGTGAGATTTATGGCTGGCAGAGTAAAATCAATTGCAAATCCATTTAGAAATGCGGTGCTGTGTTTACTTTTCAGAATGAGATGCATTAAAATAGTCTAAATGAATGAAATATGTTAGTCTTGCATCTCTTATGCATTTCCATTTCCCAAATTAATCATCCTTTAAGCCTCTCTAAGCGACTCTGCCAAATAAAGTTCCAGTTTTGCAATTGAGGCAAAACTGAGGCCAAACCAATCAATTGTGTGGACAGGTGTGCATTTGCAGCATCAGCGTAGGCCTCAGGGATGACAGTGGCCCTATACCTTTGGATCCAGTTGTGAGCTTGCCAAGTATGTGTTGTATCATGTGCCTGCATGCCAATGTAATGTAAGGGTGCTCAGCAGAGCAAGGGTTAATGCGGGACTGGAGAATAGCACCTCCCGCTGTATGAGTATACAGTCACATGGTAATAAACAGAGAAAAGGCTAGAAAGAATGCTTTGGAACCAGCCTGCATGGAGGTAACAGCACCATGCAAGACATTAACCTGGGATCTGTAAATAGTTAAAGACTAACAATAAGCGGTTCTTGTTTAAATATACAAATCTCAAGGTCTCATCATTGAGACATCTAAAGAACCCACATTACAACAGTGTGTTTGGAGTTCTGCGGAGCCAGTGCCTCCCACATCCTGTTAATTCTTAATGTAGTTAAGGGGACAGACTTGGTTTGATATCTGCAAGGAAGAATACAGTACTAAAACTATAGCCAACTGTGATTTTAACAAATGGGGGAGTAGGGGCCGAATGGCCTACTCCTGCTCCCAATACATAAGTTTGTATGTAATGTTTCCAGTGCAAAACTTCAGTCTTCCTCAGCAATATAAACTAGTATAAAAGGTACCTAAAGTAGATGCTAATGAAAAACAACATTGAATTTGCTCTTGACTTTAAAAAGCCTACTTATTCAGGTCAGACCATGGAGTAGATATATTCCCATTTATATGCTGCATAGCTGGAGTGAAATTGGACACAATAATATGAAATTCAATGGGGAACTTAGTTATCTATTTTACTATTTAAATCAGGCAAGGCTCTAGTTCAGCTTCCTTCTGCCTGGCTAGTTTGTTCACTGCAGGAGGCGACTGCAATGAATCAGGCAAATAAGCCTGCCCACCTGAATTTTCAATCTACGCTCATCCATAAAGAGGCTCTTCATTCCCAGTGGAGCCTCACAAAATCAAGGTCTTAGTGGCAACTTGTGCAGATTAGTGTGCAGCACATTTAACATAACTGAGGTTGTGTATTTTCAGGAATTACCACATTATATGAGAAAAAAATCTCACATATAAATATATGGCGGTAAAATTAGGTAAAGTAGAGAAAGTTACGCTATCATAATTTAATAGCTTCCACCTGCTTCATGGTCTGGTTTTACTTTTGGAAGTATGAATATATAAATTGCTTCAGATGAACATATTTTTCAATTGATGTTCCTGTACAAATGCTTAATGTACCCATACTTTAGTGCTTTGTGTACTGTTTTTCAGATGAAATGAACCCATATAATATAAATGGATCATATATTCCAATCATTTGATTTAAAAGTGTTAACATATGCTAACTATAGATTTCAATGCTGTGTTCATATAGTTTTTTTTATATAAGAATATAAGAAATAGAAGCAAGAGTAGGCCATTCAGCCCCTCAAGCCTGCCTTGGCTGGCTGATCTTCTGTTTCAACTCCACCTTCCTGCAGTATCTCCATATTGTTTAATTTCCGAAGTACCCAAAAATCTATTGATCTCTGTCTTGGATACACTCAATGACCTAAAATCTCTGGAGTGGAGGATTCCAAAGTTTCACATACCTTTGAGTAAAGATATTTTTCTTCATCTCAGTTCTAAACCCCTTATTCTGAGATTATGACCCCTGGTTCTAGACTCCCCAACTAGGGAAAATATCCTCCAAGCATCTATGCTGTCAATCTACTGAAAGATTTTTTATGTGGCAATTAGATTACCTCTCATTCTTCCAAATTCTAGGGAAAAGAAGCCTAGGCCACTAAGCCTTTCCTCATAGAATAACACTCTCATCCCAGAAATTGTTTGATTATTAGTAGACGATAAGTTAAATCCCTGCTTAGATTAATTACTTGTTGCATTCTGGCTTTCCTAACAAAGAAATTGCCATGTGTACAGAAATAGATGAGCTTAGGGGTACATCTGTCCCAGATTTGCACAAAGCATGACAGCAGCTGGGAAAATGGACGTTTTACCCATCAACCGCAATGGCAGGTTTTCACACCATATCGTCTCGTTCCCAGCGCGTCCCACCTCATTAATAATGCAGTTACGGGAAACACGCTGGATCGCTGGTCGGTGGGCTCAGGTTTGCCGGCCCCGCCATGACCCCGGCACTTTCTCACTCGAGGCGCCATATTTAAAAACACACCATAGCGCATACCTACTTCATGTCTACAGGCCAGGACTGCTTCAGGCGACAGATGGCCCTGAAAGCAAAGAAAACGACAAGCTTCAAATTTAGTGACCCCTCTCTGGGGGCGCCTGCTGGACACAGTGGAAAGGCGCCGTGATGTCATCTACCCCCACTCTGGCCGCAGGGGAACGACCAGAGCCACCAATTTGGCCTGGGAGGTGGTGGCAATGGCCATCAGTGCCATGAAACCACAGAGGAGGTCAGCCATCCAGTGCAGGAAGAAGATGAATGCTCTCATCTGTTCCACCAGGGTAAGTCAACCACCTCATTATTCTCAGCTGACACACTCACAAACCCATCACACATCCACTAGGGATCTCACACCTCAAGGGACAACACCACTAACTCTCACACACACCCTCATATCTCCATCAGGCTCATATCCTCTGGAGCTCACGTCCTCAGCCTGTCCCCGCTCACCACACAAACATTCCCCACGCAGTGCCATGTGTCCTGCTCACACTCTCTCCATCTGTTTTCATGCAGGAGAAGCTGGCTCACAACAGCAGAGAGAGTTCCCAGACCAGGGGGCGGAGTAGCCCACATTAGGCCCCTCACTCATTTTGAGGAGCATGCCATTGCGCTGACTGGTGAGGACGTGGACCATGTCTGCAGCGGTGAGATCGGCAGCAAACACCCATGTGAGAATCCTGCACCACATCATCACTCTCTCAATGCAACTGTGAGTGCTCTCTCTCCTGCTCTAGATTCTCCTGCCATGCACTAATATTTTCTACTTTGGTTCACAGGGAGCTCTGCAAAGCAACGAATGCCCTCAGCCAGCCAGTCCCTCAGTTGCATCCATGTCCTCACTTCTAGCTAAGAGGACCTCAACTCCATCCAGGTCTTCGCCTACAGCCTAGGGTTAGCTGGAAGAGCTGGAAATAAGCAGCTTGGAAGACCCATCACAGCACTTACCCACACCCTGTACCAGTGCAGAGACACACACCTTGTTGGGACCTAGATATAGAGCAGGCTCGGGTTCACAATCTGGTGGTCACCGCATAGACACCTGTCCACAGCAGGAGGAGGCAGGTTCAGCCGAGCTTCCCGGAACTTGGAGGACTGCTGGGGAAGAGGCATCTGTGAATCCGAGTCAGATGACGAGCCTCTGGATTCAACCTTCCAGCTCACCATGGAGAGTCAGCAAAAGATGGGGGTGGGGGGGAACATCACGCAGAGCTGTTGGAAGCCCTCAACAGAGTAGCACGCCAGTCAGAAGAGTGTGTCCGCCTGCTCTCTGATAAAGTAGTGCCCATGTGTGTGCATATGGAGGTCTCCCTGGGGAGGATGGTGGAGGCCATGGAGACCCTGGTCCAGCAGAAAGTGGAGATGTGTACAGATCGGCACTCTCAGGGTAGCCATGGGTGAGTTCCTGCAGTGGCAATGCAACAGGGACATGAGGAACCTTGATGTCCCTCCAGGTGCCCCTTCCCCTTAAGGAGTCAGGCCAGGGCCCTTGGGCACCCAAAGGGAGGAAAAGTGGCAGCTGGACACCCTGGGTCATCCACTCACGAATCTCAGAGACTATCTGCTCCCATTGAGCCCCCTTTGCCTGTGACCCCCTCAATCTCACCCTTTGTCACTGCAGAGGGAGCAGCTGGACAGCCAATGCAAGCTGGGGCCCTCAAGGCTTCGGCTCCAGAGGACGCATGTCAAAGTCATCAGAGGCAACAGGGCCGACCATTGCACAGGCTGTCTCCACCCCTGCTGTTAATGTCAGGGCAGCACCGAGAAGAAGTAAAAACAAAAAGCTAAAAGCTACTGCGGATGCTGGAAATCCAAAACAAAAACAGAATTACCTGGAAAAACTCAGCAGGTCTGGCAGCATCGGTGGAGAAGCTGCCAGACCTGCTGAGTTTTTCCAGGTAATTCTGTTTTTGACCGAGAAGAAGTGGTTGGCCTAGAAAAGTTGAGAAATCCTGATCACAAGTGATTGCACAGGTGAACACATTTTGTCGCTGGATAACCTGAAAATATATTTACTTTCACTAAATAATATGTAATGTTGTCTTTCAGCTTCACTGACAGGCTTTGTGAGTCTTCACCCCCCCCCCCCCCCCCCACCCCCACCCCCCAACACCCTCGCCCCCCACTAGCAACCAGAGCATGAATGATTCTGGAGGGAGAAGTGCATGTTTGGCAGGGGCCTTTTGGAATGTCGTGCAAGCACTCTCCCACGTACGTGGAACCTTCATCCATCACGCTCATCTCGTTGTCCAGAGCATTTTCAGTGCTGTCTGCTGGGGTTATGTTTTAGTTGTCCATCTGAGCTGCCCTGCATCTCCACCCACCCACTGACTGCACTCCCATGCTGCACCCTTGCCTGTCTAAAACGAGGCTCCGCTCACTTTTGATTTCGACAACCAGGGTAGTTGTTAAGTTTCTGATCAACTCCCCAGTCCTTTTCCCTTCCCCAGTCAGCGATGTCCTTTCCCTCTTCACTGTTGACCTCCCAGCATCACATTCCACCTTCCCACTGTCACCTACCAACCAGAACTTTCCAGGATGTCCAGGTGAACGTGCACATTCCCTCCCTTCCTGAGAATCCCATTCCCATCCACATTGACCTCCCCAACCTCCTCCTTCCCACCCCCAGAGCATGTGTCTGTCTCCGAGTCCCCATCAACCAGCCTCGCCATCCCTTCTACCGCTACCAATGCACCCTCACCCCCTCATCCTTCCGGCTCCCCCTGCCCCCTCTCATGCTCACCATTCCCTCCTACCACAACAACCCTCTGCCTCCTGGGGAGTGAACTGTCATTGACTCCACAGACCCCTCCCTTGCACATTCACCTGGACAGCCCACCCTTTACTCCTTCTCCCTCCCTTAATACCTTCTCCACCCTTACTCCCTCCTCTCCCCAGACACCTTCTGGCCCCCTGTACTCCTTCCTCCCCCCCTGGACTCCTTCCCTTACATCTTCCTCCCCCCTTACATCTACCTCCCCACACTGCATTCTCCCCCATCACACCCTCGTCCCCGTACTCCCTCCTCCCTTCTCCCAACCTTACCCCCCAGACACCTTTGTCCCTCCCCCTCTAACCTCATTTGCCCCGGTACAGCTTCCTCTCCCAGTCAAACCTAGACCTTCCTCTCCCACCTCCGTCCCCCACCCCAGATACACCTCTTTCTCCCACTCACAGTTGGACTTTCCTCTCCCCCCTTTACCAATCACCTGTAACGGCCCGTGGCCAAGACTGTGATGTTCCAAAGCAGACCTGAAGCATCAATAAAGACCTCCTACCTTCTGTGAGCTGCTTCATGGCAGAGCCATGTCCATGAGAATCCACCCAGCATGTGATGCACGTGTTCCTCCAGGGTCCGGTAGCCATAGGGCTCCAGCATCTCCTGCTCCTTGGATGTCCGTCACCTGAGCAAGGCCCTAACGGTAAGTCCTGACTTCTGCGTGTCACATTTGTCCAGATGTGTTCTGCGCTGGTGTGTTTTCCCACTGGCATAATGGTAAATCTAGCAAGGGTGGACGATTCCATTAGCGGGATGCAAAGCATGTTCATGCTGGCCTCCAGCGGGATTGGCGTTCCGCTATGGCGGACACCATCAGAAGACCCCGCTATGCTTTTCCACCAGCGTGAAACTGATTTTTGGCCTTCTTGCCGTATTGTAGCCCCCCGGCCTCCATGACACCCGATGCCAACAGGGCCAGAAAATCCCAGCCTAGGTGATTGAGAGAAAGTTCGAGCCATTATTCAATAATGAAGTAACTCAGTGAGGCATAATATTGGTACTAAGCTATCCTATCCATTCCATGAAATAGCTTCAAATATAATGGCAATATTGATGGTGGAACATTTGAAAATAGGTACTCTGTGAATTATAATTTTTGCACTTTGATTTGGTTGTAGAATACTGTAAAAATGAACAAAAATAATAAAGATCAAATCTGACATCTTTTGACTTCTAAAATATTCTTCAACAGTAATTAAACAATAATATTCCATTAAATATAAATGTGATGATATTACGGAGTCCAGTGATTTGAAGCTTCACAGAGAGCATTACTTGAGTATCATCCAGCTATCAGAGAAAGGAAACTTTCATCTTGCTTTGTTTGTTTTCTTTTTCTAGGTTCCAGAGGTGAAAGAAGCATTTTAATCCAGCATCTTTTTCAATCTACCAGGCTTAATTAAAGAAGTATGCGTATAGCTAAAGATGAAACATCTGGATTTGCAATAATATGGATCAATTTTAAGCCTTTTTGTTCAATTTTGTGCTCATCAGATGAGGAGTACTGCACTCTCACCTCAGCAACATGCCTGAGCTGTAACTCCAGAACAGCAACTCTTACTGCATCGATGTGAGAGTTTACATTCGTCACAGAGCCATCGATGAGGATGGTCCCATTCTAAGCCAGGGAAGGCTGCACAGTGAATGGGTATGGTGGGAAGATACACACATCAAATATTAATATTGAAACATCAAGAGAAGGTAGGATTTATTCTCATTTTTAATCTCACTAATAACTTTAAAGCATCTCATAACTCACCAGAACAATAAGAAACCTAGTTTATTTAATCCAATCACATACCAGTTTTGCCTGTAGTTTTTGCAGTCTGGCTTAATCCATGTTTCCCATTTACAGGGAGTGTTAAAAGTTGCTACCCCTCTTTCACTATTTGAAAGGGCTGCTCCTCAATGCCTGGCTCTACTTCAGACGCACACCTGCTTTTTGGCCACTGGGTAAGGCACCCAGGGTTAGGAGGCAAGTCAGAGGACCACCTCCTGTACCTGGCCAAGGTACCCATCCTTAGATTATGGTGGTTGCCCTGATTGCCTGCCTGTCTTCCCCAGCTTTGTCTGCACCTGGTGGCCCTGGAGAAGGAGCATGCTATGTCTCTTGGTACACTTGAGGCCTTTAATGATTTGTGGGCAGTGTAGGGACTGGAGTGTGTATTTTTTTATTCATTCATGGTATGTGGGCGTTGCTGGCTAGGCCAGCATTTATTGCCCATCCCTATTTGTCCTTGAGAAGGTCGTGTGAACTGTGTGTACAGAAGACGGATGGAAACATTGGGCTGAATCTTCCAAGCTGTGGCAATCACCTTCAGATTGTCACTGCACTCTTTTATTTTACATAGTGCCAGAGCTCCGCATTTCTCGCCCTGACTTCCAAACTGGGCCTCTTCAGAAATGAGGAGGATACCTGTTCTCGAAGTGCTTCTTCATAAGGCAGGATTGTCAGGAGAAGCCAAGCCATGCCCCCTTTTTAACGACACTAGGTGCTGTATTTGGGCAAGTCTTCATTCACTGATACGGTGAAAAGCTTTGGGACATTTAAATAACTTTTCACCGTGTTAGTGAAGGAGTGTGTGAGTTAAGTGGGTAGGGTGGCAGAGTGCCAGCTGGGTAGGGTGGTAGGGTGGTGAAGTCGGGTGGGGGGGGGGGTTTGAAGGGTTGGGAGGGAGTATCAGTTGTGTAGTTGCCCAGAAGTTAGGTGTGGTTTTTTCCCTCCTGTCCAATATTTCTTGGGTAACAATTCTGGTAAGTGACTTGGAACCTTCTGAAGTCTCTGAATCGAACTCAGAGTTGGAAACTTTTTCGGAGGGTTCCGGATGCAGGGGAATTGCCCATTGGAAGTCGAAACTTCCTGGGCAATTCCCACAGAGTCCTTGTGTTGGGACTTCCGAGGGGAGCGCTTCTTCCGGGGTACCACCATCCAGAGATCGGAAGACCTGGGCCATTATTACTTAAATTGCTAAGTTTCCTTTGTCTTTTTTTATAAGTTCGGTTTTATTAACTGTACCCCTCTTTAAAAAAAAGGGGCATATTCTTTCGATCTTTTGTTTGATGGCACTGGGGCAAACTAGTTCAATTAATTAAGAGGCATAGCCAAAGATAGGCCATAGGCTAACCATTGCCTGTTGTCACAGAGCTTACCTGCACATTAAAGTGGAGGACACAATAAATAGTAATGGCAGCTGTCTTGATAGAACTTTTCACCTGCATCTGATTGTCAATCGGAGAATTTTTTTTTTGATTTTGAATCAGAAGGTCTAATTGTTTCTTTAAAATAAATCATATTTACTTCCTATAATTGACATTGTAACTTTCCATTCAAAATGGACTCTAAGATCCTGATGGCAAATCCTACTCTCTCAATTGGGGCTGAATTTTCTGGTTGGCCGGGTGGTGGAGGGGGGCGTGAACCCAATCGCCACTCGCGATCGGGTCCGTGCCGCCATTTTATGGGGCGGGCCAATTAAGGCCCACCCAGCGTACTTCACAACTCCTGTGCATAGCGGGAGTGGGCAGGCGGCGGCAGGTGCGCTCAGGCCAACGGATCCAATAGCAACCCGGTGGCCTGTTTAAGGCCCTGGCAGCCTCGGAAAGGCAGCTCCCAAAGGCTGGGTGAAGGGCTGTGCAGAGGGGCAATGAAGTTCACACAAGCCCGGAGGGTAGCCCTTCGGGGCAGGCCAGGCCGGAGGGTAGGGCGGGGGCCAGTGTGCCCCTCGTTTTTCAGATGAGTGCCTTGCTGCCCTCCTCGATGAGGTGACAGTACAGTGGGAGGTGCTGGTTCCCCAGGATGGGAGGAAGAGGCCCCCCCCCCACAACATGACGAAATGTGCCTGGGAGGAGGTGGCGGAGGTGGTGAGCTCCCGCGGTGTGGTGCGGCGCACCTGGATCCAGTGTCACCAGCGCTTCAACAACTTGTTGCGCTCTGGCAGGGTGAGTACCATGTTGGCTTTGGGCATTTAACCCAGCAGGTAGCCTTACCCTCTGCGGGACCCCCGCCCCCAAGTCTGAGTGTCATGACTGCATTGAATCATTGATGGCATGCGTCCTTTGCTGGGTGGGCCAGCAGATATTGCCTATGCTGAGGTCAGCCTGAGAGGGTGGTGAAGAGGTGGGCTCTGCGCCCGCAGCATGTGGCACACTGAGACCCGCATGACTGTTTTGGGGGCAACCTGGAGGAGCTGCACCTAGGCGCAGTGCTGGAACTGCAGGACATGTCAAAGTCAGGGTGATGACATGTTGGGAGGGGAGCTTCAAGGTGGCGTGGCAACGAACCATCTGCTGCCCTCTGCGCTCCATGTGCTTGTGCCTCCTTGCTATGGAAGGATATACCGTGTGGTGGCTAATGTAATGTAGGCAGCATGTGTCCAAAGGTTCCACGGGCCAGAGGACAACTGCCAAGGTCATCGAGGCCAACAGGACAGCAGAATCAGCAGGCTGTCTCAGATGCCGCACCGAGCGATGGGGCAGCACCAAGACGCAGCACCAGGAAACGAAAACATAAGGCACCTTAGGCACACCACAGGTTTTTCACTGGCGCTTTTGTGTTGGCCCGAGATGAGGTCCTTATGATTTGTTCTGATTTGTAACCAATTTTTTTTTGCATAAGTTTGTTTGCTTGATGTATTAAGTTCAGATATGTCACCATGGCTGAGGGTGACTCTTTTCTTCTGCATGTAGATGGTTTCCAAAACAGTAATGAGTGCTTTGTTGGACATTCAGCTTTATTAACAAGGCCCTTAGTTACTGTTCCTAACCTGGCAGGTTTTGCACTTGGGTGTCGAGTATCGAGCCGACAGCCCAGGCTCGTCCTGGAGGTCCATCTGTGGTGTGCTAGCTGAAGGTTCGTTGGATTAAAGCCTCCCAGGCATCCCTGCCTACCTGCAGTAGTCCCGGGTCAGCGTCTACCCCCTCAGCTTTTCCCTGTGCGTGCTCATCCTCAGACTCACTGATGGACTCATCGTGTGCAGCCCCAGCCACTGCGTCAACATCTTCATCGTCCACTGTGTCGCCCCTTTCCAGCGCAAGATTGTGGAGAGTGCAGCATGCATCCACTATCACCGAGACATTATCTGGGGGGTACTGGAGTGTGCCCCGAGTGGTCCAGGCATTGGAAGTGTATCTTGAGAAGACCGATGGCTCTCTCCACCACAGCCCTTGTGGAGCGTGGCTCCTATTGTACCGCTGCTGAGCTTCTGTTCTTGGATGGCGGAGAGGTGCCATGAGCCACCTTCTGAGGGGATAGCCCTCATCACCCACCAGCCAACCATCCAGCCGGGCTGGAGCACTGAAGATCCCCGGCACCTGGGAGTGTCTGAGGATGTAGGCGTCGTGGGAGCAGCCTGGGTACATTGCACAGACTTGTAGAATCTGCATCCTGTGATCACACAATATATGCACGTTCATGAAGTGGAAGCCCTTCCTGTTGACGAAGGCAGCGGGCTCACCTGCTGGTGCCTTGATGGCCGCATGTGTGCAGTCTATTGCACCCTGGACGCAGGGGAATCCAGCAATGGCCACGAAGCCTCTTGGCTCGCTGTGCCTGGTCCCAAAGGTAATGGATGAAAGTCAATGCACGCCTGAACAGAGCGTCTGTAACCTGCTTGACACAAGTGTGGACAACAGATTGGGAGACACTGGAAAGATCACCCACCGAGCCCTGGAGGGAGCCAGAGGCATAGAAGTTGAGGGCAGCTGTGACCTTCAGAGCCACTGGCATGGGGCATCCACCCACACAGATAGGGGAGATCTCAGGGCTAATCATCTGACAGATGTAGTTCACTGTCCCCCTCGAGAGACGGAGCCTCCTTCTGCACTGCACCTCAGACATATTGAGGTAGCTGCTTCGCCGCCTGTAGACCCTGGCAGCAGGATAGCGGGGTCTTCTGCAGCCCCTTCCACCTTGGTCCGCCTCTTGGCCCTGCGCCCCTTGTGCCTGCGCCTCTCCTCCCAAAGGTGGCTCCCCTGGAGGCTGAATGTGCACTTTTGGCCTCCTCCCCCTTCTAGCCCTCCCTTCCTCCTCAGAGGAGCTGCCTCCAGTGGATAGTTCAGCTCCCATTCCCAGGCTATGGGAAGGCTTCCTGAAACTTGCAGGCCCAGAAAAGATTCCTCACTGCAGTGTGCTGACCTGAAGGTAATGACTCCAGACAAAGCAGCTGGTATGCGTTTTGAAGTACTGCAGATCTCACAGGCAAGTTTCAATAACTTTGAAAAATAAATACTTGAGAGAGCACACTCGCGACCCCACTGAGCCCTCTTATCCCGCCCGTGGATGAGGTTTATACAAATCTGTCCTACCCGCCTGCCCGTTGCGCCCGTGCGCCAACCTGAAGATTGCAAGGGCGCTGAAAAATCGGCGTCAATTGGTGAGTCAAGGGCCTTAAGTGGCCCATTAATTAATTGTGGACGCGCATCGGACATCATCGCGCGCCCGCCCAACGAAATATTGCGATGGCGTGCAATGATGTTGGGACGCTCACCCGACGTCATCGCGCGTCATTTTACGCGCAAACGTGCGGGGCCCGCCCCTACACGCCAACAGGAAAATTCTGCCCTTGGAGTTGAAGGTGGCAGTCTTCACTTATATTCTGGAAGTGATCATCTATCAGAGCGATGTGCCCAGAATCACGCTGATGTGTTTTAGGTGTTATAATCTGTTTCCTGATTGACCCTTATTAACAAGGTATATGATGAAAATTCTGCAAAATAGCAGTAATCATGTCATGGGCCCAGGTCTGTTAGAAATTTCAAGCACAAATGCTGACTTAATGGTATGTTTCATGATTTTATTGTGACGTATTAAATTTTGATGATTATTAGATGAGAAATTTTGTTTTCGATGACAGTAGACGCAATATCAGAAAAAAACATTGAACAATTTCATTGGTTTCTGTCCATTGCCATTTATCAATGGTTGTTTGCTTTTTATTCATAGTTTTCCTATTGCAAGGGGTGGTTTTATAAAGTTAGACATGATTTACTTTAGCTGTGCACAACTTAATTACTGGATCTCAAATGCACCCTTTACCTGCTTTAGTTCAACAGGGATATAACCATCAGGCAAAGAAATAGACACTGAATTAACAAATATTACCAAAGTTTATTGAACAAGGGATTAAAAAAAATACACTTATCAATTAACTAAAGGAGGAAAATAACAAACATATGGGCCAGAATTCTACGCTAGGTGTGTGGGCATGTGCCTGACCTGACAGCACGTGAAATTGAGCGAGAAGACGTCAGGTGCTTGCCCCAACGTCATTGCGCAGTCACATGATATTTCGCTTGGCAGGCGCGCAATTGAGCCCATTAAGGAAGCAATTGAAATCGACTTTATATGCCCTGTCCACTTTTACGGTTGGCAGACGGGTCAATCAGCCAGGCGGCCTTTACATTTTTGCTGAAATCTCTATCCAGGGAAGGATGAAATATGATTATAAAAAGATATCTGGGGTTTGATGTTTTTTGAGTTCTGCTGTCAGGTGCTTGAATGTGTTGAGTAGACACAGTTTGGTGTATATTTTTCTTGCCATTTAATCTGCCCATGTCTGCAGCTCCCTGAGGCAGCTCCGCAACAGCAGCTGTCTGCCTTCAGGGAGCTCGCTTGAAGTGCCCACCCGCACTCTCACTTTTGTCAGTACCCGTCCTCTTCCCGCCCCCCACCTCGGCAACGGTGAAGCTTTCTCAGTGTGCGTTTCTGGCCAGCCAGTGTGAAATTGTGTTCAGGGGCCAATCACGAGCGGAAGCGCATTTTGAATCTGCTTCTGGGCCCGCCCATTGCGCACACCTGACAAAAATAAGATTCAAGCCATACTTATGAATAATACATTTAAAATCATGAAGTCTGTAGTGTATGGCTAGTCCAGAAGCAGAAAATTACCTCAAATCTTCTCGCTGACAGAAATTCTCTCTATCCTCGAAGAAAACTGGACTATTCAGGGTCCACGCCAACAGGAATTCTACATCCGCCCCTGAGAAAGCACAATACGGGTGCCTTTACTTGGTTTACACAAATAAAATGCTTCCCGAAACCCTCTTTTACGCCTGATTCTGGCATCACTCTGTCGTATTAAGGTGTTCAGGACTGTAAGGGTTAATGTGGGACTGGGGAAATATAACTGTCCACATTATGATGTAGAGAGTCACATGTGAGTAGTTGAGTGTAGTGGCGACTTTGGTAGAAGTCAGCTTGAAGATAGCTCCTAGTCAGGTTTGTATCCTATATAAACATAATTATGTGTTGTAAATAAATAAAGTCATTTTTCAACCATACAAGCCTCTAGACCTCCACATGAGGCAACATACAATCTTACAGCACATTCCTACAGCACGTTCCACCTTGATCCAAAGTTGTTGTTAATAGCCAATTGGTCAGTAATGTTGTAAGGATTAATTTCATTGGCTCTGGCCATTTGCACGCATTGCCGTAAACATAAGACAATAGATTATTTTAAGATGTATTCTTTATCTTAAACTGTGTAGACTCCTTATTCATTAGGGGCAATTACAAGAATAGTCAAGGACAGTTTGTTTTGACAGGGGCCTTGACAGAATAATGTAGTCGCTTCCCACAGACACTCTCACAGCATGTTTAAAATACGGAATAGCAATGTTAGTAAAAAAAACAGAAATGAATAGAATCCAACCCTTATTAACCACCTGATTAATTACTTACTCTTCAGTGACAGAGTAATTGAGGTACTTCTTCTCATACAATCATCTGTTATTAGCTGGTTTGTTGCCACTTTCCAATACATGTTTTGCAGGTTAGTGCACTAAAATATTGTATAGTTTGACAGCAGGTATTCGAATCACAAAATGGCTTCCTTTAAATAAGGGGTGGGATTTTCTGGTGCCGCCAGCAACAGGCATTGTGGCGGGTGGGACCAGAAAATTCGGAGCGCAGCCAAAAGTCAGCTTTCTGCCAACAGGAAAACAAGTTGCATTTTTCCCATCCGGACGTTCATGACGGGCGGGGTTTCCCACTACACCATGTCGGGGATGGTATTTGCAAGCCTTTGCATTTCATGAATGTTTATTAAAAACTCAGCTCAGTGGAATCACGTTCGCACTCCCAATCTAATCGCCCCACTGGTGGATAAGTAGACGGTCTGATTCACGACCTGATATTACTGGCATGCACCTGGCAAACTGCACTTCGCTCGTGGCTTCGAGGTCTGTACCAGCAACGTTCGCCTATCTTTCACTGCGCTTCTCTTGCGGCTGCTCTAACTCTCCTGCTGGTCTTTCCCAAGCAGCCTTGGCACAAAGGAATGTGATGGGGGGGGGTGGTTGGTAAGGGATATGCTTGAATTTGGGGTGGCTGGAGCACAGGCAGGAAGGGATGGACAGAGACACATGACCGAGGGGTGGGGGTGGTTAAAGTGAAAGGAGGGATAGCTCTGAGGCAGTCCGGGGCAGTGCGTACCATGTAGTCAGGGTCAGGGAGTAAAGGCAGTCCTGGAGCAGTGTGTGCCATGCTACAAGGCAAAGCCTGGCACGTATGTCCTGGTCCCAGTCCAGGGAGGGGCAGGCCCTGTCTGTGCTGTGTTGGTCATGCACAGCATGGTATGCAGGATGTTGTTAGCCACTCGCACATTTGGGTCCTGGGGGTTGGTGGCTTGGTATATGTATTGGGCAGCAGATAGCACAGTCACCACCAGGGGAGGCATCTGCAGCCTGTAAATGGTGAACTGGTAAGAGGGGGACATTCGATGGTCTCATGGGGGTTGTCTCGGTAGGTGACTGTGTATAGGGCCTCAAGATAGGGAGGGGTGAGGTTGACATGGGACATGGGGACATCCACAGAAAAGAGTTCAAGGTGAAGGACAGGGATATCTCCTCAAATGACGATGGGCTCCAAGGTTAAAGAGGAGGCAGGAGAGTGATCGGAGGGAGGAAAACTTGCACATGATGCTCTTCTAGGACAATAGTAGGAGGGACTTGGACTGTGACAGGGATGGGGTTGGAAGCTGGTCCCATAATTGAAGTGGAGAAGCACCATTTCAACAGCCGATAGAATGATGCAGTTGAAAAATAACCTTGGAAAATATCGCTAGGGGAGGAGTCTGAGGACTTGTGGGAGGAGTTGACCTCTGCACTTTTGGGCTGATTGAAGGGACACCCTAATAATTTCTGCTTCAGGACATGGGGAGTAAGGTTCAGCTGAGACACGTCAGGAAGACTCAAAACTAACTGAAGGATTTGGGCAATTTAACTCATGGTGCACATTATTGTGAGAATCCATTACAGTTTAGGGCCATAAGGCTATAAGACATAGGAGCAGAAGTAGGCCATTCGACCCGTCGAGTCTGCTTCACCATTCAATGAGATAATGGCTGATCTGATAATCCTCAACTCCACTCTCCTGCCTTTTCTCCATAACTCTTGATTCCGTTACTGATTAAAAATCTGTCTATCACAACCTTGAATAGTCTTAACAACCCAACCTCTACAGCCCTCTGCGGTAAAGAATTTCACAGATTCACTACCCTCTGAGTGAAGAAACTCCTAATCTCTGCCTTAAATGGGGACGCCTTACTCTGAGATTATGCCCTCTGGTCCTGGACTCTCCCACAAGGGGAAACAGCCTCTCAGCATCTACCCTGTCAACCCCCTAAGAATCTTATATGTTTCAATAAGGCTGCCTCTCATTCTTCTAAACTCCAATGAGTACAGGCCCAACCTACTCAACCTCTCCTCATAAGAAAATCCCTCTATACCCAAGATCAACCTAGTGAACCTTCTCTGGACTGCCTCCAATGCCAGTATATATCTTTCCTTAGATAAGGGGACCAAAACTGTTCACAGTATTCTAGGTGTGGCCTAACTAGTGCTTTGTATAGTCTTAGCAAGACTTCCCTATTTTTGTACTGCATTCCCTTTGAAATAAAGGCCAACATTCCATTTGCCTTCCCTATTACCTGCTGAACTTGAATGTTAGCTTTTTGGGATTCATGCACAAGGATCCCCAAATCCCTCTGTGCTGCGGCTTTCTGCAGTCTTTCTCCATGTAAATAATATTCAGCTCCTTTATGTAGATGCCAAATATAAATTGGCTGTGACTGACCATTTGTTCCTCTCATAGGAATGTGCAAAAGTCAGAAGGGTGCAACTATAAAGCAGCCATGGCTAAAGTGATATGCAAAATGCTGCAAACAACCCTACACGTTGCAATCGAGAAGTTCAGGCTTTACACGGACCAATGATTACAGTCACTACGTTAGTGCAAGGCTGTGTTCTAGCCTACTCCAAAGAAGGCAGCCTGACAATGCCCTGACTGAGGCTGATCGTACCTGGCTGTACTCATCCAGATCCTACTCCATTTGTGAAAGTGCCATCATGCCTGGGGCATAATGAGGAGGGGGCGGCGGGGGGATAGAACTCAGCTACCAGTGATCCTTAAGGCTGCAAGGGAGGATATAGGGATGGAATGTCTGGAATGAGGGCAACCTAAGGTCTTCACAATGACTCTCTAACTTGCCAATGAAAAGTGATCATTGCAGGGTAAGGTTCAATCATGTCTCTGAACTATTTTTCCACAGACACAAGGAGGAGTGCACAATGGAGGCAACAGGCAATGCTGCTTTCTTCATGGCTTTCATGCAACTGAGGAGAAGAAGGGCCTATTGCCATCAGGCGTGGAAAAGGGAAGAGCCTTACCCTGAGGAACATGGGCCAGCAGGGCTTCATGAAGACCCAGAAGCTGAAGAGGAGAGACCAGTTCCACAGAGTCCTTCGGCATGACCCAGTATCGAAGACGCCTCTCATACTTGCAGATGAGTGACAGACAAAGATGCCCTCGCTTGTCAAGAGATGTGGTGACCCACATCTGCTACATTCTCCTAGAGGATCTGACACCGCATTGTCTGGGAGGCCATCCATTGCCAGTGACCCTAAAGGTGACTGCCGCACTCAAGTTTTTTTGCGAGTGGCTTGTTCCAGGGCTCCACTGGGGACCTCTGTGGAATATCACAATCCTCCGCTCATAAATGCATAAGGGAGGTCACCGATGCCCTTTTTCAATAAGGCACACAATTACATTCAGTTCTCCCTGGATGAAGCCAGCCAGGCTGCCAGAGCAGTGGGATTTGCAGCGATTTTCGGCTTCCCACAGGTGCAGGGTACCATCGAGTGCACACGTGGCATTCAGAGCTCCCTGGCAGCAGCCAAAATGATACAGTTACACTTTCTCAATGTGCAGTTGATCTGTTACTCCCAAAAGCAGATTATGTAGGTATGCGCAATGTACCCTGGGTGCTCGCAGTCTGAAGACTGATCTGAATCCAGACTGTGGCACCTCTCCACAGGCCAACCTTCATGTAAGAATAATGTTCCAGCCTCATCCTCATACTGAGTCCCCAGCGTGAGATCATTCTTTAGGATGCAGTGACCTGTCACTCTCAGTCATGGATGTGAGGCTGTGAGTCAGGTCACTTTTATGTGCAGAGAGAGAGCTTCAGCAGCAGCATCATCTGATCATTGACCAGCACTCATGACCCAGCCATTGCCTGGAGCTTCCCAAGTTCATATCCAGCATTGCCTTTGCTTCTGGGAGTGAGGTCGCCCAGTAAATGTCGACACTGCATTTAAGCATTACGTAGTAACTTGGTTGATAATAAGGAGCACAAAGCAGATGTATTGGAGCTTCGCCCTCATTCCATTAGAGGCCTCCACATTTTCATTCTAGCAAATTAAGATATACACAAGGAAGCCTCAGACACTGATGGCACTGTCATGATTAGATAACCATGTTGATTGCCGTTCGGAAAGCTAGCACAGGGTATAGTATAATATATACATTGCAAAGTACATACAGTGAGTGAACACCCGTGTCACCATTGTGCTCTCATTACTTCTTAATTTTCCTACCCCTACTGCCATGTCTAGGTGCAGCCCCGACGCCCACAGCAGAGATGGAGGCAGCCTGTTGACTGCTACGCCCTGTTGTCCGAGGTGACCTTGGCTGGCATCCTCTGGAGAAACAAGGCATGGAGGACCCCAGCCTGCTTTGGGTCTCTAGTTGTGGCAGGTGCACCTTCCTCAGCCTGAGCAGCTGGAGTTGTTGGGGTCACAGGCAGGGGGGATTTGGAGCAGCTGAACAACTTTGGAGAGTCCTTGGTGGATTGCCCTGGGGTGTCCGGCTGATGGTCCTCCTCCCTGTGGGTGGCAGAGAGGCCTTCTTGAGGAGAAAGGGCTCCTGGAGGGAGATCAAGGTGCCCTGACCCCCTCTTGCCTAGCCACTGGTGGATCCTACTCATGACTAGAGCGATGGTGTGCAGGTCCAAGTGCATATCTGGCACAAACTGCTGGACCAGGGTCTCCATGGCGGTTGCCACCCTTCCAATGGTGGCCTCGATGTGCTGTCATGTCAGTGCCATGACATCAAATAGAATGTGGACGGACGCCTCCATCCTGCGTTCTAATCTGGTGATGGCCTCTGATAACTTTGCCTGCTGCCGTAGACCTTGGCTGTCACTGCCAGCACCTGCTGTGGACCCGTTCCTGTGCTGTGCTCAGCAGATGGTGACCCTGAGCCAGCTCTAAAACCATGTCCCACCAAGGTGTGAGTCTGCACTGGTGGGGGGTGCAGGTGAATGCAGTGACAGGACTTCTTCAGATGCTTCCTCAGCCTCCTCATCCGAGGTGCTCTGGCTGCCGGAGCTCATGGGCTGGCTGGTGGCTTCCCATGGCCTTTTCTTGCTGGTGGCTATAATAGAGAGAAGAGATAATTAGCGATTGGCTGGAAAGTCACCTACATTAAATAGCACTCACAGTGTTAGATGGACCTTTCACTGGCTAGTTGGGAGACACTGATCTCACCTTTGGTGCAGGAACGGTCCCTTTCTTTGCCAGCCAGCTCTGCCATCTGCTCATCAATGTAGGTGAGTGTCCTGAGATCCGGCATCCCCACCCCAGTCTGGGATCTCTCCCTCTTGTTGTGGATGATCTTGTCCTGCATAAAGACAGATGGACAGATTGCGAGAAGAACAGATGCAAAACTAGATAAGTATGCCTGCTGTGTGTGCTGAGTTGACCTATTTAAGGGCTGAAGACATGACTTCAGGAAGTCACAAGAGATGGAGATATTAAAGTGTCTGAGAGAGAATCAGTGATGATGTCCCTTGTGCTGGCAGTATGTGAGATCCCTGTGGACCGTAACCCTGCGAATGCCTGATGGCCTTCTGAGAGTGTGTGTTGAGAGTGAGAAGAAAGCTGACTTACCCTGGAGGAGCGGATGAGATCATTCATCCTCTTCCTGCACTGGAGAGTAGTCCTGTTCTGAGGTCCGCAGGCGTGATATCCTTGGCGACCTCCTTCCAAGCCTGCTTTGTGATGTCCCATCATGAGGTAGAGGACCTCCCGCCAGTCCTGGACTGCCTGGAGGAGACTCTAAAGGCACCTGTTGCTGAACTTCTGGGCAGATGGTTTGCTTCTTCTGGTGGCCATTCAGGCGTTCGCCTCAAGAAGTCCTGGGCTGCAGAGAGTGAATGTGTGTGTCTAAGTGTCCAAGTGCCTGGCCCTTTGACCCGATGAGGTAACGGAGAGGCGGATGAATCCCAGCCCGCCCTGCCACGAGATACAACAAGCTGCTCATTTATCTGTACATAATGAGGTAAGAAGCGGATGATCTGGCGTGGACAACCCGCCCCGCCGGCCAGCAGGAGCCGAACCAACTTTCCGGCCCGCTGCCGCACTTAGTCTGTGGAGTGGAAAATAGTGTTAGCATAAAATGGCACTTGACCTTGTTGTTAGCCTATTGCAGAATACATGTGTTGTAAAAGCAGCAAAAAATGGTCAAATTAAGCAGACAACCTAAATCCTACTAAAATAAAATTTAATACGCAGGCCTGCTACCTGCCTGATAATTGGTAGGTTTCCTATTTGTTTTCCAGTCTGTTCAGTAATGTGAGCCAATCTGCATTGTTCATTTAACTTTAACTTAAAAAACATGTTATTAATCCAAACAAGCAAACATGCCAACCATCGTGATATATACTTTGTATGTATGACAGACTTCAAATTATATTGATTAATTCTGATTTATGGAGAGTTTTGCACTAAGTCCTTGGCCACTATTAATTGGATTTAGACTGCCCAAATTTATCTTATGTTGGATGAAAATCTGTCAGCTTTAAGAGAATATGGGGTAGAAAGTCATCTCAGGCAGTGGTGCAAAATAAGCAGTATTGGATTGGTGTCTCATTACTCAATGCCTGATATTTAATTCCATTGACTTCAATGGAACTGAATGCTAGGCACTGCATATAATGGACAGCTGATCCAATATCACCTTATATACGTCACCACCTGAGACAAACTTTTACTCTCAGGTAAAAGTCCAGTACATCCCAGTAATGTCTCCCTATTCATATTCCATTCATAGAAGTGGGTTCATAATACAAGCTGGTTCCCTACCTGCCAAGTCTGCTCTGTTTATACCATGGTAACAATTGAAAAATTGTGCATCTGCAAGATTTGATCTTGGGGCAGTTGCTTGTAAATCATGATAGGCAATCTGGCTGAGACCTTCACTGATGCCAGGAGAAGGTGCTTAAAAGACCAGCAGAACTCAAGGTGGTTAACCTGACATTGGCTACAACCAAAACAAAAACAGAATTACCTGGAAAAACTCAGCAGGTCTGGCAGCAGCGGCGGAGAAGAAAAAGGTTGACGTTAACTTTTTTCTTCTCCGCCGATGCTGCCAGACCTGCTGAGTTTTTCCAGGTAATTCTGTTTTTGTTTTGGATTTCCAGCATCCGCAGTTTTTTGTTTTTATTTTGGCTACAACCATTTAGCTTTGCTGCTTGACACACCCCGCAAAACCCCAATGCAAGGTTTATCACATTCTTGGCAAAACTCTATCCAAGCCCCAGAGGTGAAAAAAAGCTCTGTTATTCTAGCAGTCTACCAAGAATTGTTTACTTGAAATTTGTAATTTCAGAAAGAATCTAAAATGAATTGTAATTACAGTATATTAAATGTGCCCAACATACTTGGAGCAGGTGTATACCATCTTAGCTTTATCAATTTCTTATCCAACAATTTCCATCCTACAGGATTGACCATAATGTGATAAAATCAGTAAATTACTAACTTTGCTGGTGAAAGCACAAGCAAACATACCCACAATTTCTAAATCAACAGTAGACCAATCAAACGTGAAAATCTGCCCAGGAATTTTTTTTGAACCATCTAGAAAACTATAATTTGCAATGCCTTTGATATTATGTGTATACAATTTGAGTTAGGTGAGACGATTTGTGTGTATTTCTGATGCATGCAAATCTCCTTGCTGGCAAATAAAAGCTCCCTCTCAGACATAAAACATCAGGACTTAAATATGACATTGCCAATACATTGAGCTTTTCAATCGTTAGCTATACATTTTATCAACATGACACATCGCTTTCAGAATATTACATCTTTGGGTGTTCTCCTTTTCTAACACAGACGGTAATAATGCAACATAAACAGTGTGAAAAGCATTAGAAGATTAATGTCCTCAAAGAATAAAAACAATGAAAGCAAGTTGAATTCCATGTAAAACAACTGTGCTCACCACTGACATTTTGAATGGATTTCTATGATGATTCCATAGAATAAGACCCAGTATTGGACCAGGAAAATCAAAAAAGTCCACCTAATCATCATCAGAGTATGATTTGACTGGTTGCGACAGTAGTGTTTTCTATCAGATTTTCTTGATTAATATTTGGTAAAAATGAAACTTGCTTAAAGCTTCAGTTTAGTTCCTTACATAAAGCAGAAGGAAATACTATAATCAGTCTACTTATATTCAAATCTGGCTTCAAACAACTTTTTCATCCATCCTTGGTTTGGAACTGATCTGATATTCAGTGTAATTATAATGATCCAGCTTTTACTTTATCAAGGGAAAAGATACAACAAAACGGTGATTAAAACTGAACTTAGGGCAGAATCGTCCCAGATTTGCATTAAGTGCGGTAGCAGGCGGGAAAGATAATGTAATGCCCGCTGGCCGCAATGGCAGCTTTTCACGCTGTATCATCCCAATCCCGCCTCATTAATCGTGCGTTCTTGGGAAAAATGCCGGGGTGCTGGGGGGCAGCCTCTCATTTGCCCGTCCTGCCGTCACCTCGCTGCTTCCTCAAGCCGGGCGCCGCATTTAAAATGCAGTCGTGCACACACCTTTTCAGTGCTTGCAGCCCAAGACTGCTGCGCAGAAGACGTGGCCCTGAAAAACAAGAAGACTGCAGCCCCCCAATTCAGTGAAGCGTCCCTGGAATGTCTTTTGGATGCCGTTGAGGTCTGCCGTGATGTCCTCTACCCCAGCTCTGGACGAAGGCAAGCAAGCAAGGTAACAAATCCAGCATGGGAGGCTGCGTCAGCGATGGTCAGAATCTATGACCTGCAAAAGATGACAGCCACCCAGTGCTGCAAGAAGATGAATGGTCACTCTTCTCATCACTCTCAAATCACACACTCACAAATCCATCACACATCCACAGGGATCTCACACCTCAAAGGGGCAACACCACTAACTCTCACACAAGCCCTCACATCTCCATCAGGCTCATATCTTCTGGAGGTCACGTCCTCATCCCACCCATGTCTCTGCTCACCACACAAACATATTCCATACAGTCCCATGTGTCCTGCTCACACTCCATCCGTTTTCATGCAGGAGAAGTCAGCTGAAAACACCAGGGAGAGGTCCCAGACAAGGGATGGAATGGCCCACATTAGGTCCCTCACTCACTTTGAGGAATGTACCATCGCTTTGGCTGGTGAGGACGTGGATTGTGCCTTCGACGATGGTAAAGCCGGCAGCAAATACCCTCGCGAGGATCCTGCACCACATCATCCCTCCCTCAACACAAATGGGAGTGCTCTCTCTCCTGCTTTTGACTCTGATGCACAGTTATCTCTATTTTGGTTCACAGGGAGCTCTGCCAAGTGATCGACATCCTCAGCCAGCTGGTCCCTCAGCTCCATCCAGAT